>NC_047084.1:91635956-91971372 GCF_902459505.1 Geotrypetes seraphini | reverse complement strand
GAGATCGCTCTGAGGAAAGGGATGTTACCGATGGTGTACCTCAAGGTTCTGTTCTTTTTACATTTTTATAAACGATATTGCTGAAGGGCAGTCGGGTAAGATTTGCCTCTTTGTGGATGATACCAAAATCTGCAATAGAGCAGACATGCTAGATGGTGTGAATAATATGAAGAAAGACCTAGCAAAGCTTGAAGAATGGTCTGAAATGTGGTAGCCCCTTTTATCCCTGGTTGTCTAGCGGTCCAACCCATTCTCTTCACGGCTTCTTGCTTTTAATATACCTAAAAAAAGGTTTTTACTATGTGCTTATTCTTCCAGTGCAGTTTTCTTTTCAAGGTCTCTCTTTGCCTTCGTTATTAGTGCCTCACATTTGATTTGCCATTCCTTCTGGTGTTTACACTTAGTTTCAGTTGGATCTTTCTTCCACTTTCTGAAGGATTCTCTTTTGGTTGGTTGCCATTTGGTTTTCCTTCCTCCTTTTTTAATACATGGAATATATCTAGTCTGGGCTTCCAGGATGGTATTTTTTAATAACATCCATGCCCAATGTAAATCATGTGGCTCTTATGAAACCTGGTCCATGCAGAAGATAAATATCACAATGATTATTGAAAGAGTTTGGTGATTTGATTGATATTTGGAAATGTTTTATCAGGAAATACATTAGTAAATGGGATATTATTTCTTTGATAAATAAGATTTATTATGGCTGCACCCTCTTGCTGTGAAGTAATGCAAGTGGAAAAGTATTATGCCACAAACAACAGAGTTATTTTCCAAGATGTATTTGGTTGTAGATCAAGCTAATGTGTTGAATGTCTATTTTTAATTTGTGCATTGTTTAGTGTACATGTCCAAGTTTGTGTGCTTATAAATTTCTCTTGGCTATAGGTTTATTAAGTGAAGTAAACAAAAATGGATGGATATTACAGAATATGGTTCAAGATTAAAATCAATTGTTTTATTATGGTTAGAAGCATATATATTTCTATTGCACTGAACATTAGTTTTACTACACTTTGTGTATTACAGGACATTTATCTCCATAATCCTAATGTGAGATGGGATGATATTATTGGACTTGATGCAGCCAAACGGTTGGTCAAGGAAGCTGTTGTGTATCCCATAAGGGTAAGAGAAGTATTTTAAAAATTGAGCTACTAATGTAAAGTGTTATGGTACTCAGATACTCTGAGCTGAAGAGAAACAAATTTTCATTAATGATATTTGAAAACCACTTTTAGTTCGTCTTATGCTGTGAGCTACTCATAGATGGATCAAGCAATTTTTACTTTGTCCAAAGTAGTAGTAATCGGGAAAATTCATTCATTTTGTGTGGAAATGTTGCTCAAATTCATAAAGATAATTTCAATGCAAATAGCACAATAGAGAGGGGATCTGGATTTAGAGGGAATTCATCAATGGGTGCTAACTGATAAAGATGCCCATTATGTCCTTATGGGCATCTTTAGCAGTCAGTGTGTGCTAACACAATAGCACCCATTGATAAATTCCTCCCTTAGGGCTAGATTCACTAACCCCCAATTCCGTGACCGATCCGTACCCGATTGCATGCGGGCTGACGAATTCACAAAAGGCCTGCATGCAAATGGGGATGATCGTTGACACCCCTCCCCCCCACCACCCACAGCACGGATCGCTAGAGAGCGATCCCAACGTATGCGCAGACCGTCTAAGAGTCGTCTAGAGCCGCAACTTTTTTTTAAAAAAAATTTTTCTGGCCCAGCGAGCCCATGGTTTTAACCCATGGGTTAAAACCATGGGTTAAAACCACGGGCTCGCAGTATGGGGAAGGGCAGGAGTTCAGAGCTGAGATGGGGCAGAGAGCAGATCAGGGAAGGGCAGGAGATCAGGACTGAGATGGGGCAGAGAGCAGATCGGGGAAGGGCAGGAGATCAGGGCTGAGACGGGGCAGAGAGCAGATCAGGGAAGGGCAGGAGATCAGGGTTGAGACAGGGCAGAGAGCAGATCAGGGAAGGGCAGGAGATCAGGGCTGAGACAGGTCAGAGAGCAGATCGGGGTAGGCAGGAGATCAGGGCTGAGACAGAGCAGAGAGCAGATCGGGGAAGGGCAGGAGATCAGGGCTGAGATGGGGCAGAGAGCAGATCGGGGAAGGGCAGGAGATCAGGACTGAGATGGAGCAGAGAGCAGATCGGGGAAGGGCAGGAGATCAGGGCTGAGACGGGGCAGAGAGCAGATCAGGGAAGGGCAGGAGATCAGGGTTGAGACAGGGCAGAGAGCAGATCAGGGAAGGGCAGGAGATCAGGGCTGAGACAGGTCAGAGAGCAGATCGGGGCAGGCAGGAGATCAGGGCTGAGACGGAGCAGAGAGCAGATCGGGGAAGGGCAGGAGATCAGGGCTGAGATGGGGCAGAGAGCAGATCATGGAAGGGCAGGAGATCAGGACTGAGATGGGGCAGAGAGCAGATCGGGAAAGGGCAGGAGATCAGGGCTGAGACGGGGCAAAGAGCAGATCAGGGAAGGGCAGGAGATCAGGGTTGAGACAGGGCAGAGAGCAGATCAGGGAAGGGCAGGAGATCAGGGCTGAGACGGGGCAGAGAGCAGATCAGGGAAGGGCAGGAGATCAGGGTTGAGTCGGGGCAGAGAGCAGATCAGGGAAGAGCAGGAGATCAGGGCTGAGATCGGGGCAGGCAGGAGATCAGGGCTGAGACGGAGCATAGAGCAGATCGAGAAGGGCAGGAGATCAGAGCTGAGATGGGGAAAGACAGGAGATCAGGGCTGAGATGGGGCAGAGAGCAGATCAGGGAAGGGCAGGAGATCAGGGCTGAGACAGGTCAGAGAGCAGATCGGGAAAGGGCAGGAGATCAGAGCTGAGACGGGGCAGAGAGCAGATCGGGGAAGGGCAGGAGATCAGAGCTAGATGGGGCAGAGAGCAAATAGGGGCAGAGAAGCAGAAGGCAGGGCAGTCGGAAAGGACCTCAGTGACTGGTCCTCAGCAGTCACTTACTTTGGATCATCCAGCCCAGTCAGTGTTGCTTTTTTATTTTAGTGAATCGCTTCCTGCCTGCATTTGAATGCCGTTCCCCCTCATTTGCATGCGCGGATCAGAGGATGATCGGGACAGAGGTTAGTGAATCGGGTCGCAAAGGACTCGCAAAATGATCGGTTTGCTTAGTGAATCTAGCCCTTAATTCTTATCTTTTTTTTCAGGTGTAATTTGACAAATTACATTCTTGTCTCTGGAGGGCTTTCAGTCTAATGCAACAAATCTATAAATTGGCACCTCATTTTAGACACCACAAAGGGACACACAGCACCAATTTTGTAATGGCTTAAGGACATATCTAAGCTGTTAGAATAGTAGCACAAAGCTGCATTGCATGCCAAAAGTTAGGTGTGCCTACTTATGACAAGTCAATGGCTGGCATAAGTGGGCTTGCCCAAGTGTGCCATGCAATACATGCAACTGATTGTATTCTATAAGTTGCATGCATCACTTGGAGACGCGTCTGTGCTCTGCCTACATGTACACCTCCTTTGCAGTTGTGCACTAATGGATTTAGATGCACTGTTTATAGAATAGAACCTTGCACAGGCTTGTCCAAATTCAGCCTTCAATGGCTGCAAGCAGACCAGTTTTTCTGGATATCTCTAATGAATATGCATACAATAGATGTAGTGGTCATACAAATATGTCTCATGTATATTCGTTAACCAAACCCTTCCGATCACAATTACTAATTAATAGCTTCAATTCTAATCACTACACCATGCAGGGAAGCTATTATCTATATATTAAAAAGAAAAAAAATTTACTTCACTTGCTAAAGTACAATAACTGTTAATCCACACAAATATACCTATGCATATAAGCTAACCCCCCCCCCACACACACACACACACATTTACCTACTGAATAATAATCACTATAAGAACATAAGAACTATATCATCATAGGCGCGATGGACCTCTGGTCTGACCCAGTGGAGGCAACTTCTTATGTTCTTATGTTCTTATAGCCTGCAATTGATCAATGTCCATTGCAGTTCAATAGTTCTGATCAAGCTATAAAGGCAGTTGACATTCTTTATGCAGTAGCCAAATCTTTAAGGTACAAAGATGATCCATGATTAACCAGCAAATATCCTCAAAATTCGGTACTTCCTTCTGGTCATAATATGTAGTCTAGCCTGACCCAGAGCTGTGTTTTGCTATTAAGCATCTTCAGGAGCTACAACTGAAGGGGGCTCCCAATCTCATTTTATAATAGAGCTTATTATTCAAATGCGGCTGCCCAGAGGGACTTATCACATTCTTTCATGAGCTCACATACGAAATCCTTCACCATATACAGCTAGCGGTTGGCGTACTCCAGGGTTCTGTCTTAGGATCTCTTCTCTCTCGACACCTCTTCCCTTGGTGCCCTAATCTCCTCCCGTGGCTTCCAGTATCACCTATATGCTGATGACTCCCAGATCTACCTCTCTACACCCAAAATTTCACCTAAAGCCAAGAAACTCTGCGCCTGTTTGGCTGACATTGCTGCCTGGATGTCCTGCCATCATCTGAAACTAAACATGTCCAAGACTGAGCCACTCCTCTTTCTTCCTAAACCCTCTGCTCGGTAAATAATACTAGTTCCAGTTTCCTCTGCTTGCAACCTTGGAGTCTTCTCTTTTTCATTCTGACCTCTCATTTTCTGCGCATATTCAAGAAACTGCTAAGGCCTGTCGCTTCTCCGAAATTCACCCCTTCCTCTCTGAGCACACTACCTGGACCATTGTCCACACTCTCATAACCTCACACTTAGATTACTGCAATCTGCTTCTAACTGGTCTCCCGCAGTGCTTCCTCTCCCCCCCCTGCAATCTGAGCAAAACTGCTGCACGACTCATCTTCTACCAACCTCGCTACACTCATGTCGCCCCTCTCCTTAAATCACTTCACTGGCTACCTATCTGCCTTAGCATACAGTTCAAGTTCCTATTGCTGACCTTCAAGTGTGTTCATTCTGCTGCCCCTCAATATCTCTCTTCTCCTCTCTCCTTATTGACTTCTCAGAGAACTCTGTTCCTCAGATCAATTACCTGAGTTTGTCCACCAAGCCCCTTTCCTTACCTTGTTTAAAAGCAGACTGGAGGAGAGTGTGGTGTAGTGGTTAGAGCTACAGCCTCAGCACCCTGAGGCTGTGGCTCTAACCACTGAATCTGGGGATATACAGATTTTGCGCCTCGCTCACCGTGTTCTTGAGAAAAGATCAGGCATGTTCTACTGTGCCATTTTTTGGAAGTGTTCCTAAATGGTAAGGAAGAAACTTAGGAACACTTCCAAAAAATGGCAAGCAGTAGAACATGCCTGATCTTTTCTCAAGAACACGGTGAGCGAGGCGCAAAATCTGTATATCCCCAGATTTAGAAAGGGGTGTAAAAAGAGTTGAACAAAAGACCTGGCGTGGATAACTAAAATAGTGAAGGAAGCAATAGGCAATAAGAAAGTGGAAAAAGGACAAAACTGAGGGGAACTAGAAAGAGCACAGGAAGTATCAAAAAGAATGTCACCGAGTGGTTCGAAAAGCCAAAAGAGAGTATGAAGAGAGGCTAGCCAGGGAAGCACGAAATTTCAAACTGTTCTTTAGATATGTTAAAGGGAAGCAACCGGCAAGGGAGGAGGTGGGACCACTGAACGACGGAGACAGGAAGGGAGTGGTGAAGGAGGAGAAAGAAGTGGCAGAAAGGCTTAACATGTTCTTTTCGTCTGTATTTACAAACGAAGACACATCCAACATACCGGAACCTGAGCAATTCTTCAATGGAAATCAAGCAGAAAAATTAACATCCATGGAAGTGAGCCTTGAAGATGTACGCAGGCAGATAAAAAACAAAAAATTGACAAATCCCCGGGTCCGCACGGAATCCATCCAAGGGTTCTGAAGGAATTAAAGGAGGAGATAGCGGAACTACTGCAGCAAATTTGCAATCTATCCCTGAAAACAGGCATGATCCCGGAGGACTGGAAGATAGCCAACGTTAAGCCCATCTTTAAAAAGAAATCAAGGGGTGACCCTGGAAACTACAGACCGGTGAATCTGACCTCGGTTCCGGGGAAAATGGCGGAAGCACTGATAAAGAAAACATCGATGAACATTTTGAAAGAAACGAACTTCTGATAACCAGCCAACATGGTTTCTGCAAGGGGAGATCGTGCTTAACGAACTTATTGCACTTCTTCGAAGGAATTAACAAACGGATGGACAAAGGAGACCCCATAGATATCATATATCTAGATTTCCAAAAAGCCTTTGACAAGGTGCCCCATGAACGCCTACTCCGGAAACTGAAGAACAATGGGGTGGAAGGAGACGTACATAGATGGATCAGAAACTGGTTGGCGGGTAGGAAACAGAGGGTAGGAGTGAAGGGCCACTACTTGGACTGGAGGAGGGTCACGAGTGGGGTTCCGCAGGGCTCGGTGCTCAGGCCGCTGCTATTTAATATATTCATAAATGATCTAGAAACAGGGACGAAGTGCAAAATAATAAAATTTGCAGACGACACCAAACTATTTAGTGGAGCTCGGACTACAGAGGACTGCGAAGAATTGCAAAGGGACTTGAACAAACTAGGGGAATGGGAACAAATCACACTACAAAATATTTTTCTTTATAAAATGGCTCAATGGGAATGCTCCATTGGGCCAGAAAACCTAGACTGGAACAAAATCTTTTCTTTTTCAGTTTCTTTCAAAACCACATTGTCCCGATTTATGAATTTATCTCACGTTCTCTTGCTGTATTGCAAATTGTTACCACAGTCTCATATTGCTCAACCACAATGATTGTAGTCTGTCTTTAGCGTGGAGGAGGAGAGAGTTGCTATGGAGGTTTTGAACCTCATGCTGCTGATGTTGTTATATGATAAAATGAACCATGATAAGAGGTGAAACAACTCAGTGAAGACCTGAAGCAGTTGTGGCTCCTGAAGATGCTGATCCAGCGAAACACAGCCTTGTGTTGGGCCGACTGAGCAATATGGTCGTAGAGTCCAATGGTGATACCAGAAAATACAAACTATAATCATTGTGGTTGAGTAACATGAGACTGTGGTGACAATTTGCAATACAGCAAGAGAACGTGGGATAAATTCATAATCGGGACAATGTGGTTTTGAAAGGAACTGAAAAAGAAAAGATCTTGTTCGAGTCCAGGTTTTCTGGCCCAATGGGGCATTCCCATTGAGCCATTTTATAAAGAAAAAAATTTTGTAGTGTGGCTTGGTAACGTTATTTAATTCAGCGTGATATAAATATATTTATTATGTGGTCATAAAGAATAAAAAATGGTAAGTGCAATAGAAGGCTGCTTCTTAGTATGAGGCTTATTTATCAAAGAAAATCAAGAAGCTGGTAATTTCACAGAACGCAGAGTTGCATCATTCTGCCTTCTTGACTCCTTCCTCTCTGGAGTTTTGGGAGCCTTGTAGGGATTCCTGTCTGAGCCCTTTCAGCCAATTAACATTCTATCTTTCTCATCCCTGGTTCTTAGCAGTCATGGCCCTCCTTGCTGCCCTCACAAAAGAATAGCTACAAGTACAGTATTTTTTTTTAAAAAATCTTAATATCTTTCAGAACTGTACAGGTAACTCACCTGAAGCAAGATGAACAGAGTTTGACTTTGTTTCCCCATCTGCTTCTACCTTGTGGGTCCCAGAACAAGTGAATCCTCTCTATCAGCATCTGCTGCTGCTACGTCAGGAGCAATTCCTCTTTTGAGCATGGCTGAGTCTTTCAAAGCACTAGTGCCCGGATGCATTAAAGCCACCTTGCGTCTTAACGATTGTCGCTAAACTGGTTGAACCGGTTTAGTGTCAACCTAATTTAATGGCTCACCGCATGCTTTTACGTGCATCTGTTGCAGCCTCTAACTCTGCTATGCAAATGACCTCATTAGTATTAAAATGAGGTAATTAATATTAAAACCAGCCTGCTTTGCGATGCACAAAATATAGCAATTACTTCTAATGACCTGAAAGAAACGACAGGTCTAGTCCTGTCAGAAACTGTATTACTGACAAGTCTGCCATATTGCCCTGAAAAAAAAAAGAGAGGCAGAAGGGAATCCCTCTTTCTGAATTTTTGCAACAAGGTACGGGGGAGGGGGGGGCAGTTAGGGGTGTGTGCTTGAGCTGGGGGGGGTTCTGACCTGATTCCCCCAGACCACCAGGGCCTTCTCTTGGGGACTTGTTGGTGGGGTTGTGGGAGGAGTTGGAAAGGGGGGCCCTTGGTGTAGAGGGGAGTGTAGGGATGTGGGGGGGGTCCAGGTTTTGGGGACTCGAGTTGGGGTGGTCCAGGTGGCCAAGGCAGGAAGGAGTGGGCATCCCTCCTGCTGATTTTTTTTAAAGTTGTTGGAGGGGGGACCATCATTTTTTATTTTTTTTTTTTCGGGGGGGGGGTGCAGAACAATATTTTTTTATGGGGACAGCTATTGTGCGTAACACATACATCATCTGTACCATTTTTAAAAAGTCTTCCTGCCTCAAACAGCTGAATAGCAGGAGGTTGCTTCAAGGCTTTCCCTGCCGGCTCTGTGCATATATGAAAGTTGCTTTTCTAATGACTGATGGGGTGGGATTATGGCTGACCTCCGCAAAACTAATTTGCATGCAGAGTTGGTTGAACATCGATTGCCATTTTAAAATCACAGTTAATCGTACCACAGCGACCAACATGGCTTAACGATGATTTTTTGTGCATCCAGGCCCAGGTTCCCAGCACTGATCTCGTTGCTCGATTGGTGCCTTGACCCCTTCAGCTTCATGTATAGCACTGTCTTCTACACATGCTTAGCCTCAGCAAATTAGGCTGATAAAGCCAGCAGGCTCGTCAAAGAAGTGAAATTAAAACAAATTTCCTCTAAAACTACCCTGCTGTGCTTCAGGGAGGAAAATGGGAAGTGAGCAAGACAGATATGAATAAATATCTCAACAAGAAAACTTCTGTTTCCCTAAACAGCAGTAAGAGGGGAAAGAAGTGCTATAGTAAGTCAAATGATGAGTCTTAAACCCATCTTGATCAAATATATGTGAATAGTGGACTTATAACCCAAGTTTTAATTTCTTTCTGAACCAACAGACTGTTCTGCTCTACTTCAATTACTAACAAAATTTCTTCACCACACACCATCTTTACTACTGGGTTCCTCCTTCAAACCAAACATCCATTCCTGCTCATGGACCATAGCAGATCCAACAGCAGCCTCCTTCATCATTTACTCATTCATTGACTCTGTCTTGTTCAGTCTTGTTCCCACATCCCTATCCAGGAAGAGGAGCATTTTTTTCCCCATGGCAATATCTGTACCCACCATTGGAATCTGGTGCTTGTGGGTCCTTCTTTTCCCACTTTTTGCCAATCACTAGTATGGCTTGAAAAATATATTGGACGATTGACCCCTACTCTTTTTAATATCATCCTAATCCCTCTTCCTCTTCTCATTCAGTCACTTGGATGTTGTTCTAGTGCTATGTAAAAAATATGCAAATTCTTTTAATCATCCCTTCCTCATCCTCTTAATAAAATTCTGTGTCTTTAACGAGATATTTGGAAAGGGTGTTATATTAACATATCCAGCTTCATGCGGAGAGTATCCTTTTGTGTCAAGGGTCGATCTTGGGAGTTCATGGGAAAGGCCCCAGAACTTGGGTGATGAAGGCCTACAAAGTAGTGAAGAAAAGCATTCTTCAGTATTAGACGCAACCTAATGGCCCCTCTTTTTGGCACTGGAATAACAAACTCCATGATCTCTTGCTGATGGAACTTAAAGACCTGCTGCTGACCTTTAAATGCAAAAATGCTTTTTGTCCATCTGGGGAGTATACATACACACGTTGCACCTGAGAATTAGGGTACATATTTTAAATCATCTGGGAGCTCCTCTGTTTTCTGTGTTCTAAGTTCTTGAGTATTTGTTTTCTTCATGTTTGTTTATTTCTTTTTTTTCTCTTCTTCTATTAGCTTCACATTTGCACTCCATGATGTTATTTAGATTTTCCGTCACTCTTCCCTGGGTTTAAGGGTTGGGGGGGTTGGTTACTTGGTTTGGTTTAAGAGGGACCTGTTTATAGACAGACTGAGGGGGGATGCAGGGAAGGGGTATTTGGTTTCTATTTGTGGGGCTGGTTGAGTGGGTTGGTTTCTTTTAGTAGGGTTAGAGACAGGGGTTAGGATTGGGGATAATTTCTTTAGGTATTTCTGGTATTCCCCCCATATTTTGGTATACTTTTTTGAGGTATTGCACGGTGTGCTGGGAGAAGGCTGGTGGTATATTAGGCTGGATGATTTGTTCTGCCACCATGTACTTTCTCATTGTGGTTGTATGGTGGTGCAGCCGGTTATAATTTGCTGTAGTCTGAGTGTGTGTGTGTGTGTTGGAGGGGAAGTTGGGCCTTGTCTTCTTTGTATTTTTTGGTTTTTACTATTGTTCATTGGTTCAATGGACAGAACTATTCAATAGCTACTACATTCAAAATATTAGGCGTTACGCTAGATCGTTCGTTATCTTTTAATGATCATACTGATCTATTGATTAAAAAATGCTGTTCTGTATTATGGAAGCTTATCATTATTAAAAAATATTTTGACTTATTGTCTTTTAGGTTATTGGTTCAGTCATCAATTTTGTCCGTTTTAGACTACTATAATATTGTTTATCTGGGATCCCATAAAAAAAATTCTTAATAGACTCAGAATAATACAGAATACAGCAGTCCGTTTGATTTTTGGCCCTTACTATTTAAAGCTTCATTGGTTACCATTCGAGGCTAGAGTTCTGTTTAAGTTTGGTTGTATTTGTTTTAAAGTACTATTTGGACTGACTGCAGCTTACCTTACCACTTTGAATTTTATAAGTCAAATAAGAACACACATAAAGCTTATTGGTTTATGTTTACATCTGTAAAAGCATGTCGCTACAAGAGATTCTTAGGAAAAACTTTTGCACTCCAGGCTAGTGCAATGAATTCTTACTAGAATATTCTTATTCCCCAAGCTCAGTCTTACCACTCATTTGGAACATTTTTGAAAACTTACCTGTTTGACAAATATGTGACTTAATTGCTACTGTTGTATTTTCCAAGAGATATTTGACATGTTTATGTGTGTGATCCACTGATTGTACAATTTTTGCTTGTTGTAAACCGCCTTGTACTAATGGTTTGGCGCTATATAAGAATAAATTATTATTATTATTATTCTATGTATTTTATTTTCTTTGATCAATATCAGAGTTTATATATACAAGGCACGCAAGCAGGGATTGGGGGGATGAGTAGATGCAAGGATTAGAAGTTGAATGTTTAGGAAGCTAACCATATTGAACTGTTATTCAATTTTGATTGTTTTTTGACTTCTGTTTTCCAATAAAAAGATTTTACATAAAATTCTGTGTCTTTAGGCGATGGTTAACTGGCTGGATGACAATCAGTTCTTCCTTAATTCATTGAAATGTAAGGATATATATTTTACATGTTTTGGCTCCTCACCTATTTCTGCTTTGGGTGAGGAGTTCCCTATTGGCCTTCCAGGAAACACTTTAGCTTCCTTTTACGAAAGTGCGATAGCAGTTTCTAGCGTGGGGAACCACGCTGAATGGCCCGCGCTGCTCCTGACGCTCATTGAGTTCCTATGAGCATCGGGAGCAGCGTGGCTCCCCACGCTAGAAACTGCTATTGCAGCTTCGTAAAAGAGGGGGTTCGTGTCTTGTGTTTTGCCCTAGACTCTGAGCACTTCTTTCAGCTGCAGATCTCTTCACTCAGTTCTTTTTCCTTTTCTTTACAGCAGATCTACTTTATACAATCTCACCCCTTCCCAAGACCACCTCCTTTGATATCAGCCTCCTCAAGATGCCTCACAGTGAGACCAGGTGCTCCTCCCCCCCCTGAGATCAGCCCCCCCTCTTGGATTTACCTATCTCCCTGGTGGTCCAGTGAGGGATCATCTGATCGGGAGAGAGCCCCATTTGCTCCTGCTCCTAGGGGCTGCATGCCTTAAAATGGCTGCTGTGAGCTGTAGCAGTAGTCTGATGATACTACTACTAGGAGGTCAGCCTTCCATATTGTATCCTCCTTTAATATCACTATGGGCTAGATTCACTAACCTGCCCGATCGTGACCAATCCGTGCAGGTCCGATGCAACTTTTAAAAAATTTTTATACTTTACTTTTTAGCCCAGCGAGCTGGTTAAAACCACGGGCTCGCTGTGCGGGGAAGGGCAGGAGAGATTCGGGGGAGAGCAGGGCGGCAGGCAGGAGAGATTTGGGGCAGCAGAGAGCAGGGCATGCAGAGAGCAGGGCGGCAATGGAGCTGGAGAGTCGGAAAGGATGTTTGCGACTGGTCCCCAGCAGTCGCTTCTTGGGTTGATCGGCCAGCCCAGTCGGACCGCAAAATTTATTTGGGAATTGCATCCCTACCTACTTTGCATGCCGTTCCCCTCATTTGCATATGTGGATTGGAATCGGATTGGCAGAGAGGTGAGTGAATCGGGCCGGAGTAAAATCGGGTCGCAAACTGATTGGAACACAATCGGTTTGCTTAGTGAATCTAGCCCTATGTATTTTAAAGTTCAATTTAAAACTGAAAAATGATTAGTTAATTATACAGTATTTAGGGTTTCTGATATTATGGTCTAAATCAGTGTTTCTCAACTTCTTCAAGCCAAGTACCCCCTAAGTCTAACAAATATCAGCCGAGTACCCCTGCCCAGGCTCTGCCTCAAACCCGCCCAAACTCCCCCCCTGACTAATTATAAAGCAATTTCTTCTATCCATTTTTCATATACACACAGTATCTTATTAATACATAATAGTAACCACATAATTAAAAAAACAAAGTACACTATATGCAGAGAAAATGTTAATTATCATTTACAGTATATTTGGGATTTTTTTTCAAAGAAGTCAAGGCAGATGACTTTAAAATATGCAATGTAACAACTATAGAAAAACAGAAAAATATTTATTTATTTAAAAATTTATATACCGCATAAAAACTATGCGGTTTACAAAATTACATGCATACACATTAAAAATACTAAAACATATTTCAGCAGAACAAACACAATAAAACATTAACTAACAGTATCATTATTAAAACCTTTTTTCAAATTCATCCAACAAGATGGAAAGACAAAATCCCATAAAAACATTGACAGGACGGTAAGGCTTCAGCAGCAAATACCATTAGCACATGAAGGCATTAGCAAATAATTGTGTTTTCAACATTTTCTTAAAATTTAGTCTCCCATCACAAAATCGTAGAAAACCAGGCAGCGCATTCCAAAGCTTGGGCACCTGCTACAGACAGTGCAAAATATAGACAACAGCTATAAATTCTCAAACGGACACATTTCAATCACTAAATCGAAAATAAAATCATTTTTTCTACCTTTTGTTGGCTGATAACTTAATGAGTCTCTGGTTGTACTGACTGACTGTGCTTCCTCTCCTCCGAATCTCATTTCCTTTCCCAATCATCTCTCTCTCTGTCCCTCCGTGAGTCCAGCATTTCTCCCTCTCTCATCCCCCGGAGCATGTGAGTTTGAGGAGTGAGCAGGGTACAAGACACAAAAAAAGGGAGGGGGGGAGGATGTACAAGAGGAGACAGCAATTGATCCAAAAGATTCTGAAAACAGGTGAGTTTGAGGACTGATTGGAATCTTAGGTAAGAGGTTTAGAACGGATGTAAGATGACAAGGCATTCTACAGAGAGGGGCCTAGGTAGCTGAGACTAGTCTCATGGGAGATAGTAAGTTGAAAAGATGGAAGAGCAGGGATTGTGAGGAGATTAACAATCAAGGAGCAAAGTGGTTGAGGGTATGTGTAAGGGTTTAGGAGGATGTTCATGTAGATAAGAGCTGTAGGAAAATGGGACTTAAAAACTGGACAAAGAAGCTTAAATTTAATGCGAGTGGAATCGGGAGCCAGTGTTCTGAATGAAAAAGGGGACTGACAGGCAAAGTGGTGAGCTGAGTAGAGAACCTTTACAGCAGTAGACTGGATCAATTATAGCCATTTCAGGGATGCTGGTCTTTAACCAGGGGGCCATCGCGTGAGCAGACTGCTGGGCACAATGGACCACCGGTCTGACCCAGCAGCGGCAATTCCTATGTTCTTATGAATAGAGAGTTAGCTTGGCAGAGTTTAAAAGATTTGGAAAAGTTCCTACTAGAAAGGACCATAGTCCATTTCTAAGATGGACTTAGCAAAGTCTACTGGTTATCCCTGGAATAAGCAGCATAAAACATGTTTTTACTCTTTAGGGATCTTGACAGATACTTTTGACTTGAACTGGCCAATTTTGGAGATAGGATACTGAGCTCGATAGACCTTCAGTCTAATCCTGTGTGGCAATGCTTATGTTTTTTTAATGCTTTTCTGCTTGAAATAATCTCATATATTAGAATGAACTTTACTTTTCTATAGTATTGATTTGACTCAAAGATTCCAAATTCATACCAAAGAGCCTGTGAAACAGTTTTTAACCAGCCAAATTTAAAACTTTTAGATTATATTTTGTTTTGTTTTTCCCCAGTATCCACAGTTGTTTACTGGAATACTTTCACCGTGGAAAGGATTATTGCTCTATGGACCACCAGGTAAAGTACAGTTTACAGTTTGAGTCTGTTGAGACTTATAGGGGACCTTTTATTAAGCTGCTTTTAAGCAGCTAATATGAGTTTGTGTGCATCTTCACTAATCTCTATCACGTAGTAACAGTTACTGCATGCTAAAACCATAAAAAATGTGAGCTAGCTGCTGGACCTAGTAAGGGCATGTCCCAGAGGAGGGGCCTTAAGTGTCTGAGCCAATCAGGGCCTTAGGCTGCTCCCTCTGAATCCCAGAATACAGAGGGAGGAGCATAAGGCCCTTAGGTATCTGAGCCAATCAGGACATTGGGCCCCTCCTCATTCGTCCCAGGATGCACTAGGAAGGGAAAGGCCCGCCATTTTTGAGTGGCAGGTCTGAGGAGCAGGAAGGACTGGGCATTCTTCCTGCTGTCACCTAATTTGCAGGTATGGGGGGCAGGGGGGTATCTGGTAGCAGGATGGAGTGGGCATCTGTTCCTGCAAACTTTTTAATTTTTTTAGGAAGAGTAGTAGGGAAGAGGAGTGATCGGTTCTGGGGGGCCTTGTGGAGGGGGTGAATGTGTTGTGTGAGGGCTTTGTGGCGGCAAGAGGGAGTGACCATTCCTTGTGCCAATTTTGACTGGCTTGGGAAGTGGGGTTCACGTTGGCAGGAGAGAGTGAGTATCCCTCCTGCCTCCATTCAGGTTCTGAGGGGGGAGGCATGGCATTTTTTTATTGGTCAGATATTGTGTGTGTTACACACAACATCTGTGCCCATAGAAAAAAGTGAAAAAACAGACAGATCTGTCAGTAACACAGTTACCAAAGTAGAAAGAGGAACTGCGTAGATGATGTTTGTGATGCAGGAATTTATTTGTTCAACACAAAGATGCAGATCTATGAACAATAAATGGAATCCACAATGTATTTAAATAAATAAATTCCTGCATCATGGACATCAGCTCCGCAGTTTCTGCTTTGGTTGCACCATATTACTTCATAGCAGTTGGATTTCTTTGTTTGGTAACACAGTTACTGACAGGTCTAGACTTGTTGGCTTTTCCAGGTCGGTCCTACTAACCTGATTCTGGCATGCAAGGTTAGGGCATCAGTCAAATGCCTGGTTTTAATATTAATAACCTGCATGCCAGAATAAGAGAATGTAGGACCACAAAAAAAAACCATGCTGTGATCCATTTAAAGCATTGGGTTGGCAAATACAATTAGTCACTAAACCAGTCAAATCGGTTTAGTGATGATCATTAGACAATAGGAGGCTTTAGTACATCTAGCCCTCTGATCTGTAGTCAGCCCCTCCCCTCAATCACAGAACTTGCCCACTGTTGGCAAGTTGTGCCCTTTTGCTAAGTGTGCCTGCATAGCCAGGGACTCCATATTCCCCCATCACAGCATACTCCGGCTCTCTGACCCAACCTAGTCACTGGGGAAAAATGTGTTCCCGTATCATTTTCTAGTCCTGAGTTCAAAATGGGTGAATCTAACTCCTAGTGCAGTGGTCTCCAATCTTTTTCAAGTAAAGACCTGCAGTATGACTATGAGAAAGTAGAGACTGACCTGGGAACAGGAAGATGCGGGTAACCGTGGTAAACCATGGTAACGGGAAACCTGTTACAGAATTTGCTGCGGGTACGGGAGTAAAAGAACATAAGAATTGCCGCTGCTGGGTCAGACCCAGGGTCCATCGTGCCCAGCAGTCCACTCACGCAGCGGCCCTCTGGCCCACTGGCCTACAGGAACAGTATCAAACATGTTTCTTCCACTTCTGCAGCTGCTCCTTGTTTTCTTTAGCTCCTCCCAAAGCAAACTCTGGACTGCTTTCCTTCTACCACTCCTTGCAGGGATGCCACTGCTCCCCCACCCTCCAGTCATGACCCCTTAACCTCTGCAGCTGTCCAGTGTTTTCTTCAGCCAATCAGCTCCTCCCAAAGCAAACTCTGGTCCGCCTCCTTCTACCACTCCTTGCAGGACTGCTACTATTCCCTGCCGTCCAACCATGATGTCACCTTTAAGGAGTTATAGTCATTAGACTGTGTTTTTGGTTACTGTGCCCCCCACTACGCAACATGAATAAATAGTATGCCATGAGGGTGCTCCATTTTGTGGGCTTTGGTTTGTCAGTAATGGCAAGTAGTGATGGTAAGTGGAGCAAGTAGTGGCTGGTGGCATTCACACTGTATTATTTTTGCTCAAGTTCTTTGGCTACAGTGAGCATTGAGGAACATAGTAAGTGATACCTATCCCATTCAATTCATTTTAGAGAAAGGGAGACATGTTGGATGGGTGGGGCAGCTTAAGCTTTGGGGATAGGCTTTAGTTAATATTGGAGCTGGGGGGGAGGGGTCACTCAGCAGCAACTCCACTCAGGTGAGGGGGTTTGGGGGGTATCATGAGACTCAGGCCAGTGCTCAGGCAGCACTGCTCATAAAGTTAACTGCCTCCCCTTTACCAATGGAGAATTCCAGGCAGCAACTGCAGTCTGCAGAGGTATTGCAACAGTGTCTGAAACTTACCTCCTTGGATCACTCGCTCCTGTTTTGAATAGAATAGACTGCAGTCTGCCTGTGTGTGCATCACTCACTGAGTAAGAAGACCCCTTAACCCATCCCATTTTTCACTGGTGCCCAGGTTAAATAGTTTTATACTGGAGTTTGGAAAGGACAAAGGAGATGCTGCTGGCCTGGGCTCCATTGGGATGGGAAGTATTTGGAAATATTAGGGGAGAGGCCATGTTATGGAAGTGGGGTTTCTGAAAGACAGGGAGAGATACTAGGCTGGGGGTTGGAGAGATGCACAGAGCGAGTTGTATTTAGTACTTCCTTTCTGGTATCCTTGTAAGGGGCTGGGAGGAAGTATGGGGGAGGGAAAATGGGATTTTTGTTGATCTGTAATATTATCTTTATGTTTTATAAATGACAGTTGTAAAGAAGATTTTTAGAAACAGAGAAACATGACAGCAGATAAAGACCAAATGGCCCATCCAGTACTCATCTGCAGCATCCATTATGTCCTACTCGACCTAAGAGATCCCATGTGCCTGTCCCACTCTTTCTTGAATTTAGAAATAATCTATGTCTCATTCATCTCTACTGGGAGACTATTCCACACATTCATCACCCCTTCTGTAAAAAAGTATTTCCTTAGATTACTCCTATGCCTTCATCCTATGGTCTCTCATTCCAGAGCTTCCTTTCAAATGAAAGATACTCGTCTCATGTCTCTATCATATCTTCCCTCTCCTGCCTTTTCTCCAAAGTATACATATTGAGATCTTTAAGTCTGTCCCCATATGCCTTACGATGAAGACCATTGACCATTTTAGTAGCCTTCCTCTGAATCAACTCCATCCTGTATATATCTTTTTGAAGGTGTAGTCTCCAAAATTGCACATTCTAAATGAGGTCTCACCAGAGTCTTTTTCCTACTGGCCATACCTCTCCCTATGCACCTTTCTAGCTTTCACCGTTGCCTTCTCAACCTGTTTGGCCACCTTTAGATCATCATATACTAACACACCCAAGTCCTGCTCCTCTTTCATCCACAAAAGTTCTTCACCCCCTAAACTGTATTGTTCCCTTGGGTTTTTGCAGCCCAAATGCATGACCTTGCATTTCTTAGCATTAAATTTTAGCTTTCACATTTCACACCATTCTTCAAGCTTTGCTAGGTCCTTTCTTATGTTATTCACACCATCATGGATGTCTACTCTATTGTAGATTTTGGTATCATCCGCAATGGCTGTGATGGTGTAGATGGGCTGGAGTGAAATTTGACGGAGACTTCAAGTAGTTGGAACCTAAGAACAGTACGGGCAGAGCTTTGGATTCTTGCCCAGAAATAGCTAAGAAAAAAAAACAAAACAGCCCCCAAAATTTTTAGATTTGAATCAGGTTGGGCAGACTGGATGGGACTATTCGAGTCTTTATCTGCCGTCATCTACTATGTTACTTTGTAATCTTACCCGACAGTGCTTCAGCAATATTGCTTACAAAAATGTTAAAAAGAACAGGCCAAGGAAACAAGCCTTGAGGCACACCACTGGTAACATTCCTTTCCTCAGAGCAATCTCCATTGACCATTACCCTCTGTTGCCTTCCACTCAACCAGTTCCTGACCCAGATTATAGCCCTGTATAACTATATCCCAGCCATGGTTTTCTGTGAACCCACGTCTCTGTGATCACCACTAAATCCAACTCATCCTCTTCCATCACAACCTCTAGATCAGACATGGGCAAACTATGGCCCGCGGGTCATATCTAGCCCGTTTAGTTTTTAATCCAGCCTGCCAATCATCCGAACCCTGCTGACCGCGAGCCCTACATACCTCCCTCCAGAGCAGCATCGGGCCGACAGCACTCTAAACAGGCTGCTTTGCGGCCTTCTCTCGTTGGGGAATTCCCTCTGCTGCATCACTAATGATGTCATTAGAAATGCGGCACACGGAAGATGGTAGATTTCTACCCGGTCATTGCCAGAAAGCAGACCACTTGCCCCCAGAGGGGCCGGTCGGGGTAAATTTTGAGGCTCACAGCATTTTCAGCAATATTATGGAGGCTCCTCTGCATGGAGATCCTTTCAAGGATCCAGGCAGAGGTTGTCAGTACCAAACAACCTCAAGCCTCTGGATCTAAGCTAGGGCAGCCTCCAAGAAAACACAATGATGCCAAGAGGGTGGCCATATCCCCGCAAATGAAACAAGTAAAATGAAACCAGTTTCTCTAATATCACTTATAAATGGGATGGTGAACTTCAAACACCCAAAACACCCGTAACTTTCTGGTATTTTTCTTGGGGTATGAATATCATCACTAATTCACATAAAACCCACTGTGGGCTTTTCTAAAATAATTTTAATTCGGCTATGCTTACTGCATTAAAACTTAGATACAAGGAGGGGCATAATAATAAAAAAAAACGTCTAAGTCCCCTTTTGGCCTAAGGCCTTAAACGTTGAAAGTAGAAGCAGGGAAAATGTCCATTATCAAAAAGTACGTCCAAAAGGGTTTTTAAAAAAAATAATGGCCTGCCTCTATGTTCAGCTGTTTAAACACCCAGACCACCACTACGTCTACACTAACATCATATAATCAACCTAAAAAAAGTATAACTCCCAAACGCCCAAAACAGGAGCTTTTAGGCGAAGGAGGAGCCAGTCCTTCGCCTAAAAGCTGGATTCTGTAACTGGTGTCTGTCAAAAACAACATCGGTTACAGAATCCCCCCCCCCTACAACAATCCAGGCAGGAAGGAACCCATGCCCTCCTGCCCCGTGGAACCCCCGAAACCCCCCCCCTTACTATCGGGGCAGGAGGGAGCCCAAGCCCTCCTGCCCCGGCACCCCTAACTCCCACCCCCCGACACTATTGGGGCAGGAGGGAGCCCAAGCCCTCCTGCTCTCGACGCAAGGGCCCCCCCGGCCGCTCGCAACCCCCCTCGCTGACCCCCCGACCCCCCACCCCTGTTTTGACTTGGTCTAAGTCCAAGCGTATAAGTGCTGACTAGGCAACCTGCCTAAAGTTTTGGTTATACCTGGTGTACGCCTAGGTGTAGGTCGGCCCACCTCCCACCCTTTCCCCTCCTCTAAAAACGCCTCTTTTGGCTCTATGCGTTTAGAGGCAGGGGAAAGGCCTAAGCTGGTTTTAGATACGTCTAAAACCAGCTTTGATTATGGGTACTTGGACGAGCAGGCTTTTTGATTGTCTAAGTACCCATTTAGGCCACTTTTTAGACTTTTTTTTTTATTATTATGAGCCCCTTAGCTTTCACCTGACGGGAACTCTGCCGTTTCGCTATTTTTTACTTCGTCAGGGGATTGAAATTTTTACAATCTGCTATATCTTTTCATAGCCTCAATTTACTTAAATCTAACAACCGACTGCTATACTTTTTAAGCTTCTGTTGATGCCAGCTTACAACTATTTTTGCTGACATTTAAGACATTTTCTCATTTTATCACTATCCTAGGTACTGGAAAGACGTTGCTTGCCAAGGCTGTTGCAACTGAATGCAATACAACGTTCTTTAACATTTCAGCATCTACCATTGTCAGCAAGTGGAGAGGGGATTCAGAAAAGCTGGTGCGGGTAGGATTCTTTAACTTTAGCATATTAGGTGTGTATCATAGATTTTATCCAACATTTTGGAAATTTACCCCCTCTTTTCCAAAAGACTGGTAGCATGGGCTGCTGTAGTTACTGCCCCAAAGCCCAAAGGGATTTAAAGAGCTTCGGCGCTTTTGCTGCACGGAATCCGCTAGCATGGCTTTGTAAAAGGGGGGCTTAGCGCTGTGAAAAAATGTAATTTACATAAGGGAATTGTTCGTTTTTGTAATGGGCTATTTGTTGTGTGTTGTCATTTGGCCATAATAAATTGCATGTAATATGCACCGTGTCAGATTTAATAGGTACTGTGTATACCTATGTATATATCTATCTATATCTGTATCTATCTTGCATCCATATATTTACTTATATAACCTGGCTCCTGTATCTTCGCTATGAAAGAGTCCAATGAATAAGATTTGCAGGTCCTTGAGGCTTACTTTCCTGGAGTAGCTTAAAATCTCCCTGCCTAGATTATTGCAAGGAAATGTTTAGTTGCAACAGCAAAACTTCACTTGCTTCAGGCATTCTCAATCCATTCTCAGTCATATTTCACAGAATAGGCATGAGATAAATTTACACGTACCACCACCATCGTGTGCAAATCTCCCATGCCTATTCATTGTGGGTACCCTGAAAATCTGACTGACCAGATGTGTCCCAAAGACTGGGTTGAGAACCCCTGCTCTACTGTGACAAACAGACCAAAAGTATTTATTTGGATTTCTTTTTTAATACCTTAATCGACAATGCTTAGAGCACAGTAAAAATATTTACAGTACATTCTTCTACCGCCAAGTAAGAAAAATTAGCCAAGTTAGAGGGTAATATGGTTAGTGTGCATGGAATGTTTTGCACAGCCGCTACCTCATGTGTCCCCTCCATTTGTCCATGCTATCACCTGAATTCAGTTGCATGCTCTCTCAAGATTTTTTCTGTTGTCACTACAAATAATTTTTATATCTCACTAGTCTTATAGCCCGTTACATTAACGGGTGCTAGAATATATGTGTGTGTGTCTCTATTTCTTTTTCTCTCTCTCTCTCCTTAGCCGCTTTCTTTCTTTCTTTTTCCTTGGCTGTCCATCACCACCCCTTGCCTGCTCCCCCTGTCCATTCTCCTTTACCTCCCCTGTGTCCACCACCATCCCTTCACAGCTCTCCTTATGCAGCAGCAGCCCTGCTCCCTTTGTTTTACCTCCCCCCTGTCCAGCAGCACCTTTCCCTCCCCCCATACCAGTTCCCTGTGCACCTGCCCCTGTGTCTTTCTTCTTGTCTTTCTGTCTCCCTTCCTCCCTCTGTCTGTGTGTCCAAAGCAGCATTCCTTTCCCCTCCATTTCCCTCCCCCCACACCAGTTCCCTGTGCACCTGCCCCTGTGTCTTTCTGTCTCCCTTCCTCCCTCTTTCTGTCTGTCCAAAGCAACATTCCCTCCCCCTTCCATTTCCCTCCTCCCACACCAGTTCACTGTGCAGCAGCGTTATTGTTTCCTCTACCCCCTTTCCCTTCCCACAGTAGCGACTACAAACGCGGGCCCAAGTCCTTTGGCAGCCCCCCCTTCCCTTCCCTTCCCGTGGGTCCGACTACACATGGTGATTCAAGCAGCGTGTCTAGCACTCTTCACACGCTGCTTCGGGTCCTTCTACTGGCCTGATTTAGTCTGGCACGTCCGGAGCAAATCAGGGCAGTAGAAGGGCCCGAAGCAGCGTGTGAAGACTGCTGGACACGCTGCTTAAATCGCCAGTCGGGGCCGCGGTAAGGGAAGGGGGGTCGGCAAAGGACTTGGGTGCCGGGCAGCGGAAATCTTCTTCTATCTTGCCTCTCCTCCACCCTCGGGAGTCAGCGCCAGGAGCTTTAACGGCTGGTGGTTCCGCGTTGAAAGAATCCCGCGCCTCTTTGAAAACTGTCACGCTGCTGGAGGCGGGAGGCGACGGAGAGGGCAGGGGGTGAGCCGCGCATGCGCACTTCCTAGCTGCAGCTCACAGAAAACGGACCCACACTTAGGAAGTGCGCATGCGCGGCTTACCATTTTATTATATTATATTATCCTTCTTTTCTTTTGCGTTTTCCTTATCACCCCCACCCAAAAAAAGAAAAACTAGAAAAAAAATCCCTTTTCAAAATTGAGCCTCATATTACAAAGTTCGAGGCCTAGACTGAAAATAGTGGGACTTGCATTAAATAACGTATTCTAACAAAACACTTGCTAATGCATTTTACTGAATCTAGTCCATTTATTTCTCACTATTATACTATTGTATACCACCAAAGAAATGGCTGAAGGTTTGCCTAAGGCAGGGGTGCCTAAAAGGTCAATCGTGAAGGCACCATGAGTCGATCGCGGAGCCCATCCCAGGCTCTGTGAAAGACTCGCGTTGCCTTTGTGGTCTCCCTGCTTCCCGATGCTATAAACAGGACAGCAGAAATGCCGGGCCCACCAGCCTTCTCCCCCCCCCCCAACACACACATCAATTCTGACGTCGGAGAGGAAGTTCTGGGCCAGCCAATTGTTGCCTGGCTGGCCCGGAACTTCCTCTCCGACGTCAGACTTGACGTTGGGGGAAGGCTGGTGGGCCTGGCGCTTCTGCTGTCCTGTTTATGGCATCGAGAAACAGGGAGAGCTCAGAACTTGGCAGCAGTGGCTTGGGGGCCTGTTCCCTGATTGCAGTGGCTTGGGGGGGGGTCATGGCAGGCAGGGAGACAAAAAGAAAAAGGGAAACAGAAAGAAAGGGGGCATGGAGAGAGACAGGCTGAAAGAAAGAAGGGGGGCACAGAGAAAAAGAAAGGGGAGGAGGCAGGGAGAGAGGAAGAAAAAGTTGGGAGAGGGAATGAGGTCTGGAGGAGAGGAAGCATACAGTAGGCTGAAAGAAGGGAAGAAATATTGGATGCACAGTCAGAAGAAGAAAGTGCAACCAGAGACTCATGAAATCACCAGACAACAAAGGTAGGAAAAATGATTTTATTTTCAATTTGGTGATCAAAATGTGTCCGTTTTGAGAATTTATATCTGCTGTCTATATTATGGCCCCCTTTTACTAAACCACAATAGTGATTTTTAGCGCAGAGAGCCTATGAGCATCGAGAGCAGCGCGGGGCATTCAGCGCAGCTCCCTGCGCTAAAAACAGTTATCGCAGTTTAGTGAAAAGGGAGGGGGGTATATTTGTCTATTTTTGTATAGTTGTTACTGAGTTGTATAGTTGTTACTGCATTAAGTCATCTGCCTTGACCCCTCTGAAAAAAAACCTGGAATATAAATGATAATTAACATTTTCTATGTGTACAGTGTGCTTTGTGTTATTTAAAATTTTATTGTTGGTAGATCATTTTGACTTGGTCATTTTAAAAGTAGCTCGCAAGCCCAAAAAGTGTGGTCACCCCTGGCCTAAGGTTTCTGAAACCCTTGGACTTGCCCTGTCTGATTATATCCCTTTCCTCACCTCTTGCAGTAAGTTTCTGTTTAGTTCGATTAAAAGCATTTTACCTACTCTCCCTGATTCATGTTGGTCATTTATTGTGTTTGTGATTTTTCTGCAGTTTGCTCATTAGGAGGAGATTTTTTTAAACATATAAAGGAGTTACTATTGTTCAAGATAGACGATAGGTAAAACTGTACTCTAATTGAAATGTTTCCTAAGTTCTGGTTTTTGGTGTTTTTTTGGTTTGTTTAATGGGAAGAGGATGGAAACGATGAACTGGGGTAACTTCCATGGAATGACAGTT
The DNA here is from genome assembly GCF_902459505.1 of Geotrypetes seraphini. Taxonomy (NCBI): domain Eukaryota; kingdom Metazoa; phylum Chordata; class Amphibia; order Gymnophiona; family Dermophiidae; genus Geotrypetes; species Geotrypetes seraphini. Next base: position 91,946,939 of record NC_047084.1, on the reverse strand, counting down.
CAACCCAAAATAGCAGTGGAATTCCTGCATTGTTGCTTTAAAGAAGTCATGGGATAACCATGGAGGGCGACGAAAATGATAGGAGGCTTGCGCCAGAAGACGTATGAGTAGAGACTGGAAGCCCTGAATATGTATACCCTAGAGGAAAGGAGAGACAGGGGAGATATGATTCAGACGTTCAAATACTTAAAGGGTATTAACGTAGAACAAAATATTTTCCAGAGAAAGGAAAATGGTAAAACCAGAGGACATAATTTGAGGTTGAGGGGTGGTAGATTCAGGGGCAATGTTAGGAAATTCTACTTTACGGAGAGGGAGGTGGATGCCTGGAATGCGCTCCCGAGAGAGGTGGTGGAGAATAAAACTGTGACTGAGTTCAAAGAAGCGTGGGATGAACACAGAAGATTTAGAATCAGAAAATAATATTAAATATTGAACTAAGGCCAGTACTGGGCAGACTTGCATGGTCTGTGTCTGTATATGGCCATGTGGGGAAGGATGGCCTGGAGAGGGCTTCAATGGCTGGGAGGGTTTAGATAGAAACATAGAAACATAGAAAATGATGGCAGAAAAGGGCTATAGCCCACTAAGTCTGCCCATTCCAAATACCCGCCCCCCTGATTTCACTCCCTTAGAGATCCCATGTGAAAATCCCATTTTCTCTTAAAATCTGATACACTGCTGGCCTCAATCACCTGCAGTGGGAGTTTGTTCCAATGAATAGAAACATAGAAAATGACGGCAGAAAAGGGCTATAGCCCACCAAGTCTGCCCATTCCAAATACCGGAGCTGGAGTAGGTTTTAATGGAGATTTCGGCAGTTGGAACCCAAGCACAGTACCAGGTAGAGCTTTGGATACTTGACCAGAAATAGCTAAGAAGAAAAAAATTAAATTGAATCAGGTTGGGCAGACTAGATGGACCATTTGGGTCTTTATCTGCCGTCATCTACTATGTTACTATGTTACTATATTGATCTGATCCAGTAAGACTAGTCTTATGTTCTTATGAGAGATGGCCTGTGGTGCTTGAGGAGGAAAGATAATCAACACAGAGCAGAGAGAGTGTGGTGCACTGGTTAAAGCTACAGCCTCAGCACCCTGGGGTTGTGGGTTCTATAAAAAGTTAAATAGTATTCTCACAAAATTTGTTTGGCTGGGTAAAATGCCTAGAATTGCTTTAGTATCTTTACAAAATCCAATTGAGGAGGGAGGGGTAAATTTTCCAAATTTTTATAGGTATCATCAAGCCTATATTTTACGCCAGGGTATGTATTGGGTCTTCCCAGAGCTCATGGAAAATATCCCAGATTGGTTGTATTTGAAATGACGACTCTTGTTCCCTCTAAATTTATCTCATGTTCTCAGTATTAAGATGCCTAGAAAATATAAAGAGAACAGAATATTGATGGATACATGGAAAACATTGTGTTATGTCAGTAATTTAACACCTAACCCAATAAATAAATCAACAAATCAATCTATATGGCTAAACTCCAAGATTCAAATTAGCGGATTTAAAGTCGTCTGGAAGCATTGGATTATTGCAGGTATACGGACATTAGATGATGTTATTTCAAATGGTAAACTGCTTGAATTTTCACAGTTACAAAATAAATGTGGTCTTAACAAATCACAAAGTTTCAGATAGTTGGAACTGAAGCAGGCTATTCAGGAAGGGGTCCCTGAATGGAAACATCTTAATAATCAGTATAGTCTGGAATTCTTATGCTTTCAGACAGATTTCTTGGGACACCAAGCCGCACAGTGGCATAAATTGATATCTGGCTTTATGAATAAAAAACCAAAGACGTGTCTTAGAGACATTTTGAGCATTGAGATTAAGCACCAAATTTCTGCATCTCAATGGCCACGAATTTGGTCTTAGAGAATGAGATGTACAATGTCTGCATCTATGAGACAAACTTTTTTTTTGTTTTTTTTGTTACATAGAGCATTTTGGACCCCAGTTCGATTACAAAAGTTGGATAGCTCTAAGTCTAATAGATGCTGGCATTGTAATCTGGAAGCAGGGACTCTGGATCATTTAATATTCTATTGTCCCTGTATCATGGCCTTTTGGAAATCAATTTGGTCTCAAACTAACTGTCTATTAGAGAACCATGTAGCTCTATCATATGATACAATTCTATTCGGGACATCAATGAGAATAAAAAGTCAAATTTCATCAAGCAATAATAAACTTTTATTGATAATGACAGGAGTCAACATATCCTGGTGATACAACATATCACCAGGAATTAGAAAAATTATAGTAGACTTAACTATACTTTCTGGTGGAACTCGCTGTGCCATATTTACAAAATGGAAAGAACAATTGCCATACAAAAAGGAAATTATAATAATTTTAAGAATATCTGGGGGCCATTGACAATTTATTGCAATGATTAGACACTGTTTTCCATTTTCCATTTAAAATACATTTACAATAAGGGGAGGGGGTGGTATAAAATTCTGTTTAAGGTTTACTTAATAGATATGAATATAATATTTATATGAAATTTATGATTAAAATATTTGTGGGAAGGGTGGGTCTGGGAGGGAATAAATTCATGTATTTAAGATAATAATAGAAAGAAATTCAAGTGATGTGTATTAATTTAAATGATTTAATATTGTGAACTTGATGAAAGATAAAAATGAATAAAGATTTTTTTTTTATACAAAAAAACAGCCTTTTTAAAATAATGAAAGTAGGCCTGAAGTTCTTTTAAAGTTTTTCTGGAGACTGTTCTACATCTTGTAGGTTCTATTTTCTCAATTTATGGGATGAAAATTTGGGTTAATTTCAGGACCTGCTATTGTAAAATGATATATTTCTATTAATTGTTGTCAGCTCCAGAAACAATTCTAACTTTTCTAGAGCTGTTTTCCTTAGTAGAGATGGTGGAGAAAAAGACTGTGCCTGAATTCAAGAAAGTGTGGGACAGGCACATGGGATCTTTTAGGGAGAGAAAGAAATAATAGATGCTGTGGATGGGGAGACTAGATGGGCCATTTGGCCTTTATCTGCTGGCATATTTCTATGTTTAACTAATTATTCTTTTTGAAAAGCTTAATAATACATTTGCTAAAAGCCTTGTGGTTTCTTTTTTTGGAACAGGTATTATTTGAACTTGCTCGCTATCATGCACCTTCTACTATTTTTTTGGATGAGTTGGAGTCTGTGATGAGTCAGAGAGGCGCTGGTTATGGGTAATTAGTAACTTTTTTTTTTTTTTGCTTTAGAATTATCACTAGTATATCTGATTCTAGAAGTCAAAGCAACAATATTAAGCAATTAGAGTGTTTCTGTAAAATATATACAAATATTACTTTTTTAGATGCACATGAAAGCTTTTACCCCTCCCCTTTTATCAAGCTGTGCTGCAGAGCTGCCCATAGGCAAAAGTAGAACAGAATGGCTCGGCATTTAGCTTGTGATGCTTGGCAGCATAGCTTGATGAAAGAGAGGATTAATTACTTCTTAAAGAAAGTTGTGCCTTCTGTGTACTGCGCAGTTTTTTGAAGTATATAAAAACAAAATGCACCAAAAGATGTTTTAAACAATTCAAAAATACTGGCAAGCTAACAAAAGACCTAATAAAACTTTTAAAACGCAAAACATGCAAAAAACCTGGCTTACAATGTCTGTTCAATTTTTGAGCTCAAACAACTCCTAAAATGTTTTTGAAATGTGATCATTTTCTTTTTTTTTACCAATTTATTAATGTGACAGTTAAATAAAACGGAAAACAAAAATAAAGAGTGGGTGGTGATCAGTGTTCCCTCTAAGCGGGCGGGTGTTGTGAGCAAACTTTTTTCACCGTGAGCCAAAAATATCGGGCGCCAGCAAGTTATGAGCCAACTCGCCCGATTCTCCTCTCGCCGCCCTGCCATCTGCCGTACGCCTCTTCCGATCGTGCGCTGTGACGAGAAACGTGTGCGCTGCGATGTAATATTTTGTGCGCCAGCGCACGCCAGCGCAGCTTAGCGGGAACACTGGTTCAAATGGTTTTATTTATTTCCCCAAATTTATTTTTGTTATACGCATTGAAAATATTTGATATTGCGTTTAAATCAAAATCTCAATAAACTTGAAACGAGTGCCCGTGAGATTGTGGGAGGGTTAAATACTCAAAACTTAGAAGTTTTTGCTACGCCAGCTTTCTGGTATCTTTACATACAGTGGCGTACCTAGCATATGTAACATCCGGGGCCCATCATTTTTTGGCACCCCCCCCCCCATCTGTAAGAAAAACATGATTTTTAGTAACAAACCACACGTCACACATGAGTACCTAGGAAAAGGCAGCATCTTACATATTGCAGTGAGCAGTACATCAATACACCCATTGTAAAACTAAACAAGCCAGACCAGCACAGATCAATCCTACACCGTCAATCCTAACAGAAAACCATGTCTTTCGAACACACAGAACACAGAAAACACCTTCGCCTAGTAAGGAATATGTAATCACAAACTAACCCCTCCCTCTTTTACAAAACTGTAGTGTGGATTTTAGCTACGGAGGTAACAGCTCTGATGCTCATAAAATTCTGAGCATCAGAGCTGCTACCACCAAGGCTGGTGCTAAAAACGCTTCACAGTTTTGTAAAAGGGGGGATAAAATAAAAATACATAGACAAAGGTTAAATTGAACCAGCAAGAAGCTGGACTCTGCATACAATGCTTCACAGAAACAGTGACACATGTCTCCTAAAGCAATAAATAAATAGAAATTTTTTTCTACCTTTGTCTTCTGTGGTTTCTCCTTTCCTCATCTTCTTGTAACTCTCTTCCTTCCATCCACTGTCTGCCGTCTCTCTTCCCCTATATGGCATCTTCTCTCCTTCTATGCCCCTTCCAGAAACTGTATGCCTCCCCCTTCCATCTCTCCTTTCACCCCATTGGTCTGGCATCTCTCTCCTCGCCTTCCCTCTCCCACACCTCTCCTCATAGTCTGGTATCTCCCCTTCCCTGATTCTCTGGCATCTCTCTCCTTTCCTTTTCTTCCATCTTTCGCTCCCCCTCCATGCTCTCACATCTCCCCCTTCCTTTTCCCTTAGACTGGCATACCTTCCTCCTACGCTCCAAGCCCTGGCATCTCCTTTAATTCCCTCCCTCATCTTCCTTCTCCCTCCAGCTGGGTACCGCAACACTCTTCCCTGCAGCTCTGCACTTCCCCACAATTGCCATGCTTCGGTTCCTCTTCTTCCTTCCTTCCTCCCCCCCCCCCCCCGCGGGACCCTGCGGCACCATCAACTCTTACTCCCTCTAATGTCGGCCCTGCAGCTCCAGACTTCCTCGCACCTTCTCCCCTCCCCCTTTGGATCGCTATTATTTTAAATGTTATAGCCGCGGAGCTGTATCCATCAGTGGAGATGTCTAACCTCGGCCTGCCCCGGAACTCTTACTGCAACAGTGACTTCCTGTTCCTGCCTAGACGGGCGTCTGCTGCAGTAAGAGTTCCGGGGCAGGCCGAGGTTAGACATCTCCACTGTTGGATACAGCTCCGCGGCTATAACATTTAAAATAATAGCGATCCAAAGGGGGAGGGGAGAAGGTGCGAGGAAGTCTGGAGCTGCAGGGCCGACATTAGAGGGAGTAAGAGTTGATGGTGCCGCAGGGTCCCGCGGGGGGGGGGGGAGGAAGGAAGGAAGAAGAGGAACCGAAGCATGGCAATTGTGGGGAAGTGCAATCCCCCCAATGCGTCCCCTTACCTTACCGACGCGTGTGTGCGCTGTGAAGAGAAACTTTGCGCTGCGATGTAATATTTTGTGCGTGAGCGCAGGCCAACGCAGCTTAGCGGGAACACTGGTGGTGATAACATTTTATTGGACTAACCTAGTACATTTTTGTCTTTTGGAAGTAAAAACAAACCTTCCTCAGGCCAGAACAATATCTTTGTATAATAAAAATAATCTTACACAAAGATCTTCTATTCTAAAAATGTGATAATGATTCTCATTTTAAAAAACAATATACTGTAATTGTCATACTGGGACATATCAAAGTTCCATAAAGCCCAGTATCCTGTTTCTAACTGTGGCCAATCCAGGTCACAAGTACCTAGTAAGATTCCAAAAGAGTAAAACGGATTTTATGCTGCTTATCCTACAAATAAACAGTATTTTTTTTTCCAGTGTGCATCAGCTTGAAGTCTGTATTAAACAAAGAAAGGCCTAGCTCTGGCTAGGCCATAAAAGTCAAAAATTTCACAGTATTTCAATGAGAACCTTTTCATACTTTACCCAATATTCTGTTACTTTTACACATAAGTTGTAGAAGCATATACTAGAGAGCTGTTCCTATCTTCTGTGTGCTTCCTGGATGGTCTCTGTTTTGGGCTTTTGTTTCCCCTAGCTGAACCATACCCTTCTTGCTTAGCACTCTGGTCCTAGACTTCTTAAGGTGGGTCTTTGAAGGCATGTGTTTAAGGGGAACCAGCAGTTTCTTATGCATTCTATCACATCTACTTTACACTTTCAAATTATAAAAAAAAGTAAGATATTCAAAAATAAGAAGACAAAAAGTCTTAATTGTATAGGTTTTCACATCCCTTAATGCATTACTTCTTGGAAGTTTCTTTTACAGTGCTGACAGCCAGCAGAATGGTGCAGTTTCTGACCATCCTTCTTAACAGAATAATTCAAGCTCTTCTAAGTTTAGTGAGGGATCATCTGGGTCTGCCATCTTTATGTCTTGCCACCAATTTCCTGTTGGATGTAGACTTGACTTTGATGTTAGAAAGCAAGAAAAACAGCCACTGGCCTGCTTCAGGAGTTTTCTCAGTAATGCTCTTGGATTTAAGAGATGACAATAGTGCTTTTTTGGGGCTGTTTGAAGTGGTTTGCAGTTGCTTCAAACTGCCCAAAAAAGCGCCAATCCAAGAGCATTACTGAGCAGGCCAGTGGCTGAAACATGCATGTGTCTAGTCTTGATTGATACAATAAAGAAATTGAGCACTCTAGGTTGCCTTTACTGTTTTTCTTGCCAGAAGGAGATTCACCACCTTCTTGCTTCTTTTAGATTAGTCAGGTTCATGGTTGTTGTCAATAGCCCTCTTCTCAGAGGCAAAATTCTGGTAGCTTGGGAATCCCACACATGAGAATGTATTGATTGCCTACTGGTCCTCAGAAAAAGCATAGTTACTTACCTATAGCAGGTGTTATCCGAGAACAGCATGCATATATTCTCGTGGTACTATTGTGAAACTACTGCTAAGGGTCATTGGTGCCATTTGTTTCCTGACACTGAGCGATGCAGGACTGACTAGGGGAGAGAGGATTTCAGCCGCTTGGGACTAATGAGGCATCAGTGCTGATCCCCAAGTATATCCCAGGGGATGGGATGGGGGGAAGGGTATGACCCTGGGGTGGACAGGGCTTTATCAAGGGGGGCAGAACTTTGGATTGGGGTGTCGAGAAGGCCCATCAAGAGTTGTTCTTGTGTGTGTAGGGTTATGTCAGGAAAGCCTATCAAGGGTTTATGGTAGCACTGCTGCAGAACCTGTGACAATACGCTGTGCTACTGGATGGCCAGTAGCAAAGCTGCAGTTATTGCTTCCTCTTGAGGTGATAGCTGCCACGACTGCTGATAATGTAATCAAATTTACTATCATGCCATACTGACCCACACAGTAGCTGTTATAGCAACCACATCTCCACCCGCCCATGTCCTACCTAGGTCATGCTCACTACACATTATGTAGCTAAAATGGGATGACTTTTTAAAAAAAATTCAAAACCTCCTTTTCTATTGAAGTGGATTGAATTTTAATTTTATACACATCTCTGTTGTGCCATGACAAGTAAAAGTGGTCTATCAAATCTAATAAACCAGGGGTGCCCACACTTTTTTGACTCGCGAGCTACTTTTAAAATGACCAAGTCAAAATGGATCTACCAACAATAAAATTTTAAAAAAAACACAACGCACACTGTACGCATAGAATTGTTAATTATCATTCCTATTCCAGGGTTTTTTCAAAGAGGTCAAAGCAGATGACTCTATGCACTGTCACCTCAGTAAATACCATACAAAAATAGACAAATACCCACCCCCTCCCTTTTTACTAAACCACAATAGCATTTTTTTAGCGCAGGGAGCTGCGCTGAATGCCCAGCGCTGCTCTCGACGCTCATAGGCTCCCTGCACTAAAAACCACTATTGTGGTTTAGTAAAAGGGGACCATATTGTAAAATATAGACAGCAGATATAAATTCAGACACATTTTGATCACTAAAAAATAAAATCATTTTTCCTACCTTGTCTGGTGATTTCATGAGTCTCTGCTTGCACTTTCTTCTTCTGACTGTGCATCCAATCTTTCTTTCAGCCTGTATGCTTCCTCTCCTCCACACCTCATTCCCTCCCCCAACTTTTTCTTCCTCTCTCCCTGACATTTCTTTCTTTCTCTCTTCATGCCCCCTTTCTTTTTTTCTGTTTCTCTTCTTTCCTTCTGTCTCCCTGCCTGCCCCCTTTGGGGAACAGGACCCAAATGCCACCAATGGATAAGAGGCCCCAAAGCCGCCGCCGCCGCCGCCTCATGCTCTCTCTGCTTCGGGCCGATCAATCTTCCTCTCCCTGACGTCAATTCTGCCGTCGGAGAGGAAGTTCCGCCCAGCCAGGCAGCGATTGGCTGGCCCGAACTTCCTCTCCGACGGCAGAATTGACATCGGGGAGAGGAAGATTGATTGGCCCGATAGATCGCCAAGGCAAAGTGAGTCCTGGATGATCGACTCACTTTGCCTTGGCGAGCTACCGGTCGATTGCGATCGACCTATTGGGCACCCCTGTAATAAACCATAACCACAGCATGGATTTGCACTGCTGTCTACCGTGCTGAAAACCCATCTTACTGCAGATTAATAAGTTAACAAATTGGGCAACCACAGGTAAGCAACTACTTTTTTCTAATTTTATCTCAGTAAACTAGTCTCCATCGCTTGATAAAGTTACAGGGAAATACCTTTAAACCAATAGAAGGAAATATTTTTTCACTCAGAGAATAGTTAAGTTCTGGAACGCTTTACCAGAGTATGTGTTAAGAGTGGTTAACATAGCTGGTTTTAAAAAAAGGTTTGGACAAGTTCCTGGAGGAAAAGTTCATAGCCTGCTATTGAGGCAGATATTGGGGAAACCACTGCTTGCCCTTGGATTGTTAACATGGAATGTTGCTACTCTTTGGGTTTTTGCCAGGTACTTGTGACCTGGATTGGCCACTGTGGAAACAGGATTCTGGGCTAGATGGACCATTGATCTGACCCAGTATAGCTCTAATTATGTTCTTATAACTGTATATGAATTTAAAATATGTTTTCTAATTTTATTGCCATGATTTAACAATTTCCCCTTTTCCCCATTGAATGCTACAGTAAAGAAGCTTATTTAAATGAAGAAATATGGTTACTGAAGTTTAAACACGCAGTTTTAGCTTACTGCCTTTATTGTAGCCAGACATCACAGATGTTTACAATGCCAGGAGAGTGACCAAATTTCCAAAAAGAGAAGAAAAGCGATAGTATATTATGTGGTTCAGAGCAGAGATTAGTCTAAAATCTTGTGTAGAGTGTTTTGTATCGGTTTCCTAGATGCAGAATTCTTTGAGCCATGTTTTGTTAAAATGTAAGCTGAAAATGCTTTCCTGACTAAATTTTTCTGTTTCACAATTTTGGCTGAATCAGGTTTCAAGTTATCGTCAAATAGCAACATATTTGCCTTATAATATAAGAAAAAATTTAATCTGTTCCTTTTAAATAGAGAAAAATTGTGCTGTTTAAATAGAAAAATTTGAGCAGAACTCTAGTTTCAAGTTTAAGTAAATTTTAATATACTGACCATTGACGTGCACCTGGCTGGTTTACAAAGCTAAAAAATATTAAAATAAATTTTAGAAGGGGGTAGGAGGAGAAAATGTGAACATTAAATAGATTACAAATACGAACATGAGTTTGAGAGTAAAGAGGGAGGAAAGTTAATAATTACATCGTTAAAATAAATTAATTAAGGGGAAGGGCGGGGGCGGAATAAAACACCAGGAAAGGGGATCGCTTCTTAAAAGCGGTTCGTTTAACATACTGCTATGCTGTTGGAAAAGGAAATATTTAGACGCTATGATATGCGTCTTGGAATAAGAACGTTTTTAGTTTAGTCTTGAATTTGTCGAGTGAGTTTTTATGGCGGTGTTGAGTTGGCATGGCGTTCCATAAAGTTGGAGCTACGACAGAAAAATTAGTATTTCTGGTGTAGTAGAATTTCTTGATAGAAGGTATGGTCAATAAATTCTGATCAGCCGATCTAAGGGTTCGGGAAGAGCAATAGGAGATGATGAGTTTATCAAGAAAGGATGGGAGGCACGAAAGTTTGATTTTAAAGACCAGCAGCAAAGTTTTATAAGTGATATGATGTGTCAAGAATTAAATTGTTTTAAGAAACTCATTTTTTTTCATTCACTGAAACACAATTATTCTTTTGAATCTTGGCAGTGGTGATCATGAAGGAAGTCGGAGGATGAAAACAGAATTATTGGTACAGATGGATGGTTTGGCCAGATCTGATGATCTTGTCTTTGTTTTAGCAGCTTCTAATCTGCCATGGTAAGAAGTTAAGACTGTGACTACTTTTCCAAAGCTTCAAAACACAGATTTTATTTAAATCAGTAGGGGGAATTGGAGATTTGGCTTTGGTTCTCTTTTAGCTTTTCTGACCAGACCTTGAGTATAATCTTGAATAAAATCAGCATGTGCTAATGCTGCCATATGCTAGTGTTTGAGGAGGTAACTCTATAAAGGTCGCTTAAAATTAAATGCCGGGATGCTGGGCACTAAGCATAAATTCTATGTCTGTGATTACGCATATAATTACCATCACAGAATGCAGGATAATTTTGTTGCGCAGTCTGTTTTGATGCTAACAATTAAAATATCTTTGTACCATTTGACTATACACAAACCCATAATCTCAAATATGTCATGATAATATCTAATGGAGTATTTAGCAGTTACCCCACTAAATTCCTGATTTGGCATAGAGACTTGTATGGAGATGGAAATTTCACCCATTCCTACTGGAATCTAACCCATACCCACTAAGATCCATTTCTGCAATTAATTTATCCCAGCAGCCCTCCATTTCCTCTCAATGCCAGTAGCCTCTCACGGTTTTTTGGGTGGTTTTGCTGTTGAACCAATTAGAAACATAGAAAGATGACGGCAGATAAGGGCTACAGCCCATCAAGTCTGCCCATACCATTGACCCCCTTTTAAGTCTACTGGCCCCCTTAACTCTACTGACCTGCTCTATTAAGTCTATATCCTAGCGACCCTATTCATTGGTATGACTCTCGCAGTGATCCCACATAGGTATCCCATTTATTCTTGAAGTCTGGGATACTGCGGGCCTCGATCACCTGTACTGGAAGCTTGTTCCAATGCTCTATCACTCGTTCCGTGAAGAAGTACTTTCTGACGTCTCCACAAAACTTCCCTCCCCTGAGTTTGAGCGGATGTCCTCTTGTGTTCGAGGGTCCTTTGAGAAGAAAGATATCATCTTCCACCTCGACCCGTCCCGTGATGTACTTAAATGTCTCAATCATGTCTCCCCTCTCCCTACGCTCCTCGAGAGTATAAAGCTGCAATTTGTTCAGTCTCTCTTCGTACGAGAGACCCTTTAGCCCCGAGACTAGCGCTTCCAGAGGGGGTAGTTGAGCAGAGTACAGTTTTGGGTTTCAAAAAGGGATTGGACGAGTTCCTAAAGGGTAAGGGAATCCAGGGTTACTATACAAGACAAAATGCTCTTGAGTAATAGATCACTACAGGTCATTGATCTGGGGGGCCGCCGCGGGAGCGGACTGCTGGGCATGATGGACCTATGGTCTGACTCGGCAGAGGCAATGCTTATGTGCTTATGAGACCATCCTGGTGGCCATCCGCTGAACCGACTCAATTCTGAGCACATCTTTACGGTAATGTGGCCTCCAAAATTGCACACAGTGTTCCAAGGCTCAAGCTGGTGTTTGTGCTACCTTTCTGGGCACTCCAAGCCTCATTGTGGTGCTCCAATTGCCTCAATTGATGCATTCAAGCTTCATTCTGGCATTTGCCAGAGACTTTGACTAAATTCCCGTGGGAATCCCTTGGCAACTTCTGCCATCCTTGTGGGAATCCTGCGATTCCCATTCCTGTGCAGCTTTCTAATTTGGAAGTGTGTAACATGTAGAATAAAACAGTGAACGGAGGACACAGTAGAGGGCACTGTGGCTCAACATTGCAAACCATTTTTAAGAAAATGCTTAGGAATAAAATTGACAGAGGCATGTGGTACCTTTTATAGTCAGATTGTGCTACACCCTCTCAGTATGACTCAATAAATTAATTAGTCTAGAAACTGTCACCTACTCATACCTCTGCCAATTTTGTTACACCAGACTACACAGCTACTACCCTTTTTAAAATGCTTAGTATTGGACAGTCTGAAGATATGTGTTGGAATGGTAGTGTGTGCCATATTTGCTGTGGGTGTTGGTTTCTCATTTTCTGTCAATTTGTAGGCAGCATCATTAATAACAAAAATGCAAATTCCATATTACTAGGGTGTCTATGCGCTTTACAGTTTTTCATGCTTCAGAACCATATAGTTAGGTAACTTTTTTTTTTATTTTTGCTGTTTATACTGCTTGTAAATTTAAAGAACAGGGAGGAAATAAGCTATAATATTGCTATTCTTCAACTGTTGCTGGCTAAACTGAGGCATAAACATAGGCCTCAGCTCTCTGGATGGTTCATAGTCTTAAGCACGTGAGACAAATGCGCGCCAACAAACGAGCGACAACAATTCAGCACAAGACTTCAGTGCGCTGCAGGAAAACTTAACTTTTTCCCTATTTTTTAGGGAAAAAGTTAAATTTTCAGTATAATGTGGGGGGTTACATCCCCCAACACGGCAGCACGATTCCTATTAAGTAGAGTGGAGGGGGTTCCCCCACACACTCCGTGTCGGAGCCCTTTAATAGAACGTTTTCCTGCGGCGCGCTGAAGTCTTGCGCTGAATTGTTGGCACGCGTTTGTCTCGCGCGCTTTTGTCCCATCACCCTGTAGATAGGGATACCAGATGTCCCAGATTTCCCCGGATATGTCCTATTTTTGAGGATTCTGTTGGCAGTCCGGGCGGTTTTTAAATTTTACAACTTTTGTCCGGGGAAACCGGACATCTAGTAACCCTACACACACGTACCTATTCGAAGTTCTCATCCTCCTTTCCCCCCCTTCCCCCCTACGGCAGGATCCTGTGCATTTAGTGCTGCCCAATTCGCCAATTCAAATCAATTCACTTTGATGAATTGATTTAAATCTATTTACTTCCTTAAAATATCAGACTCACCGATTCAGTGAGTCCTGACATACCTCTGGGCCTCATAAACTAGCAGCAGCGGTGGCATTGACCGGCTTGGCAGAGGGAATGTGGTGAATAGGCTTCTCCCGGCCTACCCCGCCAGGACCTTCCCTGTGCCGTATCACTGACAACGCGGCAGAGGGAAGCCCTACCCGGGTAGGCCACGAGAAGCATGTTCATTGCGCTGCCTCTGCCAAGTCAGCTACCGCCACCGCTGCTGCTAGTTTAGGAGGCCCAAAGTGGGATGGGGGTTGGTCGGGAAGTGCTGTACAGGGAAATAGGAAGGAGGGAGGAATGAAAAGCTGCCACACGGGGATGGGAGGGAAGGATGAAAAGCTTCTGCACATGGAGGGGTGAAAGGAGAGGGAAGAGGAAGAATTGGTAGAGATGAGATGGAGGACAGAACACAAGAATTGCCGTTGCTGGGTCAGACCAGTGGTCCATCGTGCCCAGCAGTCCGCTCACGCTGCGGCCCCCAGGTCAAAGACCAGTGCTCTAAATGAGTCCAGCCTCACCTGCGTACGTTCCTGTATAGCAGAAACTTGTCCAACTTTGTCTTGAATCCTTGGAGGGTGTTTTCCCTTATAACAGACTCCAGAAGAGCGTTCCAGTTTTCTACTACTGTCTGGATGAAGAAGAACTTTCTTTTACGGAATCTATCCCTTTTCAACTTTAGAGAGTGCTCTCTCGTTCTCTCTACCTTGGAGAGGGTGAACAATCTGTCTTTATCTGCTGTCTATTCCCTTCAGTATTTTGAATGTTTCAATCATGTCCCCTCTCAGTCTCTTCTTTTCAAGGGAGAAGAGGCCCAGTTTCTCCAATCTCTCACTGTACGGCAGCTCCTCCAGCCCCTTAATCATTTTAGCCGCTCTTCTTTGGACCCTTTCGAGTAGTACTGTGTACTTCTTCATGTATGGCGACCAGTGCTGGATGCAGTACTCCAGGTGAGGGTGCACCATGGCCTGGTACAGCGGCATGATAACCTTCTCCGATCTGTTCATGATCCCCTTCTTAATCATTCCTAGCATTCTGTTTGCCCTTTTTGCCACCGCTGTGCATTACGCGGACGGCTTCATCGATTTGTCAGTCAGAACTCCCAAGTCTCTTTCCTGGGAGGTCTCTCCAAGTACCGCCCTGGAAATCCTGTATTCGTGCATGATATTTTTGTTACCTACATGCATCACTTTACACTTATCCACGTTGAACCTCATTTGCCATGTCGATGCCCATTACTTGAGCTTGATTATGTCACTTTGCAGATCTTCGCAATCCCCCTGTGTCTTCACTACTCTGAATAACTTTGTATCGTCCGCAAATTTAATCACCTCACTCGTTGTACCAATGTCCAGATCATTTATAAAGATGTTGAAGTGCACGGGTTCAAGCACCGAGCCCTGCGGCACCCCACTAGTGATGCTCTTCCAGTCTGAGTATTGTCCATTTACCCCCACTCTCTGTTTCCTATGCTCCAGCCAGTTTTTAATCCACGTGAGTATTTCACCCTTGATTCCATGGCTCGCAATTTTCCGAAGTAGTCATTCATGTGGAACCTTGTCGAAAGCCTTCTGAAAATCCAGATATACAATGTTGACCAGGTCGCCCTTATCTATCTGCCTGTTTACTCCCTCGAAGAAGTGCAGTAAGTTCGTCAAACAAGATCTGCCTTTACTGAAACCGTGCTGGCTGGTCCTCATCAGACCGTGTTCGTCAAGGTGATCAATGATGATCCTTTATCAGCGCCTCTACCAACTTTCCCGGTACCGAGATCAGACTCATCGGTCTGTAGTTTCCCGGATCTCCCCTCAAACCTTTTTTGAAGATCGGCGTAACATTCGCCACCTTCCAGTCTTCAGGAATCTTTCCTGATTTGATCGACAGATTGGCTATTAGTTGAAGCAGTTCAGCTATAGTCCCTTTCAGTTCCTTGATGACCCTCGGATGGATGCCATTCGGTCCTGGGGATTTATCGCTCCTAAGCATATCAATCTGCCTGCATACCTCTTCTAGACTGACGTCAGCCCTGTCAGTTTCCTGTCTTCGTTTCCAGCATATAGCCTGATCGGTTCTGGTAGGCTGTGTATATCCTCTTCGGTAAATACAGATGCAAAAAATGTGTTCAATTTGTCGGCGATTGCTTTGTCCTCCTTTAGCACTCCCTTTATTCCATGGTCATCCAACGGTCCCACCACTTCCTTCACAGGTCGTTTCCCCTTAATATATCGAAAGAACGGCTTGAAGTTTTTTACCTCCTTGGCTATTTTTTCCTCGTAGTCTCTTTTGGCCCCTTTTACTGCCTTGTGGCACCTGCATTGATGTTGTTTGTGCTTATTCCAGTTTTAATCCGTTCTTGACCTTTTCCGTTCCTTAAACAAAGTTTTCTTGTCTCTGATTGCTTCCTTCACCTCTACAGTGAGCCACGCCGGTTCCTTGTTCTTTTTCCTCTTGGATCTCTTGTTGATACACAGTATATATAGATTTTGCACCTCGGTGACTGTGTCCTTAAAAAGGGACCAAGCTTGCTCTAGCATTTTTACAGTGCTTATCCTCTTCTTAATCTTCTTCCCCACCAGAATTTCAGTGCCGTGGCCGTTGTTCTGGACCGATGTTTCGTCCTGCGTCCAGGTTGAAGCGGATCATGTTGTGATCGCTGTTTCCCAGCGTTTCAGGAAGGGAGAGATGCAACAGAGGTAGAAAGGGGTGAGAGGAAGATATCCTGCATATGGTGGAGGGAAGGGAGAGATGCATGTAGAAGAGAGAGCGAGAAATGTTGGACATAGGGAGAGATGGTGCATGGGGAAATAGAAATGGTGCACATGATAATGGAGGGGAGGAAGGGAGAGATGCTGCATGGAGGGGAATAGAGAGGTTTGACCCAGAGCATAAGGCAGGGAGAGAGATGGTAGAAATGTTGGATATGGCAGTGGAAGGGATGGTACAGAGATGGAAGATGGATGGTGAGCATGGAAAAAGAAGAAAACGTCAAATGGGCAGGAGACCCTGGTGAGCGAGTTAACAGAAGACAAAAGAGAAAACAAAGCCAGGTAATTTGGTAGGAATGAATGTCATGAAGCGTTTTGGTGTCATAGCCCCAAGTAGGAAGATATCTGTCGGCAGCTTGTCCTGGTTTGGGAAGGCCCTGAGCTTGGGGCCGCTTCTGGAGGGCCTCTGCGCATGTGCAGATGTCAGCGTAATGACATCACATGCATGCGCACATGAGCGCAATGTCATTACATTGACATCCACGCATGTGTGAAGGCCCTCTAGACGCAGCCTGGAGCTCAGGAAAGGAAGCACGAGGTTAAGATGGGGGTGAAATGGGGTAGGGCAGGTGGCATAATGGGGTGTGGCTGGGGTGGAACAGGGCGGGGCCAACTGTCTTTTTTTTTTTTAAGAGGAAATCTAGTAACCCTATCTGTGGGTGCTTTGAGTGCTAGAGCATCCCCAATATTTCCAGCACTGCCCAGGCATCAAAGCTGAAATAGTCCCAATGTAGAGCTGCAGAGGAAAGCAGAAAGTAAGGCTGTGTCTCTGAAGCTATTCTCCCGGCACTCCCTGCAGTCTGTTGGTCAGATATTCCTCTGCCAGCCAATAAGCTGCAAATGAGGCAGGACCAGTAACTTAAGCTCCTTAGTCAGCCAATAGGCTGCAGGGTAAAGCAGGATAAAGGTTGATGTCTCCTAAGCTACTAGTCCTGCCTCCTGCTGCAGCCTATTGACTGGCTAAGGAATGTCTGAGCAATGGGCTCATAGCAGGGAGCACAGGAGTGTAGCAATGTAGATAAGACAGGCTTCCTGCCTTTGGCCTACCATAGAGAGGGGAGAAATGCTGAGGGAGGTAGTAGGAAATAAATAGATAGAGAAGCAGGGATAAGAAAAATTAGACATAGGCACTAATAGGTTATGGGATGAAAATGGCTGAGGGGAAGAGACATGGAATGTGAAAGGGAGAACAGAGCTGAAGTGAATGCAAGCTGGAGGGGGAGGTGCTTGGGCTGTGATACAAAAATAAGTGGGTTAGGGATGAGCTCAGAAAGAGGAAGATGCGTGGATGCTTGTGACATCATCGCATCACATCCATGCATGCTCGGAGGCCCTCCAGAAGTAGCCCGGACTTGGAAAAGAAGAGATAAGGTTTGTGGGGGGGGCGGGGCCACATGTCCTCTTTTTTTTCATGAAAAATCTGGTAACCCTAGATAGGAAGAAGAACTGAATGGGATTCAAAGAGCAGGGGGCTGATATGGGGAGATAGGGTAACCAGACATCCAGGAATGTCTGGATGGATTTTCAAACTCTTGCAGTTTGTCCAGGTTTTGGAAGGCCCCGAGCTTGGGGCTACATCTGGAGGGCCTTTGAGCATGTGCGGACCAGATGCAGTCCAGACTTAGGGAAGGAGAAGAGACAAGGTTTGTATGGGGACGGGACTTGGGTTGGAATGGGGCGGGGCCATGTGTCCTCTTTTTTTTTTTTTTTTTTCCCTTCAACAAATCTGGTAACCCTAGAGCTAGAGAAAATTCATGTTGAAGAGAAGTACTAAGGGGTGAAGAGAGGGATGGAAGTGGCAGAACTGGTGTGACTAGAAGAAAAAATTGAACCAGGAGCACAAAAATCTATCAACCATGCCCCTCAACTGAGCGAACCCAAGAACCACTGGGAGATATATTACTAATTGGACTGGGTATGTTTTGAGTAGCTGTAGGTGTATGCTTTTTTTCTTCTAACCTTGCAGTCACTGGGGATAAATAAGGTCTTTGCTAATTTTTAAGTGAGGGCCATTTTGGGTCCAAAAATTCTGAAGGAGAGCTGACAAATATCTTCCTACTTGGGGCCATAACACAAGTAAAATTTCTCAACGTTCATTCCTACTAGAACGCCTGGTCTTGGTATGGCAGGGAGTTCCTTGAGGATGCCGGGTTTTATCCCCCTGAATTTATGTTAGCACTTGTAAAGCTTATGTGCTGGCGGCTGGAGGTTTTGTGTCCACTCCAGGGGTTTTGGGGGGGGGGGGGTTGCCCTTGATGCCTTCCCTGGTGCAGCCCCACACAGTGGCGGTTTTGCCCCC
This sequence comes from Geotrypetes seraphini, assembly GCF_902459505.1. Lineage (NCBI taxonomy): Eukaryota > Metazoa > Chordata > Amphibia > Gymnophiona > Dermophiidae > Geotrypetes > Geotrypetes seraphini. Next base: position 91,928,486 of record NC_047084.1, on the reverse strand, counting down.
CTCTACTCCTCTCTCATCCAAATGCCCAAGGGTCTCTTGGGATGAGGATTTTTGCCCAGAGGAGCAAGATGTTATTGATGAGGACCTGGACCCTTGGGGGGTCGGATTCCGCCAGCAAGGGGTTCGAGCACCCCAAGCTTGCGAAAATGCATCTGCGGTGCGCATTTTCAGCAGGAAGAGCTTCATGAGTTAATTCTTCAGGTCTCCTCGGTTTTGCACTTTGAGGACATTGTGTCGAAGCCTCTGTGTACAGTAGACTCCTTGATTAAGGGAATCCGCTCTGCTTCCCCCTCTTTTCCTATGCATCAGGATATTATGCTCACACAGTGGCAGGTACCAGAAGCTCCCTTTCGTTTTGTGTGCTCCATGGCCCGCCAGTATCCCATTCCTGAAGTTGCCTGTAGTAGATGCGGTGGTCTTGGCCATCTCTAAAAGGCATACTGTGCCTGTTGAGGGTGGTGTGGCCTTGAAGGACCCGGAGGAGCGTAAGTTGGAGTCCCTCCTTAAACAGAGTTTTGATGTGACAGCTCTTCCGGTCCAAGCGGTGATCTGTGGCGTTCTCGTGGCTCGGACGTGTTTTCGCTGGGCCAAGCATTTCCTTGACTGTAAAACTGAGGATTGGGAATGGCAAAGATTGAATTGGGTGCTTCTTATCTTTCAGATGCCATGTATGACCTCTTTCAAGCTTCTGCCAAGTAGTTGGCATTTGCAGTGGCAGCTCACCGTACCTTGTGGCTTCGCGCTTGGTTGGCGGACTCGGCGTCCAAAGCTAAGCTGACAGTTTCCTTTTAAGGGATCTTTCTTGTTTGGTGAGGACTTGGACAGGTTGGTTCAAACTCTCACTGATTCTAAAGTGCCTCGTTTGCCTGAGGATAGGCCTAGACCGCTGGCTCGAGGTGGTGCTGCTCGTGGGCATGGGGGTGATTTCTGCCGTTTCCACCCTAGTCGAGGGGATGCCTTTTTTCAGTCCCCTGGGCTCTCTAGAGTCAGGTTCTTCCAGCGCATGCAGTCCTTTCATGGTGCCCCCCGGGGTTCAGGTAGCGCCCCTGCCAGGTCCGCTGCCACCCATCCTGCCCAATGACTCCTTGCTGGTGCCCGTCTTGGTTCTGGTGGGCGTCCGGCTGAGGGATTTTATCCAAAGTGGGCAGACATCATGGTGTCTTGGATGGAATAATAAAGCTTCCTGGACATTGGTATTTGGTCATTGCAAAGCAGGGAGACTATATTGAAGAATTGTAAAGAAATACTTGGAAAAAACCAACAACATGTAAATTAAAAAAAAAAAAAATAAAAAAAAAATAGTGTGCATTATTTATGAAATACCCTTGTAAAAAACAGCAAATTATACCTGTATTCAGGAGGAGGGAAAAGTACCAGGAGGAGGAAGGGGGAAGGAGAAATTAGAGGAAATGAAAAATTGATGGAATAGAGAGAGTGTGGTGTAGATGGGCTAAAGGAAGAGAGGGACTGGTTGGAGAAAAGTGCTATGAATGACTTGAATGGAAAGAGAAAGAAAGTATAATGCTGACAATTTGCAAGGGGAAGGAGAGAGTGGAGGACTCTAACTTTTAATAGGTCCACATTACCTGTCCTGCCTCTGACATTTAGATAGGGGTTGGTCACTCACTACCAGACATATATTTTTTTTCTTTGCTGGCTGAGGGGAAATTTGTTGTGAGTTGAGCACTCCCAGTCATTTTCAAAACTTGGCTCCTGTGGGCATAGGGACCATAAATTGCTTTGCAGAAGTCACAGAGAGAGTTAGTGGTAGCAGAGAGGTGTTGCTATTAATCATATGGATAGTATGTACCATTTTTTTTTTTTCATGCAAAGAAGTAAATTCACTCCCTGAACGGTTCTGCATTTAGGTACACACGTTTATATCTGCTATTGACATGGAGCAAATGGGCACAACTAAAAGTAGGCGACTTATGCTAGTATTCTGCAACTGAATCTGGGCACCCAGATGCTATTATAGAATTAACCCTCAGCACACTAAACCTAGGTGCCTAACTTGTAGCATTGCTTCCCCTGAATTCTATATATGGCGTTCTGAGTTACGTGTACAATTTAACAATAAGGGAAAATTTAATTGCTAAAAATTAGTAACCCATTGAGATTCTTTTTCTACAAACTGCGGAAAAAAATTAATCTCTAGGATTTATTTTACTGGCCTGTTTATGCTGTATTTTTCTTCTTTCAAATTTATATTTTTCATTTAGGGAGTTAGATTATGCTATGTTAAGGCGTCTTGAGAAGAGGATTTTAGTTGATCTGCCAAACAGTAAAGCAAGACAGGCTATGATTCAGCATTGGCTTCCTCCAGTGAGCAACAGCGGAGGGGTAGAACTGAGAACTGAACTGGAATACAGATTACTCGGTGAGGTAAGCCAAACATTATGCCTTTATTAATAAAGAGTATTATTATATTGCTGGGTGATTGTGAATGGCTATTCTTAACCTATTTTCCAGGTGTCCTAGATTGCAGAACCATATAGCAAATAAATCTTAGCAATGAGATTTCAGCAGCTGTAAACATTTTATATCTGGTAAACTGTAAATTGAGGCATCGTCCTACAACTACTGTGAGCTCTCTCATAGTATTAGTTACTACTCATGTAGTCTTCTCCCCAGCCTCTTATTACTTCATTAAAGTAGGCATACTACTTGCAGCTTCCTTTAATAGTTAGAGAATGTTAATATTGATCCCCTTTTTCTGCAAGAGCCTTCCCTAATGGAGCAAAAAAACATACATACAGTGATGTGAGAGTTTTTCCCCCTCCTTATTTCCCCTATTATTGCACATATGTCATACTGTTATGGATTTTCTGGAGGATAGAGATGAGTGGACGATGAGGAAAAGGGGCATCTGGTTATGGTCGTACTCACTGAATCCCCAGCTAATTTATAGTTAATTAAGGAGAACAGACTTGACAGTGATGGCTATTGGAGTTGAATGAGTGAACTGGAAAGTTGTGTGCGGAAGAGAAGAATGATTGTGTCGGGGATGATTTTGGAGAGAACTGTGTTTTTCTGGGTATGAAGGCTAAGGGATATGAACTAGGTGTACATTGATGGTGGGGGATGGGACTGGGGAGAGAGACTGCATAAGAACTGTGGACCTACATGGGAAGGAGAGCAGAGGGAGGAAAGAGACTAGATGGGCAGTTTTGAAAGGGATTGGGTCACAGGGTACAGGTCGATCTGACTCTGTGTTTTCTATCTCTTTGCCCTTGCCCAGTAGCCCATTCTCATGGTGGGCAATCCAAGTCCCTAATACCTAGCCAGAACCCATATTTCTGAAGGTTAACATTGTCTTCATGTCATATTAGATGAAATAAGTATTTGTTTGAATAATATATATACAATTTTCATACTTTACAAGGAGACAGATGGATATTCTGGTTCTGACATAAAACTCGTTTGTAAAGAAGCTGCTATGCGACCAGTGAGAAAAATCTTCAATGCCCTTGAAAATCATCAGCCAGGTAGTTGTCCTTAACTACTTTTAAGCCATGTCCCTCCTTGTTTAGTATTTAACTCTCAAGCAACTATTAGACCCAATTTTATTCTCTTTCCCTTTAGGCTTCTTTTGAAGTGAAAAATAATGTAGTTTCCTAAATTTTCTGCATTTATAAGGTTTCATATACTTAAATTTATGGAAAGTAGACTTTTTAAAAAAAGAACATATTTTCTGAGGACAAGCAGTCATCCACGGAACCCGATTTAGACACTGACAAGTGCACTGTCATTTTAAATCATAAGGCAGAGCCCACACTGTGCGCATGCAGGTGACTTCCCACCCAACATCGGCACATGGGTTCAACAGTTCTAAGTTTTCTGTGGAGCTGAGAAACTATGTCTTTGGTCTCTCCAGCGCATCAAATTTTGAAGTCTTTTTTTTGTGCCTTCCCGATATTATTTTATTGGAGTTTTTTTTTCATAATTTTTCTTTTGGCCTTCAGGCCACTTCAAGCCCCTTTTTCAACCCTTTGCCATTTTTTTGTATACTTTTCACTCAAGCTCCCTGGGCCATGAGCCTTTTGACTTTGTATCTACTGTTTTCCCCTCTATGCCAAAGAGGGTACCAAGCGGCTTCAAGAAATGTTTTCTATGTAATCAGACCATTTCAAGCTCTGACCCCAGTAATTGGTATGTTCATTGTCTAGGTCCTGAACATCAGAACATTTGTTGTGCCCTCTGTCTGCATATGCAGAAGAGGTTACTGAAAGCCCAAACTTTTCAATTCGACATCGAACATGGCAGTTGATTCTGTGCCCAGCCTACATCGGTATCAACACCACATGCACTGACGCCATGTAGAGAGCATCAAACATCAAGTGCTCTGTAGAGACGAGATTCAACATTGTCTTCGTCCGTGCCTTATGCATGTAAAAAAGCTAAGAAACAAACATTCCTCCCTCCCCTATTAAGTTCGGCACAGCATCTTCCCAGACGGCCACTTCCTCAACAAATAGTAAGCGTCAGCACACCGTGAATTGCCCTCCTTCACTGAAGATCATGTCTCCTCCTAGGGGTGCCTCAACCATCAATTGAGCACCAACAGATAAATTGAATCATTTTCTTTTTTTTTTTTTTAATTCTTTATTCATTTTCGTATGTTATAACAAGTGTAGCAAATAAACTCATTTAAAACTTAAAGATACACACTTGATTAACTCTCATATAAGCATCAAATTTAAAATTTCATTACAAATTATAATTCTATAATATTTTAAATATTATGAAAGAAATCTAACATTTATATCATTCTTATTGAATCTAATAATCCCTCCCCCTCCCTCCCTATTCAATAAATCATAAAATCATCCTTACTGTGAAATTATTGAAATATTCATGTATTATATAATAACAACAAGTAAAACCCACCCTTTCCCCCCCTAATCAAATACCTTAACATGGGAAAAGTTAATCATTCATTACAAAAATCTGTTAACAGTCCCCAGACTTTCTGAAATTTACTAATATAACCTTTTTGCGTTGCTATTGTGAGCTCCATTTTGTATATATGACACACAGAATTCCAACAAAAATTATAATTTAACCTGTCATATGTTTTCCAATTGTATGTTATTTGTTGTATTGCTATTTCAGTTAAAAGTTGAATCATTTTCTGATTTTCATATGCTGGTTTTGAAGATGCAAACTTACCAACTAATATTCATTGGTAAGCAGGTGGGTGCTTATGATGTGGTGAATAATACACTTGCAACGCTTTGCAGTCAGTGCATGATGGGTGTTTTTTGACTGAGCACACACATATAATAATAATATTATTTTCTAAAGTTTTTCACAAATGTAGGGTTTTGTTTTTTATATTTATATATAATGTCAAATTATAGAATTCCTAGGATTCAGAACTAGACAACAGAGGCCACAGAAGTCACAATCTCAGTCTCAATCAAAGCAGCAGTCAACCTTTTGGCTTCTTTCTGGAGAGCATAGCCAACGTTTCTCTGAACCTCCCTCCAAATCTTCGCATCAACAAGACTTTTTAAAAATTTTCAACAACGCTGGACTCATAGCATTGGACTAGTGGGTGCACCAGTAATAGCTCAGGATTACACCCTGCACTTACTAAGAAAACCACCCACCAAGAGTCTCTTTTCAACTCCCTCCAGAAGACCATCCTTCACCAAGAACTCTTGGCCCTTTTCCAGCTGAATGCAATAGAACCAGTTCCTTTGCAGGAGAGGGGCCAGGGGTTCCAATATTTTTTCATAACAAAAAAGACCAGAGGTCTCTACCCAATCCTAGACCTCCTTGTTCTCAGTAAATACTTAATGAAGGAAAAGTTTTGCATGGTCTTTTTGGGAGCCCTACTTGCCCCTATTGGAGAAAGATGATTTGCTTTGCTCTCTAGACCTCAAAGAAGCTTACACTCACATATCCATACTTCCTGCTCACAGGAAATATCTTCATTTTTTTAATTAGATCTCGTCACTTCCAGTTCAAGGTCCTGCTCTTTGGCCTAGCATCTGTACTAAGAGTTTTCATAAAGTGCCTTGTAATGGCTGTAGCCCTTCGTTCATGGAGGTTTCACATCTTTCCCTATCTGGATGACTGGTTGATCAAGGTTTCTTGATCGCTACTAGCTCAGCTTACCATCAAATCAATAGTTCGTCTGCTAGAAGTTCTAGGGTTTGCAGTAAACTATCAAAAATCACATCTGCAACCTATCCAGATCTCTGAGTTTATAGGACCTTTCTTAGATACTACTCAGGGTCAAACTTATCTACCTCGACAAAGTTGACAATCTCCTTCAGCTGTGCCACACAGTTTCCTCATTGCCACATATAACAGCATGTCAGATACTACATACCCTCAGCCACATGGCCTCCACAGTCCACATTACTCTATTTACATGTCTCAATGTCAGAATTCCACAATGGACTCTGTTGACCTAATGATTTCAGGCCACCGGTTCCCTATCTGCTGCAATACAAGTCACCACAGAACTTTGTCACGTCTTCCAGTGGTGGATACTTCCATCCAACCTCTCTCAAGGTCTCCCCTTCCAGCATCCCCCTCCTCCTCATCAGAAACCTCTCCCCACATATGCTTCAATGTTCAGCTGGGGAGCTCATTGCAACAGCCTCAAGAAGTCTTATCTCCTTACGAGAAAACTCTCTACATCATCTCCTCAAGCTCTGAGCAATTTGCAGTGCTCTCCAATCATTTCAAGACCATATTCTCACCAAATAGTCCTTATACCCACATAAAATTAAGTTGCTATGTTCTATCTAAACAAACAAGGAGGCACAGGATCTTGCCCTCTCTGCATGGAAGCGATTCAGATGTGGATTTGGACAATTGCTCAGAGCAGTATACCTGGTAGGAAAGCAAAATGCATTAGCAGGCTCTTTCAGCCCCGCGAGTGGTCTCTCAACATGTCCATCTTGCATCAGATTTTCTCCAAATGGGGGACTCTAGACATAGATATCTTCGCTTCTCCTCACAACAACAAACTTCCACTCTTCTTTTCCAGACGCTATGCCTTGTGTATGAATTCCCTTCAATATCTCTCATCGGGGAAAACTCTACTCAGCTTTGCCAGGATTGAGGCACTGTGATCCTAATTGCACCCTGTTTGCCGCATCAGCCATAGTTCCCTCTCCTCCTAAAGCTCTCAACTTGGGAACCCTACAAATTGCAACTGTTTCCAACACTTCTAATACAAAGCAAAGGCTATCTCCTTCATCCCAACCCTCACTTATTAGCGCTCACAGCATGGTATCTCTCACTATGCGCTTAAATACCTACACACGTTCTGCTCCAGGATTGGCTCTCATTGAAGCATCCAGAAATCCCTCCACACAAGTGTTTTAAGTGGACTCGTATTACTGTCTGATGTGGACTCCATTCTCTTGATCCTGTCATTTGTCCACTACCTTCCATTCTGGACTATCTTCTTCATCTCTCTAATTCAGGCCTAAAGACTAACTCAGTTTGAGGTCATCTCGGTGTCATCATTGCATTTCACTCACCATTAGATAAGAAGCCACTTTCTGTTCATCCCTTGGTTTCCAGATTCATGGAAAGGACTTTACCATACTAAACCACCTGTCAAGCCTTTGTTGCCTGGGATCTTAATGTGATACTTTCTGCTCTTTTGAAGTTGCGTTGAACCACTCATGACTTGCTCACTGAAACATCTTACTTGAAAAGTGTTTTTTCTCATAGCCTTAACATTTGCATGCCGGGTAAGTGAACTATGAAGACTTGTATCAGAACTACCCTAAGCAAGATTCTACCATGACAGAGTTGTCCTTCAGATTCATCCGAAATTCATTTCAAAATTTGTCTCAGAATTTCATCTCAGTCAGTCCATATTTCTACCTGGCTTCTTCCCAATACATACACACAAAATCAGAACAGACTGCCTAATCCAAAATTTGACCCCATTGCCTGTCTAGGACCTAAAAGAGAGAGGAAAAGTCTTTTTTTATTTATTTTGTTTACATCACAGAACCGGCATGGGGTTGGAGAGGTTGTAACCCTATACTTCTGCTAAGACTAAGGGGTCTTTTTATTAAGGTACGCATAGTGCGCGCTAAATCGGTTAGCGTACCTTAATAAAAGGACCTCTATTCAGCTGGCGTTAGTTGAACACGATTCTTGTTCTCTGATACTGGGCGGGGATTTCAATCAAATTCAAGATATTTACATAGACAGATCATCCTCTTGCAGACCCTCCAAATCCAGATCTTTTGCAGCTCTACATGCTTTAAAAGAAGCCTTCTCCCTTGTAGATCCATGGCGCTTACTAAATCCAAAAGGTAGGGAATATTCCCACTTTTCACCGCCACATAACACATACTCGAGGATTGATTTCTTTCTTCTTTCCTCTTCTCTCATTCAAGATGTGACAAGCACTATCATACACCCAATATCTCTTACAGACCATGCAGCTATTTCTTTGCATTTATCTGTTTCTGCTCCGCACAAAGAATCTCCCTCTTGGCGACTTAACAATACCTTACTCTTAGATGAGATAATAATGGACAAAATCAAATCCTTTACTACAGAATTCTTCGAACTCAATACAAAAGATCCAGAAATTTGTTCTTCTATCGTCTGGGAAGCCTACAAAGCTTCTCTCAGAGGTGAATTGATTAAGCTTGCTTCCTGGAAAAAGAAACAATCCATGCAAAAAGAAAAAGAATTGGAAATTTCTATCAAAAACCTAGAATTACAACATATGTCTACTCATTTACATGATCCATCCTTATTCCAACGTATCCAAAACCTTAAATATGAATATAATACTTTGGTCTCTTGCACGGCCCGACGAGATATCTTTATTTCAACTTCTGGTCACTATATGGGAGATAATCTTATGGGTCGCCCTTTAGTTAGATATCTCAAAACCAAATCAAAACGTTTACACATTACAGCTATTCAAGACCCATCAGGACAATTAGTAAGAACCAGATCTTTGATTTCCTCCCAATTTGAAAAATTTTATACTGCCCTATATCATTCTGAGTCTTCGGCCCCTGATTCGGACATAGATTCTTTTCTTGCTTCTTTAGCTCATCCGACTATATCGGAATCTATTAAAGCAAAACTAGATGCTCCTATAACTACAAATGAGATTGAGACTGCTATATCCTCCTTACCCGTTGGGAAAGCCCCTGGACCAGATGGGTTTACTGGTGAATTTTTTAAAAGTTTCCGAGCTCTCTTGGCACCTCAACTTCTAACATATTATGATTTCCTCCACTCCACTCCGGACAAACAATTTAACTTCACTGAGGCCACCATTGTAGTTATTCCCAAGCCAGATAGGGAGGCTACTTTGGTTAAAAATTTTCATCCTATCTCTCTCCTCAACTTGGATTACAAAATCATGGCGAAAATTCTAGCACTAAGACTTACCACAGTGATCCCAACCCTCATACATAAAGATCAAACGGGATTCATCAAACAAAGATATATAGGAGATAATTTACGTTTATTTCATCATATAAATGCTCACGCCAAAACAATGTTAGAGCCTGTGATTGGCCTGGCCATCGATGCTGAAAAGGCCTTTGACCGAGTGGAGTGGCCTTTCTTATTCCGAGTACTGAAATGGTACAACTTTGGTTCCTTTTTCACAAATTGGATAGAAACATTATATCGTCAACCCACGGCCCGTATCCTGATTAATAACTCTCTCTCTAATAGATTTTCCCTTCACAGAGGTACCCGTCAAGGCTGTCCCCTTTCACCATTATTATTTGATTTAGCATTGGAACCTCTATTATCTGCTATCCGACAATGTTCCCTAATAAAAGGTATTCCCTCATCCAATCGAGACATTAAATTGGCAGCTTATGCCGATGACGTTCTCCTCTTTCTCAGAGATCCTCTTGTCTCTTTACCCCATCTCATTTGCATAGTTTCCCAATATTCTCGTCTCTCGGGATACTCTGTCAATTGGGAGAAGTCGGAGATCTTTCCTCTCAATGACCATATTTCCTTCTCAGATCTAGCTCATTTCTCTTTTCCATGGTCACAAGGAGCTGTGAAATATTTGGGAATCCTAATTCATAAAGATCCAGATCATGCTCAGGATCTTAACATATCCAAAATCAAAAATTTAGTTTTAAATACCACAACGCGTTGGTCCCCACTTTATCTGTCCTGGTGGGGTAGAATAGCCTCCATTAAAATGACTCTGGCTCCACAAATTAATTACATTCTTTCTATGCTTCCCCTTTTATGCCGGAAAAAATTCTTTCATTGGCTTAATATGAAAATTTCTGAATTTATTTGGAATAAGAAAAAAACCTCGTATTGCTCTCGCCAAGCTGAAGGCCTCTAAGATTAATGGCGGCCTAAATCTACCAGATTTTTACTACTATTACCATATTTTCGCGGATATAACGCGCGCGTTATACGCGATTTTACCTACCGCGCATACCCCTCGCGCGTTATATGCCTGAGCGCGGTATAGAAAAGTTTTTAAACATAGTTCCCACCCCGCCTGACGCCCGATTCACCCCCCCAGCAGGACCGCTCGCACCCCCACCCCGAACGACCGCTCGCACGCGCTCCCACCCGCACCCGCATCCACGATCGGAGCAAGAGGGAGCCCAAGCCCTCTTGCCCGGCCGACTCCCCGACGTCCGATACATCCCCCCCCCCCGAAGGACCGCCGACTTCCCGACAATATCGGGCCAGGAGGGAGCCCAAACCCTCCTGGCCACGGCGACCCCCTAACCCCACCCCGCACTACATTACGGGCAGGAGGGATCCCAGGCCCTCCTGCCCTCGACGCAAACCCCCTCCCCCCAACGACCGCCCCCCCCCAAGAACCTCCGCCCGTCCCCCAGCCGACCCGCGACCCCCCTGGCCGACCCCCACGACACCCCCACCCGCCTTCCCCGTACCTTTGTGTAGTTGGGCCAGAAGGGAGCCCAAACCCTCCTGGCCACGGCGACCCCCTAACCCCACCCCGCACTACATTACGGGCAGGAGGGATCCCAGGCCCTCCTGCCCTCGACGCAAACCCCCCTCCCTCCAACGACCGCCCCCCCCCAAGAACCTCCGACCGCCCCCCCAGCCGACCCGCGACCCCCCTGGCCGACCCCCACGACCCCCCACCCCCTTCCCCGTACCTTTGGAAGTTGGCCGGACAGACGGGAGCCAAACCCGCCTGTCCGGCAGGCAGCCAACGAAGGAATGAGGCCGGATTGGCCCATCCGTCCTAAAGCTCCGCCTACTGGTGGGGCCTAAGGCGCGTGGGCCAATCAGAATAGGCCCTGGAGCCTTAGGTCCCACCTGGGGGCGTGGCCTGAGACACATGGTCGGGTTTGGCCCATGTGCCTCAGGCCGCGCCCCCAGGTGGGACCTAAGGCTCCAGGGCCTATTCTGATTGGCCCACGCGCCTTAGGCCCCACCAGTAGGCGGAGCTTTAGGACGGATGGGCCAATCCGGCCTCATTCCTTCGTTGGCTGCCTGCCGGACAGGCGGGTTTGGCTCCCGTCTGTCCGGCCAACTTCCAAAGGTACGGGGAAGGGGGGTGTGGGGGTCGGCCAGGGGGGTCGCGGGTCGGCTGGGGGACGGGCGGAGGTTCTTGGGGGGGGGGCGGTCGGGGGGGGGAGGGGGTTTGCGTCGAGGGCAGGAGGGCCTGGGATCCCTCCTGCCCGTAATGTAGTGCGGGGTGGGGTTAGGGGGTCGCCGTGGCCAGGAGGGTTTGGGCTCCCTTCTGGCCCAACTACACAAAGGTACGGGGAAGGCGGGTGGGGGTGTCGTGGGGGTCGGCCAGGGGGGTCGCGGGTCGGCTGGGGGACGGGCGGAGGTTCTTGGGGGGGGGCGGTCGTTGGGGGGAGGGGGTTTGCGTCGAGGGCAGGAGGGCCTGGGATCCCTCCTGCCCGTAATGTAGTGCGGGGTGGGGTTAGGGGGTCGCCGTGGCCAGGAGGGTTTGGGCTCCCTCCTGGCCCGATATTGTTGGGGAGTCGGCGGTCCTTCGGGGTGAGGGTGCGAGTGGTCCTGCCGGGGGGGGGGATGTATCGGACGTCGGGGGGGGGGGGCATCAGGCTTTCAGGATGGGGACAGACCTTCAAGGGGGGACAGGACTTCAAGGGGGGACAGTGCACGGAAAGTCAGGGGGGGTGAACGGAGAGTCAGGACAGCGCACGGAAAGTCAGGGCAGTGCACGGAAGTCAGGGGGGTGAACGGAGAGTCGGGACAGCGCACGGAAAGTCAGGGCGGGCGAAAGGAGCGTCGGGCATCATGCGCGTTATATGCCTGAGCGCGGTATAGAAAAGTTTTGGTACATATCATCGTGATTTCTGCGCGCTATACCCCTGTGCGCGTTTTACACAGGTGCGCGTTATATCCGCGAAAATACGGTATATTGCATCATTAGCCAAATATGGAGCTCAATGGATAGTTGATTCGAACCCTCAAGATCAACCAGCATGGTTTGAAATAGAACGCTTTTTATGTACACCACTGCACGTCTCGTGCTTTCTTACAGTGTCAATACCTAGACACTTGAGAAGGTATTCTTTATTATGTGCAACGCAACATGCTTTACACCTATTAGATGCAGCGGCTGAGATTCACGCTGATGAAGGCCCACTCATGTCCCTTTGGAATAACTCTAAAATTCAAATCAGCGGAAGATCCCTCTCATGGAAGAGGTGGCAGCGGGCGGGTGTGTGGTTTGTTCATCAATTGGTCTCCTCTAATTCTTTTGTCCCCTTTGATATTTTCCGTTCCACATACTCACTCCCATCCTCTGTACGTTCACAATGGCTTATGCTTACTGGAATATTAGCTAATATACATACACGCCCTGACTTTATGATCTCTATTCATACTGTTCGTCATTGGTCTACTCTGGCTTTACTGAAGGGTAAGGCAATATCTCTTTTTTATGGTATACTAAGAGCAGTGTTTTTCAACCTTTTTTGGGCAAAGGCACACTTGTTTCATGAAAAAAATCACGAGGCACACCACCATTAGAAAATGTTAAAAAATTTAACTCTGTGCCTATATTGACTATATATAAAGTAATTCACTTGAGTGCCACCGCCGCCATCGGGAACAGGCCGTCGCCAAATTCTCCCTGCTTCTCTTCCCCGCAGGGCCGACCAACTCTCGCCACCCGTCGTCAATTCTAACGTCGGAGAGGACGTTCTAGGCCAGCCAGGCAGCGATTGGCTGGCCCAGAACGTCCTCTCCGACGTCAGAATTGACACGAGTGGCGAGAGTTGGCCGGCCCCACAGGGAAAAGCAGGGAGAACTTGGCGCCGGCCTGTTCCCGTTGGCGGCGGTGGCACTCAAGTGGCTAAAGAGCCGCAGTTTGCCGGCCTAGGGACAACACTGGAGGGTGGCCAGCTGTGCACCCCCTTGGGACGTAAACCCGGGGTGGGGCAGACCGCCCCCCCCACCCTGGTATGCCACTATCTGTACCTCACTCCCTCCCTATGACCAAAAATTCTCCTTTCTTCTATTCCCCGTGTACACAACCATCTCTTTCCCTCCCTTCCTCTCTCCAAAGTCCATGCCTTCTGTGTCCAAACACTCATTCCCTCCCCCACCTCAGCATCTCTTTCCCTCCCTTCCTCTCTCCCAAGTCCATTTCTTCTGTGTCCAAAAACCCATTCCCTCCCCCACCTCAGCATCTCTTTCCCTCCCTTCCTCTCTCCCAAGTCCATTTCTTCTGTGTCCAAAAACGCATTCCCTCCCCCACCTCAGCATCTCTTTCCCTCCCTTCCTCTCTCCCAAGTCCATGCCTTCTGTGTCCAAACACTCATTCCCTCCCCCACCTCAGCATCTCTTTCCCTCCCTTCCTCTCTCCCAAGTCCATTTCTTCTGTGTCCAAAAACGCATTCCCTCCCCCACCTCAGCATCTCTTCAAGTTTCAAGTTTATTCAGTTTTTGATGAATCGCCTATTACAGATTCTAGGCGATGTACATATTACAATTTAAATAGAAGAAACTTACAAAAATAATTCAAATTACAATTTACAAAATTAAAAGAACAATCACATGAGGTTAAGGAATGGGGGTAAAAGTTACAATAATTGGGTATAGTTAAAAAAAAGGAAAGAACAATGGGAAGGGTATAATAAGACCAGAGCACCATGTAAGAAAAAAATTTCAAAATAATTAAGAAAAATCGTAGGCATCTTTAAATAAATAGGTCTTTAATTGTGTTTTGAATTTAACAATATCTGGTTCGGATCGAATATACTGTGGTAAAGTATTCCACCATTGAGGGCCCATTACAGTAAAAATATCCAGTCTTCTGGTCCCAATTATTTTTAATGAGGGTACGGAAAGTAAATTTTGTTCTGATGATCGCAGTGAGCGTTTTGGCTTATAAGGAATTAATAGTTTGGATATGAATTGGGGTTCATTAGATGCTAATGTTTTAAAAATAAGAAACATTATTTTAAACATGATCCTATGACCTATAGGTAACCAGTGTGCGTCCTTCAAGAGAGGGGAAACATGGTCAAACTTTTTTGCATTATAAATTAATTTCACAGCTGTATTCTGGATGATTTGTAGTCTCCTTTTCTCCTTATTGGTAATATTTAAAAATAAAGCGTTACAATAGTCGATTTTTGATATTATAAAGGAATGTATTAATATTTTCAAAGATGATGTGGTAAGGAATTTAGAGATTGACCTAATTTGTCGAAGTTTATAGAAACAGTTTTTAACTACAAGGGAAATATGATCATGGTATGATAGATTCGCGTCAATCAGTATACCAAGGATTTTAACAGAGGGGACCAAATTAATTTGAATGCTATTAAGATAAAAAGGTTTAATGAGTGTTATTTCTTTCTTCCAAGTAAACAGAATAGATTTTGTTTTGTTTATATTTAATGCAAGTTTATTTGTATCTAACCAGTTTTGAATTTGTTCTAATTTTTGATTTATTGCTGAAATTTCTGAGTAGTTTTCGGGGTCCAAGGGATGTATAAGTTGTATATCGTCTGCATAGGAAAATGGTATAAAGCCTAAGGCCTGACTAATTTCTAATAACGGAGATAGGAAGATATTGAATAATAAAGGGGACAAGATAGAACCCTGTGGTATACCAAATGATGTAGTAAATGAATTCGAATTTACATTATTAAATCTGACTGTAGAAGTTCGGTTTGTAAGATAAGATTTGAACCATTGTAGTACTTGTTCGTTTATTCCTTTTTCCTCAAGTCTAAATAAAAGTAAATCGTGATCTATGGTGTCAAAGGCAGCCGAAATGTCAAGGGAGAAAAGAATAACCTTCCTCTCTCCCAAGTCCATTTCTTTTGTGTCCAAAAACCCATTCCCTCCCCCACCTCAGCATCTCTTTCCCTCCCTTCCTCTCTCCCAAGTCCATGCCTTCTGTGTCCAAAACCCATTCCCTCCCCCACCTCAGCATCTCTTTCCCTCCCTTCCTCTCTCCCAAGTTCATGCCTTGTGTCCAAAACGCACTCCCTCCCCCCTTTTGTGTTCCGTGTTTGCCTCCCAGCCCATCTTTGCAACTTTCTCAGCAAAACGAAGCTCAAGCCGCGAGGCTTGTCTTCTGCTTCCTGCCTGCCCTGCCACGCACAAATAGCCGAACGGAAGTATTCTCCGACGTCAGCGCTGACGTCTGAGGGCAGGCTTTGCTTAAGCCCTCCCTCCGACGTCAGCGCTGACATCGGGGAAAGCTTGCGATCGGCTATATGTTAGCTGCAGGGCAGGTAGGAACAGAAGACGAGCCTCGCGGCTCCAGATGTATTGAACTCCGCGGGTCCCCCGTCCAGCTCTCTCCTGTCCACGTGGGGCGGATCGCCCCTCTCCCTAGACTGTGGCCTAGGACCCTGGGGGAGCCCGGGGCCCCTGAATGCAGGACTGGTGGTACTGCCCTGATGGCGGCCCTGACCGTACGGCACACCAGGCAACATCTCGCGGCACACTAGTGTGCCGCGGAACAGCGGTTGAAAAACACTGCTAAGAGATCACTTCTTCACTTTTTCATCTCAATCTATGAGCCATTGGGACTCTATTTTGAAAACCACGCTTTCTGAAATAGATTGGGAACTCTTCTGGTCTTCCACAAATCGTCCTCTTTTATCATCCAGAGTTTCGCAATCAATGTACTTTGTTATGTGGAATGCAGTATGGACTCCATATCGTATGTGGAAAGCGAATCTACAACAAGACTCTACCTGTTGGAACTGTCTGAAAGCACCCGGAACTCTCGATCACATGCTTTTCCATTGCAATATGGTTCATTCCTTTTGGCTCCGTATTTGGGATACCATAAAATCTATTACTAAATGTTCAGAAGTGATTTCCATGGACATTATAATTCTTCGTTCTCAACACCCATGTTTTGCACAATCAAACTGCCCGCCTAAACTCATTGACATCATGTTTGTGACAGCTCTAATGCATATCCTGAAAAACTGGAAATCATCCTCATTACTAGATTACACCTTCTGGTGGAACTCTTTAAGTATGTACCACAAATTTGAATCTTATGCATATGAAAAGAAATTGTTTTCTCGATCCTCTACAAACTTGACACGAAACAAATCACCTTGGTCATTCTTAGATTTATATGTTCGTTCTGCTCTATAGACACTTCTGCCTCTCTCTCTCTCTCTATTTCTCTTTCTCTCTCTCTTCCTTTATCTTTCTCTCTCTTTCTCTTATCCCTCCTGTTTCTCTGTCTTTTTCTGTTCCTTTTCTAAGCAGTTCCAGATACTCTGGATCCTTTTCATTAATCTAGTTTTATTCAAACGATTGTAGATACGAATATTTGATACATGATTTTTATTATGATTCTATGTGTTTGAGCTGCTTTCTGTTTATAATTCTTATAATATTCAATAAAATTATTGAACTAAAAAAAAAATAAAAGGACCTCTAAATATCTAAAAAAAAAATTCAGCCTGCGACTTAGCCTTTTTTTCAGCCCCTTATGTGATTCAGTTTGACACCCCTGCTCTAGTGCATAATTGCAAGGAGGTATGGACATGGGAGGGGCATGAGCATATCGTGTTCAGCAATTACATGTTCACTTTTTAGAATACTCTGTTACTTATGTAACTTAAAGCATTTATACCAACCATGAAGATTTTGGAAGTGGACACACCTAAAGTTAATGCTTGTAACTGCAGACTTACACTAGTATTCTCTAACAGCAATTATGCACATAATTGTCATTATTGAATTTTTCACTTTGTACCTGAAGTCTGAACCTCTTCAATGTGGCTATGGTCCACGATAGTCTTGCTACACATATGCTATAAAATGGAAAGTCCATTAGACCTTTAAATCACAGTGAAAGCTCACATCTTTAATGGGAAGGAAAACAAGTTGGTGCTGAAAATGAAGAGCAGATAAGCAGTTAGTACGTTTTTAGAAGAAAGGAAGAAATGCACTGTTCATATTTCATTCCATAATTCTTGAAAGGAAGCTGAGCTGTCTGCTACTTATATTTTGATACTGCTTGTTATGAAGGAAGAACAAGAAAACTGTAATAAACCTGAAATCTTAAAAGTAAATGAACAAATTAATTTTATAATACAGCGATCACTTTAATGAATTAATCTGGCTTGGTTTTCTTTTTAAAGACGGCAACAATCTCCCAGGCATCCAGCTAGAAACTGTCACCACATCTGACTTCTTGGAGGTTATAGCTCACACCAAACCATCTGCAAAGAACTTAACTCACAAATACACAGCCTGGCAAAAGGAATTTGAATCAGTATGAGATTATATTGTTCCTTAAAGGAACTAATCTATGAGTGAAGATACAGCCCCAGACCGTTTCATTGTTAGCTATGAACATTTTGCTCCCTGGCACAGGGCACAGCAGGAATTCAGAACATTACTGCAAAAATTTCTCATATAACTCCAACAGAAAGCTGGTGTGCTGTAAATATTTGTTGAAGATTGTTATGTGCATTCTACCTCTTAAGGTGTAAGATGCTATGAAAACGCATAAGAATAATTATGAACAAACCAGTTTCCCATTGTCTTGTTCTTATGAAGCTGCTTTATATTTTTTGCTAAGAAGGGTTAGTAGAATTATACTTGATTTTTTTTCAGCTGATTACATAGTAAAAGGCTCCATGCTAGGAGGAGTCTTTTCTAGTAGATGAAAACTCAACCCATAACCATATGTTGGTCATGGGAATGGTTTCATGTTGCTAAGTTCAAATTTGTAAAATAATCATAATTCTTCCCTTGGCAAATTTGTTTTATGGAGCTCTTTATTTTCTGTAAAGAACCATCCAAACTGTAATCTGTAATCTGCAGTGAATTATTCTTTTTACCGTATTTTTCGCTCCATAAGACGCACCTGACCTCTAGAGGAGGATAAACCAAGAAAAAAAAAATTCTGAACCAAATGGTGTGCCCTGAACCCTATCCCTCCTCTGGTGGTAGGCCGGGACAGGGTACAGGGCACATCTAGTGATGGGCATGTCTAATGGTAGGCAGCCCCAAGCCAGCCAGCCACAAGCCAGTCAGTCCGCCCCAGGCCAACCAGCCCCAAGCCTGCTCTAGGCCAGCCAGCCAGCTCCAGGCCAGCCCCCCCCTACCTTTTTAAATCCTGCCCACCCATCCCCTGCTCATGGGTCCATCAGCTCCAGCCCACCTCCCTTGCTCGTGGGCCTAGCAGCTCCAGCCAGCATCCCTGCCGCGGCACCTACCTTGAAGACGGTGCTTGCAGCCTTCGCTCTGCCGAGCTCCTCCGTATTTCCCAGCCAGTGGTGCAGACGTCAGCAGCGCAGACATCAGGAGCAAGCTTTATGCTCTCCTGCTCGGCCCCGCGCTGCTTTCCGAATGGCTGCCATAAGTTCTCGCGACTCCCGCGAGAACCTACGGCAGCCTTTCGGAAAGCAGCGCAGGGACAAGCAGGAGAGCGTAAAGCTTGCTCCTGACATCCCCACTGCTGATCTCTGCGCCGCAAGCTGGGAAATAAGACAAAGGATACATGCTGGACCACCAGGTTAAAAAGGGGGGACATTGACGAGGGGGGACAATGACGTGAGGTGGGATGGACGGGTGGGTGGGGGAGGTGTGGGTTTAAAAAAAAAAAAAGGTGGTGCAGTGGCGGCAGCAGCGGACGGGTGGCTTTAAAAAGGTGGTGCAGCGTGGTAACAAAATGCATACCTTCGCTTCATAAGACACACCGAGATTTCCACCAACTTTTGGGTGGAAAAAAGTGTCTTATGGAGCGAAAAATACGGTAATTGATTAGTATTCTGTAATTTATCACTTAACTAAAGCCATAAATCTAGGAGTATATTTCAAACATCATATGTGTACCGTTTTTTTGCATTCTGTAAACTATTAGATTTATAATTTTATATAGGGAATTTGACTGCTATAGCAAACAATATGCACAAATTATTTTACTTTTGTTTCTTTTAAAGATGGACCACCTGTTTTCACCCCTGAGATTGTACTTTCACTAAGCCAACATAAAGCCACTTTTATTCAAGTGATTGTACTTATGCCGTATCAAAAAAATTGCAGAGCTTTTGATTTGCATTTCTTTATTTGCTAAGGTGCTTGAATCTATTTGAATCAGACTGTGATAAGGAATATTTTGAATAATGTAATAGAATTGACTGTGCTACCCAATAAAATCATCCTTTCAAACACATTTCTGCAAAGTAGGGAACTCCTCTTTTATCAGAAATATGAAAGTTGGAGCCTAGGTGCACTTTCATGAGGACAGATTTTTTGAACTATAGATTTTGTTAGTGGGTGTATGATACTTGAAATCAAGTTAGACTCAGGGGCATTTTCAAAATGTCCAAGTGCCAATTTTTGAAACAAACATTTTATACATCATGCGGGATGTTCGGCCTCCTGAATGTCTAGCTCATAAAGGGGTGTGTTAGAGGTATTTTGTGCAGGATTTGGACTGGCTTATTCTTGGACATTTTGATAATTAAACCTTTTGCAAGATGTCCTAGACGGAACTTGAATGTTCTGACCCAGACCTGTTTTAGAAGTGTCTAAGTGCCAAAAAGGTACTCAAACTGACCAGATGATCACTGGATGCATGAAGGTATAACCCCTTACACTCCCCCTGTGGTTACTAACACCCTCCCGCCCCCAAATATCTGAATGAAATGGTACACACCTGTGTCTAGAACAGCAGCATCTGGTATTGGAAAGCTTAGTAGAACTCCACCCAGGTGTCTTAAGTAGCCACATAGTGAACCAAAGAGAAGAGAAGCCAGACCCATAAGTCACTCTAACCACATTTATAGTGGAAAGTATGAGCCCATCAAAATCCACTAAAACCCTGCTATACTGCCATATAGGTGCCACTTGCAGCCATAAGAGCTATTGGGTTGGAAGACAGGTGGGTATAGTAGGTTTGGGGAGAGTTATGGAGGGCTCAGCATAAATTTTAAGTGGTATATAGTGAGATGTATATTTGGCACCCTTTATATGAAATTCACAACAATGCCCTCTAAGGTGCCCCAGTGCCCTGTTGACTTGTTAGCATGGCTGGTCCTTTATAATGGTGGCCCCTCCCACATCTAAATGGTGCTGATTTGGACATTTCTAACTTGGATTTTCTTTGTGGCAAAAATGGTAAATAAAGTTAGATGTCCTGTTGGTCTCTAGACATTCTGGCGGCCAAGACGTCTAAGGCGATTTTTTTTTTTTTTTTTAATTATTTGGATGTCCTTTTTGAAAATGAACATTTTTTCATCTCAGACTGTGGATGTCTTGTGGGAAACGACCAAAGTCAGACTTAGACATCCTATTGAAAATGGCCTTCAGTGTATTCTAAAAAAAAAAAATTTGCAATTATATCACATAGACTTCAAAATGCCCCCTAATGCTGTTAAATAATTGTCTAGGTTGAAAGGAAACCAGAGGTTCTCAAAATTCAGCCTTTTGTGATGAACCCTTCTTAAGAGGGAATTGTTTTAAAAAAAATGTTGAAAGGCAGCTAAAAACACATTTCTGAATTGTTTCTTTCAAAATGTTCATTGGACCCAACTCCATTTAAAAGAAAAAGGAAGATTTCAGGTTTATTAAAGCAAAACAGCCATTTGAAAATTGTTGGTTTTAAGAATGATAGT
Organism: Geotrypetes seraphini; assembly: GCF_902459505.1. Lineage (NCBI taxonomy): Eukaryota > Metazoa > Chordata > Amphibia > Gymnophiona > Dermophiidae > Geotrypetes > Geotrypetes seraphini. Next base: position 91,907,412 of record NC_047084.1, on the reverse strand, counting down.
ACATAAGAACATAAGAAGTTGCCTCCGCTGAGGCAGACCAGAGGTCCATCTTGCCCAGCGGTCCGCTCCCGCGGCGGCCCATCAGGCCTATTGCCTGAACAGTGGTCCCAGACTAATTTTGTAACTTACCTCTAATCCTAACCCTAAACCTACCTCCACTCCTATCTGTACCCCTCAATCCCTTTGTCCTCCAGGTACCTATCCAAACCTTCTTTGAAGCCCTGTAGCGTGCTCCTGCTTATCACATCTTCTAGTAGCGCGTTCCATGTATCCACCACATAGAATTAAGTTGATCTGCCCTATGGTGGGCTACCACCAAATCTCTTCTTTCCAATCCAACTGAAATATGAAAGAATGAAAGGAGTTGAGAAATATTAGTCTTTCTGGGAGCAAATTCTTCTAATTGAATGTAATGGGTCCAAATTTGGCATAGTGAAAAGATACATTGAGTTAAAAAAATGAGGCTTATCAGAGAAGGGTTTGTGGAGAAATGAGCTTCTCAAAAATAGCCCAGTATATTTCTGTGGGAAAAGATATCAGCTTCTGCAGCATAAAAACTTTGATACAGTGAAATATAGCCTAAGCTATGCTTTTTTCAAACTGTCTCTTCTTCGCTCTCCCAGTCAAACACAGACATTCCAACATACACGAGTCATAGAAACTGTAAGAAAGTGAGGGGTACCCCCTTACTGATACTATAATTACACCACTGTATAGCAGGGGGTGCTAGTCCACAGAATGGAAGAATAAGCCACCTTAGTGTTTGTGGGACAATTCTGCTGAGTCAAGGGGCAGGACTCAGGCCCAGAGGAGTTCATATGCCCTAGAGTGGAGTAATTTGGAGAGGCCCTGAGGCAAGAGGTCTTCAAAAAGAGAGATTTTCCTTAGCTGTGGGGTGAGGAGAAGCCCGCGGTAAGCAGAGTGGCCCTCAAGTGATTGTGAGAAAGTCTAGCAAGGGGACATGCCTGTTAATTAAAGACTTTTGATAAGTGAAAGCCTGAAGGCAAGCCTGTGTGTGAAGCTGGATAATCCCTGTGTGTTGAAGAGAAGCTATGGGAAGCAATGCAGCCGTGAGAAGGTACACCAGTTTGTTAGGCTGAATATGTATAAACTTGTTCTGGGGTCTGGCTAGAAAAAGGCTGTTACAACCTGTGATTGGGGGTTGACAGCCACTAGCCACGAACAGTATCTTGGACTCTGTAAACCACAGACCCATTTAAAGACTTATGCTCTTTGAACTAAGAGACTATTTTCCTTTCTCTTAGCCTGTGAAGTAACAGGGCTTGAGTTTCTGGACTAATAAAGATATTTTGTCGCACCTTTCATGAGTGTCTGTTTGTGTATGCACAGACTTAACTCCAAAACTCTGCTCAGGCTATTATGGATACATACAACAGAGATATACGAACACACACAAAACACTGATATACACTCAAAACACAAATGCATACACCAGAGATGCACACAAATATGAGTGATCATTAGCAGTAGAATGGAGCGGGATACCAATATTTTGTTCAACAAAGCATCAGCAACTAGAGAGCTTGTTGGTAGAGCCAGAGATTAGTTTGTTTGGTCTCTCCAGCCAAAAAGACATTCCACTGACCTACCAGAGATACATATGCATATTCATAAGCACTGGAAATAATTCCAAGAGGATGTTCTGCATGTATTCCCCACCATACCCCACAGTGCTGCCAGATCTCTATAACTGATGGACTGCCTCTTATTCTAATTAAGTCATGGGCCTGCAAGGTATATGCCTAGAGCCAAAATGTTAGGGATCTTGACAGATCTATTCAGGGCTCAGAAGTTTAGGATTGACAAATGCCTTTTTTTTTTCAGGATTCTACAAATTTTTTGCATTAATGTCTAGACCTTTTTCAGAACCTCTGTCTATTCTTTAGCTCTCTAATCCTCCTCCATGTATAAGTCAGCCTGCTCTGTCTGTTTCCAGTGCAACTAGCAGCAGAAACTGTGGACAGCATTGAATAAATGGGGTAAGGCACAGTGGGAGCTGTCAAAACCAGCTGTAGTCACAGAAATGATGGGGTGTGCTAGCTGGATTTCCATAGCTGCATGAGAAGGGAAGGGGAATGAGTTTTCAAGAGGCATTGGCTGACCTTGGAGAAAGCCAATAAGTGTTCTTGAGAGGGGGGCTGAGAAAGAAGTAGGAATGATGGGAAGAGGGATGAAAAAAAAGCTGCAACTGCAAAAATTGAATATTAGAGCTAATGCCTGCAGGGGCACATGGACAGCAGAAAGCAATACAACACTAGAAACATTTAAGTACATCACGGGCCGTATCGAGTCAGAAGAAGATATCTTCTACCTCAAGGGACCCTCGACCACCAGGGGGCATCCGCTGAAAATCAGGGGAGGGAAGTTCCATAGCGACTACAGAAAATACTTCTTCACTGAAAGAGTAGTGGATCATTGGAACAAACGCCCACTGCAGGTGATTGAGGCCAACAGCATGTCAGATTTTAAGAGAAAATGGGATATTCACATGGGATCCCTAAGGGAGTAAAATCAGGGGGGCGGGTATTTGGAATGGGCAGACTTGGTGGGCTATAGCCCTTTTCTGCCGTCTTTTTCTATGTTTCTATGTTTCTAGAAGATTGTGTGTGCCTATGAAGAGTTAGAGAGAGTATGGGGCTGATATTCAGATCTTTGAAGTTAGCCAGGCTGACTCCTGCGGTTGGTGGCAAACCCCAAAATTTAATGCTGGGCAGTATCCAGTGAACAGCATTGAATTTCCAGTCTATTTTTTAGCCACACTTGACATAAGTGGTCAAGCCAATATTCACCAGCTGACTGGCTAAGTCACAGCTGCCAAAGACAGACCTGCTATTTAGATGGGTTTATCTGGCTGCTAAATTTAGCTGGTCAGCCAATGAATATTGGCAAAAACAGGCTATGTCACACTAGTTGCTGACTGCAAATATTCAATGGCTATCTTCCAGTGAATATTCACAGTTAGCTAGCCAGGAGCTGTTTCTGGCGAGCTATATAGTAGAGAATGAATGTCCCTGTCTCTGCCCCGTTCCCGCAAACCATCTGATCCCATCCACACAAGCCTCAAATAGTTTTATGCTGAACTTATGTTATTAAAGTATAAAAAGAAACAATATTCTGTACAATTGTCATTTTATAAATCAAAGTTCTGGCTGCCGAACTAGAGAAAGAGATCTTCAGCTGGCAGGGCTTTGTTTATAAATGTATATACTACCTTTATCCTAAAAGAAAAAGAAATTTTTTTTTCTACCTTGTCTGGTTTCTGCTTTCCTCATCTGCTCCTCATTCCATTCCTTCCATCCACTGTCTGCCTTCTCTCTGTGTCTGCCATATGGAAACTGCTCTATTTCTTGCTTCTACCAGAAACTGTGCCTCTCCCTCCACCCTACCGGTCTGGCACCCATCTTCTTCCCTCCGCTACCCCCATAGTCTGGCATCTCTGTCTTCTTCCCTTCCATGTTCCCTTCCCTCCCCCACATGGTTTTTAGCATCTCTCTCCTCCTTTCCTCCCCTCAGATCTGATATCTGTCTCCCTAATCGAGCATGTGCCCTTTATTTCTTTATCCTTTACTTCAATGCAGTATGTGCTCCTCTCTCTCTCTCTCCTCCCCACTTCCCTTCAGCGTCTGTTCCACTCTCTCCCCTCCCCACTTTCCTTCAGCATCTTCTCCCCTCTCCTACTCACGAACATGCAGCGTCTGCTCCCCCCTCTTTCCTCCCCATTTCCCTTCAGTGTCTGTTCCTCTGTCCCCTCCCCCTCTCTCTCCACTTCCCTTCAGCGCCCTTTGCGTGGTCCAGCAGCCCCCTCCCTTCTGATTACTGCGGTCTGGGTATCTCCCTCCCTCTCTCCTTTCACCTCACCTTCACTGGCAACTTTCATTTTTCTGTCTCCGAGCAGCCCGAGCCTTTTCTCAAGTCGGGTGTGACTGCACTGAAACTTCTTCAATGACAGAACTTCCTGTTTCCAGTTGCATCATAGAAGTTTTAGGCAGCTGTGCACTACTTGTGTAAAGGCTTGTGCCACTCGGACACAGAAAAATGAAAATTGACAGCAAAGGTGAGGGAAAGGGAGGGAGATACCCGGACCACAGCGAGTGGAAGGAGATAGGGGGCTGCTGGACAACACGATCGCGAGGGGTGATAGATGAGGCAATGTGTGCAAAATACTTAACTGCTGGGACAAGGCCCTTTACAGTGCGGCACTCCAAATCCTAACATAATTCCGATAAAAAGGGAGGTTTTGGTAATAGACCTTAAACATTGTTTTTTCACCATTCCTCTACCTCCAGATGATAAAGCAAATATCTTAATAGCAGCTCCGAACATAAAAACTGAATGGAGTTCTGAATTGACCACACATTTAAAACATTACGGGTTGTGCATTGCACCTGACTGATCTATATAACACCAGACATTCAAAAAGTGATAGCGATTATTAACACAACGTGTTAATAGGATTCAAGATTATATAGCACTTTCTTTATTAATCCTTCCGCAGAAATGCCAACCTATTGTAGTTTTAGGCCAGCTAACCCCTGATAATCGTTTACATATAGTGGAATGGATCTATTTATCACATACGCCCCCTAAGAATATCAGCTCTCCTCAATCCATGTATAGTTCTCTCAAAAGTAAAGCAAGAAATCAAGCCTTAGCCATTCTGGGACTGGATCTGATATCTATCACCTTTCCCATTTTCGCAAGAGCAAAGGGAATTTCTTTTTCACTATAATGAGGAATTGCAAATTGCATTAACAAATTACATCGGTCAGATTTGTCCTCATTATCCTAAAGATAAACGCTTAATTCCAGTGGCAGAAAGCGTTTTGGATTTTCAGTCTGCACTAAACTTAACACCTATAATTGATGCTCTCACTGTCTTTACAGACGGCAGCAAGACACGTGGAGTCGTGCACTGGACCCAAGGAAATGCTTCTCGGGTCTTATTCATTCCCCCGCAACAATCTGCTCAGCGATCAGAAATAGCCGCTGTTATTCTTGCGCTGCAAACCTTTTTCCTCTGTCCATTGAACCTGATTACAGGCAGTCTCCAGGGCTCTAGTCAAGTAATTGGGCGAGTGTAGTTGCCTCAGTATTGATGAATGGTATTTTCCTGGGTCTGGCCCTGCTGTTTCAAAGCTGTGTCTTCTCCTTCACCTCTGATCTTCAAAATCTTCTCCACTGCATCTCTTCTCTCCTGTTCTTCACTGCTGCACAACATCACATGCAGAACAGACTCGCTGTAGCTAAACCAAGCTGACCTCACTGTGGGCATGACCATCTTACCTCTTCACACTGCTCTGTCAACAGTTGCTGCTGAAGAGGAGATGCCTGGGACTTTGTGTCCAATTGCTACCTATTTTTATATTAAACCAGTTTACTATGTAAGCCCCATAACAGAACTTTACAATCATTCTTAAGTATTTCAGATTAAACTTGGAAATCCATATTCTCATGAAGAGAATGGCACGGGGACAAATTTGTTCCTGTAGGAACTCAATTTCCCCATCCCATCCCTGCGAGTTTTGTCCCTGTCCCTTTTCCATTCCTGTAAGCTCTGCCTTAACCGCACAAGTCTTGAACTCTTTATTTTAAAGTGTTTTGAGGTGTGTGCAGTTGAGGAGAAAGCTTGTAGGAATGGGGCAGGGACAGGACGGGAAAATGAGTTCCTGCTGGGACAGGGAAAAATTTGTCCCCATGTCATTCTCTAGTTTAGAGCTATTGTAAACCATCTGATACGTGACACAGATCCTGTTTCCAACAGAGCCAGAGCCTTTGGCAAGATACCTGTTACAATGGTACTTGCAATTCTATAGCCATAAGCTTTGATCTGTGCTGAAGTCTTTGATCACTTCACATCGCTGAGCCAAGGAAGATCAGGCCAACAGAGATCTTAGTAAAATCAAGTTTCAAGTTTAATATTTATTTGATTAATCACCTTGTCAGTATTCAAGGCGATTTACACATGAATAAAAGTTACAGAATAAAAAAAAAATTTAAAACAATTTAAAAACTGACTAGACACAGACGATAACTAGACAAACTGGAAACAAGAGGAAGGTAAGGGAAGAAGTTACAATGTAATTGAGCAGAGTGGGAAGCCAAAAATGGAAAACACAAAAAGATGGGATGAAAATTAGTTGAATGTGTGGAGAAAAAACAGTTAGGTCCAAAATTTTATTGAATATTGATTAAAAGGAACCAATGATATTAGATTACAAAAGCATCGTTAAATAAAGTTTTCAGTTTATTTTTAAAATTTGTCTAGATTGATTTCTTCACGTAAATAGATGGGGAGAGAGTTCCAAGTTTGGGGTGCTGTCACTGAGAAAATATACTGCCGGCGTGTATTTATTATTTTTAATGAGGGAATCATTAGTAAATGCTGCTGGTCTGATCTTAGGGTTCTATTGGAGGAATAAGGGATTAATAATTTATGAATAAAGGCCGGAGGTTTAAACAGAAGAGATTTAAATGTGAGCAAACAAAGTTTGTACGTTATTCTGTGGGCTACTGGAAGCCAGTGAGCTTCCTTAAGAAGAGGAGTTATATGGTCGAATTTTTTAGCTTTTGTAATAAGTCTGATGGCTGTATTCTGAATAATCTGAAGGCGTTTGATTTCTTTTTGTGCTATACCATTAAACAAAGCATTGCAATAATCTAATTTTGAAATAACAAGAGAATGGATGAGAATTTTCAATGAGTCATTACTAAATAGCTGAGAAATAGAGCGTATCTGTCTCAGTCTAAAAAAAGAAGACTTAATAACACTGCTGATATGATCATGAAAGGTAAGTTTATGGTCCAAGATTACACCGAGTATTTTGGTTTTTTGTACAACTTGCAAAGGGAGTCCATTAATAGAGATTGGCGAGATAAGTTTAGGGTTATCCTTCCAAGGAAAGAGCAGTACATTGGATTTATTGATATTTAAAGCTAAACGATTATTGATTAACCAGTAGTGAATTTTTTCAAGTTTTGTGTTAATTAGGGTGATATCAGAGGGGTTATTAGGATCGATAGGATGCAGAAGCTGTATATCATCTGCATAAGCGAATGTACTGAAACCAATTGATTGACATAAAGTCAACAGAGGAGCAAGAAATATATTAAATAAGAGAGGAGATAGTATAGAACCTTGAGGAACACCATGCGTTGTAGGAAAAGTATCAGAGATTGTATTGTTAAAAGAGACAGTTGAAGAACGATTAGAGAAATAAGATTGGAACCAGGATAGAACTTGGCCCGTAATGCCTATTGTTTGGAGTCTGTGTATTAATAATTCATGATCAATTGTGTCGAAAACCGACGAAAGATCTAGAGAGACTAGAAGAACTGACTGATGATGGTCCAAAAAGTAATGAATAGAGGTGGTCATACCTATTAAAGAATGTTCAGTGGAATGGTATTGCCTGAAACCAGTCTGATTAGGGTGGAGAATGTTAGTTTTTTCGATAAAGTCAGAGATTTGGTTATAGACCACTTTCTCCGTTAACTTGGATAAGAAGGGGATGTTGGCTATGGGTCTATAGTTTGCACAATCCTCAGCACTAATTTTATGATTTTTTGAAATGGGATAAATAATTGAATGTTTCCAGTCATTTGGCATAATGCCTTGTTTTAAACTTTCAATAACTAAAGTATGAATTATTGGACCAAAAATGCAAAAATATCGTTTCAGAAGAAAAGGAGGAATAGAATCGGTTTGTGAACCTTTTATGTTGATGGTTTTGATGATAGATTCAATTTCCGTAAGACTTGGGATATTAAAGGAAGAGCATTTAGAAGAGAGTGAAATGAGATCGGGTGATGAATGAGCTGATTTAGAGAAAGAGTTTATTGTGAAAGAGGTTCTAATCTCTTCAATTTTTTTTTGAAAGTATGAGGCAAGTTCGTGGGCTGTGAGGTTAGTCTTAGTGGAGGAGTGTGTGGCGCAGTGGTTGGATCTACAGCTTCAGCACCCTGGGGTTGTGGGTTCAAACCCCGCGCTGCTCCTTGTGACCCTGGGCAAGTCACTTAATCCTCCATAGCCCCAGGTACTTTAGATAGATTGTGAGCCCACCGGGACAGAGAGGGAAAATACTTGAGTACCTGATTGTAAAAACCGCTTAGATAACCTTGATAGGCGGTATATAAAATCCTAATAAACTTAAACTTAAACTTAGTAGCTGGTGTTTTCCGTTTGGCAGAATTAAAAATTTAATTTAATATTCGATATAACGTAGCAGAATTTGGAGCTTTTTGAATTAAGCCTGAATAGAATTTTGTTTTGGCTAGATTTATTTGTATTTTGTAAAAATTAGAATGTTTTTTAAATAACTCGTAATTAGATTTTGATTTGTCTTTTCTCCATTTGCGTTCAAGAGATCTTAATCAGGATTTATTTCCAGTTCAGTAACAGAATCTAGCAAGTTTCCTTTGGGACCTGCCCGGTTGTTGTTGCTTATTGTCTTGCCATCTAAAGCAGGGGTAGGGAACTCTGGTCCTCGAGAGCAGTATTCAGTCGGGTTTTCAGGATTTCCCCAATGAATATGTATGAGATCTATTTGCAGGCACTGCTTTCAATGCATATTCATTGGGGAAATCCTGAAAACCCAACTGGACTACAGCTCTCGAGGACAGGAGTTCCCTACCCCTGATCTAAAGCAAAGTTTGAGAGGAATGATAGCCATTTTCTATACTTGTGTCATAGGCAATTAAGAAAGAACTACATAAAATTTTGTTAGACAGTCAAAGGGTAAAGGAGTCTTATCACAAAAGATAAAAAACATAATGTATATATGAAGTCATTAGTAAACTAACCCATGCACTTATAGTAATGTGTTTAAGATACTAAATTTCTTATATAAGGAACTAGTAAATGCCAGCAGATAAACATACCCTAGCCTGTGCTCAGTTTATTTCCACATGTTCCCATACCATACAAGTCCATGCATGGATGTAAAAACCCTATACAACCACAAGACTCTAGGAAAAGGATCTTGATGCCCTTTTACTGTAACCAAACACAAGGTCTGTAGCAAAATTGCAGCTCTGGGCCAGAACTCTTTTAGGGCTTTCCAAAGTTGGATCCCGCATACTTGCTCCAGTCAGTTCCCCAATAACCCCAACAGGGGGATGTCCAAGAAATGGGAGGAGTAGGTAAGACCGATCATCACAGCAGCAGAGGATTGCTGCCATCTTGGCCACTCCGTTCTGTAGCCTTTACATTGCTGTTTACGTTGATATGAAAACATCATCTGCAAAGTGATAGAACTCCCTAAAAATCAACCCCGTACAAGGTATTAAAAAAAAAAAAATTAATTTACTCTTAAGTTAGTTTTTGTCGATTTTGTTATAATTCTGGCTTTTCCTGGGTTATCTTTTTGTTAGCTGCAATGAATCTGAACGAGGTGGGGTGGGATAAAAGTGTCAGATGTAATGCAACTACCTACGCATGCTCTTAGGCAGAGATATTGAAAAGGAAAAAAACACAACAAAAAGTCTGTACAATTTAGCATTGACAGAGGCCAATTATATTAGTGTTTTCAATGTACAGTGGTAGCTTGGATTACGAGCATAATCCGTTCCAGGAGCATGCTCGTAATCCAAAATGCTCATATATCAAAGCAAGTTTCCCCATAGGAAGTAAGGGAAACTTGCTTTGATATGTTCCCACCCCAAACCTTCCCCCCCTTCCCCCCCCCCCGAGGCCAGCAGCGCTGCTCTCCTCCCATGAGAACCGGCATTGCTCCCCCTGAAGGCTCCCCCCCCCCCCGCAAACGGGCACCCCCCCCCTCGCGATCCGGCACCCCCCCACCGCCATCATGCACCCCCTGCCGCTACCGGCACCCCCCCGCCACCACCTGAGATCCCCCAACCCACCCGATCCCTCTTCTTACTTCCAGTGTAGCCTTCGCAGCGGCATCGCCGGCATCAGCATGTCCTGTGCCCGAAAATCTGCTTCCTGTGCTGGGACAGGCACAGGAAGCAGATTTTCGTGCACAGAACATGCTGGTGCCGATGCGGAGGCTACACTGGAAGTAAGAAGAGGGTTCGGGTGGGTTGGGGGATCTCAGGTGGTGGCGGGGGGGTGCCGGATCTCGGGGGGGGGAGGGTGCCGGTTTGCGGGGGGAGGGTGCTCGTACAGCGAGGCAAGCTCGGTTTACGAGGCACCAAATTTGCAAATGTTTTGCTCGTCTTGCAAAACACTCGCAAACCGGTGCACTCGTAAACCGAGGTACCACTGTATAGTTTAAAACCCTTTGTAATACTGTGAAAAGGCCACTTATCTTTTAGTTTGCTGATATTTGCCTTCTTCCTGAAGAAAACCCACTAAAACTAATTTTCTTTCAAAAAGAGACCCATCTGGACTGTGTGTGAAAGAAAATGCATGTCCTATTTGAGAAACAGTGCGCACATTACAAATAAACCCAACAGAACAAATTTGAATGGAATCCCAAGAGGTGCAGTTATTTTTCTGTGAAATCCGACGTGAGCTCCATTTCACATTTACCCCCCCTTTTACAAAAGGTGCGCTAAGCTTTTTAGTGCACGCTAAACACTAACGCGTGCATGTTATCTTATGGACGCGTTAGCGGTTAGCGCATGATAAATCTGCGCAAAAATGCTTAGCGTGCCTTTGTAAAGAGGGCCTTAACTTTAAGTCCGTGCTAACAATTAATGAGCTACTTTATAACCTACAAAACTTAATTCATTGCAAATGAGACCTTTACAGGCTAAAATGTGAGCAGTACATGCAATTAAACATCATATATCATTTACCCTTTTATTGTATGAAGCACCATCTGACAAGTTTTCGACAACAACTTCACGGTGTGCACAAACAAATTATTTTTTGTTGTTGTTGTTTTGAATCTGACATTCTGATCAAAGGTCCAGTACGAGTCGGAACAAAACTAGAGGCTTCATTGGACTGCCGAGATCACGCACGCTGCTTAAATAAAGCATATTAAGTTCTTCAGGCCAAAATGATCTTCTTCAGAGCAAATTCTGTAATATGTGATCTACAGCATGTGGGAAGCTGTCACAGGTTAAATATGGAGCTGGGCTAATTTTATCTTCATCTCCTGCTCGATACTTTCCTGGAATAAAACAAAGGACATATTCAACTGAAAGAAACTTCTGAACTAATAATAAACGGCGAATGGCGTGAGCAACAAAATAAATGTCATGAAACAGCAAGATAACCAATTATATGTGGCACATAATCAGTTATCTTTGTGATCTTGAAAACATAAACCAGTTATCTCAACCCTGTTTCTTTTGCCGGTTTGAAATTTTTAATATAGATAATGAGTAGCAATTGTGCTGGTACATATACATTCAGCATGCCTAACTTTAAAGGCATAACTTATCTACAGTCATGTGAAAACATTAGGACACCCTATGAAATATTCAGCTCTTTCTTAAGAAATGTTCACATGGCGATGTCAAATCATTTTTTCATTTATCTCTGGAAAAGAAAGTGATGTAAACAGCAAAAATTTCCCTTGATTTCTCATGAAACAAAAGATATCCACAAAAATGTGTATTCTAACTGAGGAATAAGTTAGGACACCCCCACATATCCTCCCACTTAAAGTGGCTCAAATCACACACAGGTGTATCGCATCAGCTGCACATGATTAGAATATCGTTACTCAGCATTTTGAAGGAGATTTGCCCTACTTAAAAACTCAGACATTTAGTTTGGTGTGCTCATGACTGCTGCGGTGAGAATGAACGCCATGGTGAGATCAAAAGAGCTGACTGAGGCCTTCAGAAAGAAGATTGTAGCAGCTTATAAGTTTGGTAAGGGATTTAAAAAGATCTCGAAAGAATTCGACATAACCATTCCATGGTCAGGAAAATAGCATTCAAGTGGAAGACTTTCCAAACAACTGCCAACATGCCCAGGTCTGGCTGTCCAAGTAAGTTGACCCCTAGAGCAGACCGCAAGATGCTACAAGGAAGTCTCCAACAACCCTAAAATGTCATGGTCAGCTCTCTTACTTCTCTCTCTCTGGCTCTCCCTGGAACTTCACGCTTCTGTCTCTCTTTTCCTCTGAACTCTGTAAGGCAGGGAAACTGCTTTGCTCTTTCCTTAATTGTAATGCTTATGAATATTGCTTTTCTGTAAGGCTATTTCTATATTATATTCTTTATGCAATCACTTCTGGCTGTGCTAGTCATTTGATTCTACTCCCTAATGAAACTTCTGTGAAGGTATTGAACTCGGGACTGTGGATTGTAAGGCCGCTTCAACCATAACCCTTCCAAACCTTACATTTTTTTTTTTTTTTTTTTGGGGGGGGTCCATCCTTACAGTCATCATGGGACCTACAGCAGGCTCTTGCTACTGTTGATGTGAAAGTGCATGCCTCTACAATCAGAAAGAGACTGAACAAATTTAACTTGCATGGGAGGTGTGCAAGGAGGAAGCCTTTGCTCTCTAAAACAGACATGTCAAACTCTGGCCCACAGGCCAAATCTGGCCCGTGGTGTAATAAACTTTGGCTTGCCAGACAATTAAAAATTTGCAATTAAGCTGGCCCGCCAAAAGGCTTAGGTAGAAGAAAGATCTTTACTACTCTGCTGTGAGACTTGAGGCGCGTGAATCTACAGCTGATGTCTTCCGGTGGGCCAGCTTAATTGGCTCGCCAGAAGGCATCAGCTGTAGGCTCACGTGCCTCAAGTCTCGCAGCCGCCACGCTGTGCGACACTGTGCTCCTGCCTTCGCAGCTCGTTGTTGCCTGCACCCTCCCATCTACCATCGCCATTTGGATCCATCTGGTCCTCCTGGCTGCCTATACCCTGCCTGAAAATTTTAAAAGAAAAGCTGTCAAAGAGGTGAGTTCCAAAACCTACTAAGTAATTTTTTTTTCAAAAACAAGGTCATATTGGAAACAGATTGTCTTTACAGATAGCCACAGCATGTGTGAAATCTGCATCAAAAGCATTTATTCATAAGGAATATGATAGTCAATGAAAACCTTCTCTTACGTTGACTAGAATTCTTGAAAATAATTGCCATTTATCCAGAAAATAGCTTCTCATATCTAACAGATTTGGGAACTCAGCTCTTCAGTTGTGTTGAAACAGGGAGTTATCAACGAGACACTGTGCTATAATAACCTAACTCAATAACAGCCCCCATTAGGAACTTCTCTCCTTAATGCTGTTTGCATGACACTTCTACTGATCCACCCAAGGCTGCATGTATAGAGCACTAAGATGCGCAATTAGCGCGTGCTAAATCGGTTTGCGCACCTTAATAAAAGGACCCCCTAAGTATCTTAATAAAAAAATTTGGCCCGCAACTTAGCCTATGGTTTAGATTTCAGCCTCTGATGTGATTGAGTTTGACACCCCTGCTCTAAGAGAAACATCAAGGCCAGATTGAAGTTTTGCCACAGAGAACATAGACAAACACCAGGACTTCTGGAATAGTGTTCTATGGACAGATGAGTCTAAAATTGAATTATCTGGACACCAGAAGAGGACATGTTTGGCGTACACCAAATACAGCATTCCAGGAAAAGAACCTCATACCAACTGTGAAGCACGGAGGTGGAAGTGTCTTGGTTTGGAGATGCTTTGCTGCAGCAGAACCTGGCCAGCTCATCATCATAGAATCCACCATAAGAACATAACATAAGAACATAAGAATTGCTGCTGCTGGGTCAGACCAGAGGTCCATCGTGCCAAGCAGTCCACTCCCGCGGTGGCCCCAGCGCCTTAACCGAGACCAGCCCTACCTGCGTACATTTCAGTTCCACAGGAACTCGTCTAACTTTGTCTTGAATCCCTGGAGGGTATTTTCCCCTATAACAGCCTCCAGAAGAGCATTCCAGTTTTCCACCACTCTCTGGGTGAAAAAGAACTTCCTTACGTTTGTATGGAATCTATCCCCTTTTAACTTTAGAGAGTGCCCTCGTTCTCTCTACCTTGGAGAGGGTGAACAACCTGTCTTTATCTACTAAATCTATTCCCTTCATTATCTTGAATGTTTCGATCATGTCCCCTCTCAGCCTCCTTTTTTCAAGGGAGAAGAGGCCCAGTTTCTCTAATCTCTCACTGTACGGCGACTCCTCCAGCCCCTTAACCATTTATTATATTCCTCAAAAAAAAAAAAAGAATCTGCCCAGGAGGTGGACCATTTGGTCACAACTGAAATTAATTTGACTGAATTTTGGAAGATACCCAGGATGTGATCTAGAGTTGGTCCATCCAGGTGATAACATGCATGAGTGAGATAGATAAGATGTTAATAATGAAACTTTATTTTAAAAATAGGTTAACAAAATTCGGTGGGGATTTGGTTAGGATTTTTCCGGATGTCTCTAGAGCTACTCAATTAAGGAGGAAAGAGTTTTTGAAATTAAAAGTTAGAGTTTTGGCTCTAGAGGCATCTTTTTACCTGAAAATTTCCATGTAAATGTTTAGTCAAGATACAGGGTATTGAATATGTTTTTTGGGATCCCATTCAATTACAACAATTCTTAGTTGCTAGAGAACAGAAATGAGTTTAATTTTCCTTTAACTTTCATTGCTGAGAAAAAAAGAGGAGAAAATTAGAATCCCTATTAAGTAAGGAATGACTCAAGGTTCGCTAGGATGAACTGAGAATTATTTCTTTTATCTTTTCTTAAAATTTGTTGTTGAAATTGTATCATTTCTCCCCATAAAGTGGGCTTAAAAAGGAATTATGAATGATTGATTATGTATTGTTTATGAGATTCCTTTTTTACCTTTGAGTTATTGGATATTGTAAGTATTCAAAGTTATAATAAAAAAAAAAGGAAAAAGGGGGTTAGTAACAAATGGTGAAAATGCAGACAGTTCAAAATCCCGCACCTCACTCAGCTGATCTCAAATGTGTAGGTTATATAGTGTAGTAGAAAACACCTCAGGAGGCAGACTCCTAAAATCAGAGAGGCAGACGTACAAAGAGGCCACACTTTCCTCTAAGCCCTGAACATGTATACCCTAGAGGAAAGGAGAGACAGGGGAGATATGATTCAGACGTTCAAATACTTGAAGGGTATTAACGTAGAACAAAATCTTTTCCAGAGAAAGGAAAATGGTAAAACCAGAGGACATAATTGGAGGTTGAGGGGTGATAGATTCAGGGGCAATGTTAGGAAATTCTACTTTACGGAGCCTGGAATGCGCTCCCGAGAGAGGTGGTGGAGAGTAAAACTGTGACTGAGTTCAAAGAAGTGTGGGATGAACACAGAAGATTTAGAATCAGAAAATAATATTAAATATTGAACTAGGCCAGTTACTGGGCAGACTTGCACGGTCTGTGTATGGCCGTTTGGTGGAGGATGGGCAGGGGAGGGCTTCAATGGCTGGGAGGGTGTAGATGGGCTGGAGTAAGTCTTAACAGAGATTTCGGCAGTTGGAACCCAAGCACAGTACCGGGAAGAGCTTTGAATTCTTGCCCAGAAATAGCTAAGAAGAAAAAATTAAAAAAAAAAAAAAAAAAAAAAAAATTAAATTGAATCAGGTTGGGCAGACTGGATGGACCATTCAGGTCTTTATCTGCCGTCATCTACTATGTTACTTGCTGGACCAGCCTGATGCTGTTCCACTGAAATCCACAATGGTTTATTAAACTTGATATACCATTCTACATGGGCACAAAACCACACAGTTTATAATCAAAATACAATTAGAAATGGAAAGGAATATCAAAACATGGATAAGACAGAGAAAAAAAAAAATGAAATCAAACAGCAAGCAGATACGGTAAAAAAGGCTAAGGACTGGTGTTCTGGCCTGAGCCGCTCAATGCTAAAACTCATATTCACATTTTTTGGTGTTTCAAAAATGCTTACCAGTTTTTACAAGAATACCTCGCATTCCAGTATTCTGAGCTCCACCGACATCATCCCTGCAGTCCTGATGGAGAAGGGAGAGAGGAAGAGCGTTTTAACCAGCTGTTTAGAAACAATTCATTAGTTTGTAAATCTTTTAATTCATACAGAATACATTGCGTTTATTTCTTATTCTTAAATATGAAACATACGTAAATTAAAATACAGAAGTCATCAATAAAAAAATTAAAGAAAATTAATTTCCAAGTTTGCATCAGCACAATCCCCTTATAGTAGGGCCAAGATCAGTGAAAAAAAAACCCTGTCATAAAAGAAGACATTTTATAAATAGTCCATAAAAAATATATATTCAAAATGTTCCACACTTCATAAACCTTATTGCCCATATATGTACATTAGTATATACTGCTTTCCAGACATTGCCTCTTTTCCCCATCTGTATAGAGGTATTTAACGCTTCACTTACCTGTGGGCTTATACCTATCTTGGGGCTTTGAAAAATCAGTCCCAATGGTTCTAGTTTAAAGCCATCTGCTGCTGAAGACACATCTTCCATTCTTTGATAGATGGAGGAGTGTGTGGCACAGTGGTTGGATCTACAGCCTCAGCACCCTGGGGTTGTGGGTTCAAACCCCGCGCTGCTCCTTGTGACCCTGGGCAAGTCACTTAGTCCTCCATAGCCCCAGGTACGTTAGATAGATTGTGAGCCCACCGGGACAGATAGGGAAAATGCTTGAGTACCTGATTGTAAAAACCGCTTAGATAACCTTGATAGGCGGTATATAAAATCCTAATAAACTTGAAACTTGAAACTTGATGCACATAATCTTTGCTCAGCAGCCCTTGGAAAATCATCCCATGGTTCAGGAAGTCAAAACATTCCTGATGATGCCAACCATGCAGCCTCGCATTCATCTCTAGGACAAGAGCTTATCTGCTTTGGCCTTTACTCTTGACAGGGAGGATTGATGAGACAAAATTGGGTGGCCCCCAGATTTATTGGCGCTACCAACCATTATTCTACAGCTGTTTGAGCAAAATGTGAGGAACCATTGACCAAATCAAGCACATTTCTCAATCTTGCAGCTAAATTATATACCCTTATGTCAGGCAGTCCCAGAAAGCATCATTAACTTCAAGGGGGTGTGCGCTTTCTTTTCTCTCCATAGGAATTTCCTCAACCCCTCTTGCAACCTCAGCATATCCTTTTAAACTACTTATAAAGATCAGGAATAATTGCAACATATTGTAAAAATCCATTTTGGAACTACTATTCATATGATACAGACCATCTCTTTCCCAATAATGAGAGGGGCAGAGCTTCCCATCTATGAAAGTCATCAGATCCACTTCCCTCGGGAGGGCATTCCAGGCATCTACCACCCTCTCCGTGAAGAAGAATTTCCTAGAAGCAATGTTAGGAAATTCTTCTTCACAGAGAGGGTGGTAGATGCCTGGAATGCCTTCCCGAGGGAAGTGGTGGAGAGGAAAACGGTGATGGAATTCAAGAAAGCGTGGGATAAAAATAGAGGATCTCTAATTAGAAAATGAAGGTTGTAAATTAAAGAACAAAGGCCGGTATTGTATAGACCTGCACGGTCTATGTTCCATATATGGTGATTCAGTTTAGGATGGGCATCAATGTGAACTCCACTAATATGGAACATGAGGATGTTACTGGCCAGACTTTACGGTAGAAATCCTGCAAACAACGGAATGGTTGGATAGGCAGCAGTGAGCTTGGATGGCAACTTCAACATTTGGAACCTAGGACAATACCAGACTTTACAGTCTACGGCCCAGAAATATCAAAGAAGAGACAAGTTCATCTAATCATGTATTTTTAAATGGGTATAGCTTATGGGCAGACCGTTCAGGTCTTTATCTGCCGTCATTTACTATATGTTACTATATAAGCAAAGGAGGGATACTGACCCTGGAGGGCTGTTTCATATCTGCTGAGACATCCATATCTAAATACTTAAGATGACCCTCATTCCACTAAGAGGAAAAGGACCTTTCCATTACACATGTGACAAACATATAGCTGTTTACGTAATAACCTTCCTAAATCAGAAGTTATAGCTGTATGTTTAAGTCTTAATCCTGCATAAGAACCAAATCCTTCCCTGCAAGAATCATACAACAATAGATCTCATTAAACAAACCAAAGTTTGAAAAACATATACTTAGAACCACCACCAAATCCCTTTCACCCTACCTACAAATGGTACTGGAGCCCACTAGGGATCGGGCAATTCTAGCCCCTATACTCAATGGAGATAGTGTCACAGAAATTTCAGTAGGTGATGGGTTGGCCTCCAGTGACCACTACATGGTGTGGTTTCACCTCAGGAAAGGAACCACTAGGTTGAACACATCAACAAAGGTCCTTAACTTTAAGGGTACTAACTTCGAGAGCATGGGAGATTTTGCCTATGAGGCGCTGCAAAACTAGGACACAACAGATAATGTTGAGGTAATGTGGTCAGCTCTGAAATCTACCCTACAGGAAGCAACAAATCTCTATGTAAAAGCCATGAGCAAACGACGGAGAAATTACAAACCCCAGTGGTTCTCTGCGGAGATCTCAGAACTCGTAAAAAAAAAAAAGAAAAGAGTATTTGTATCCTACAAACAATCACAACGACTAAAAGTCAAAGAAGCCTATCTAGAGCTGTCAAAACAGCGGTCAGAAAAGCCAAACTCCAGATGGAAGAAAGGTTAGCTATGAATATTAAAAAAGGGGATAAAACCTTTTTCAGGTATGTTAATGATAGAAAGAGGAATACAGTAGGGATAGTGCGCCTAAGGAAACCCAACGGTACCTATGCAGAATCGGACTCCGATAAAGCCAAACTACTAAACAAATACTTCTGCTCAGTCTTTACCTGTGAGGCACCGGGATCCAGTCCACAGCTGCAAACAAGGGAGAGCTCAGAAGACCCATTCAGGAATTTTGAATTTACTACCAGCAGCATCTACCAAGAATTATCAAGGCTCAAAGTGAACAAAGCCATGGGACTGGATAAATTGCACCCCAGAGTGCTTAAGGAATTGAGACGTCCTGGCAGAACCATTAGCTGCGCTCTTCAATCTTTCCCTGAGCACAGGAAAAGTTCCATTAGACTGGAAAACAGCAGACGTCATTCCGCTTCACAAAAAGGGATGCAAGTCAGAGACTGCAAATTATAGGCCGGTAAGTCTTACATCAATAGTGTGTAAACTTATAGAAACGTTGATTAAACACATATTAGATATGGTTCTGGACGATGGGAGGCTAAAGGATCCCCACCAGCATGGATTTACAAAGGGAAGGTCCTGCCAATCCAATCTAATCAGCTTCTTTGACTGGGTAACAAAAAACTAGATAAGGGTAAATCCCTGGATGTGATGATTCTGGACTTCAGTAAAGCTTTTGATAGTGTCCCACACCATAGATTATTGAACAAGATGAGCTCGCTGGGACTAGGAGAAACATTAATTGCATGGGTTAAAGACTGGCTCCAGTGGCAGACTTCAAAGGGTGATGGTAAACGGTACTCCCTCCGAAACGTCAGAGGTGTTCAGTAGAGTACCGCAGAGCTCGGTCCTGGGTCCAATTCTATTTAATATCTTCGTACGGGATCTGCCTCAGGGACTTCAGGGTAAAATTACATTATTTGCCGATGATGCTAAATTATGCATTGTAATGGGCGGAGGTACCGTACCCAACAATATGACACAGGACCTACTTTTACTGGAGAAATGGTCTACTATTTGGCAGCTGAGCTTTAATGCCAAGAAGTGTAAAGTTATGCACTTTGGTAGCGGAAACCCGTGCAGAACCTACACTCTGAACGGTGAGACCTTAACTAGAACTGTTACAGAACGGGACCTGGGAGTAATCATTACTGAAGATATGAAGGCTGACAATCAAGTGGAGAAAGCTTCATCCAAGGCTAGACAAATGCTGGGTTGCATCCGGAGAAGTTTCGTCAGTCAAAAGCCCGAAGTGGTGATGCTGCTTTACAGGTCCATGGTGAGACCGCATCTGGAATACTGTGTTCAATTTTGGAGGCCACATTATCGAAAGGATGTGCTGAGAATTAGAGTCAGTTCAGAGATTGGCCACTAGGATGGTCTCAGGATTCAAGGATCTCCCATATGAAGAACATCTAGGTAGGTTGCAGTTATACTCTCTTGAGGAACACAGAGAGAGGGGAGACATGATAGAGATGTTCAAATATGTTACTGGCTGTATGGAGATGGAAGAAGACATCTTTTTCCTTACAGGACCTACGGCAACAAGAGGGCATTCGCTAAAAATCAGGGGTGGGAGATTTCATGGGGACATTAGGAAGTATTTCTTCACCAAAAGGGTGGTTGATCATTGGAATAATCTTCCATTTCAGGTAGTATTGGCCAGCAAAGTGCTCGATTTTAAGAATAAATGGAATAAACATGTGGGTTCACTTCGAGGAAGTGGGCAGACTTGTTGGGCCGTTGGCCCTTTTCTACTGTCATACTCTATGTTTCTATGTTACCTTAGAATGCATGCCACACCACTTCATATAGGACTCTTCTCAAAGATAGTAGAGGCAACTTCTTACAGCGATTAAATAACCAGAGCTCAAATTCAAAGGAACCAATCACACAACCCATTCATATTAACATCATCCATTCCACTTCCACATTCAATCCAAAAGGAGACGCTGTATTCAACTTAAATATCCAATACTGCTCATGATAATTTAGTCAGTCTTTATGAGAGAATAGCTGTGCAGTTTAATGAAGTACTATGGGGCTCATAATCGAAACAGAAATACATCTAAAAACCGGCCTAAATCTGCACTTAAGACGATGAGTGAGACAAGTCGTCTAAGTGCCGATAATTGAACCAGATTTTAGACGTATCTAAAAACGACTTAGGCCTTCACAGTGCTGTAGTATGCCCAGAGCTAAAAGAGGTGTTTTAGGAGGAGTGATGAGGGTGGGATTTGGGAGGAATGTGGGCCGTCCTAGACTTAGTCGTTCCGCATGTATAACCAAAAGTTTAACAACACTGCCTAGACAGAACTTGGGCGTTGTGACTTAGGCCATCTAAAACCAGGTCTAAGTCACAAGAAGGTATCCAAGGAGACCAGATAACCACTGCATGGACAAAATACAGACCCCTACACACTCCCCCAGTGATCACTGACCCCTCCCTCCCACTACCATATAATTCGTAATAAAAATGTCACATATCTGCCTCCAGAACATCAGCACCTGGCAGCCTGGCATAGGAAAGCCTAGTATAGTTGCACAGAGGTGGCTTAAGTGGTCTGGGAGGTGGGCTAGTGAACCTTGGAGAGAAGAACCCAGGCCCATAAGCCACTCTAACCACTGCATGCATGGTGAAACATGTGCACCCCTAAAACCCTTATGTACTGCCATATAAGTGGTACCTGCAGCCATAAGGGCTATTGGGATGGTAGATAGGTGGGTCTAGTAGGTTGTGGGGGATGTTTTGGGGGGCTCACCATGACCTATAAGGTTGTTGTGGTGAGATATGTATGTGGCACCCATTTTGTGAAGTTCACCGCAGTGGTATTCTGGTACAATGTTTAGGTGTCCAGTCCATCACTTTGCTGACCCCACCCACATGCAAAAGGTCTTTTTCTAGGCATTTTTGACTTGGAAAAATTTTTTAGACGAAAACGGAGTATAAAGATAGACGACTTAGCTGTCTGGACAATCAAATGGCTGGACATACAGTTAACATGATTTTCGCAAAAAAAAAAAAAAAGAATTTGGGACGTATTTTTCAAAAATGGAC
Organism: Geotrypetes seraphini; assembly: GCF_902459505.1. Classification (NCBI taxonomy): domain Eukaryota; kingdom Metazoa; phylum Chordata; class Amphibia; order Gymnophiona; family Dermophiidae; genus Geotrypetes; species Geotrypetes seraphini. Next base: position 91,885,770 of record NC_047084.1, on the reverse strand, counting down.
TTTTTCCAAGTCCGACTTTGGGCGACTAGCAACTTAGGCCCAAAACGGACTTAGACGTATCTTTTGATTATGCCCCTCCACACTCTGGGAAAAACAGAGGAATGCATGACAACTGGCAGAACATTTCTGATCATGAAAGATAAAGACAAGCAGCTACGGATCAATCACATTCTTGCTGACTAGAATTTTATCTAATGCAATATCGAACCACATGTCTGGAAATTCTTTGCACCCTCTTGAATAAAAAGGGCAGCTGCTGAGATTCACATGGAACGATGGACCAGTTTCTTGTCACAGAATTATACGAGGGTATTACCACTTCTTTTTTTCTGCTAGCCATTTCTCTCCCTATGCACTCAAGCATCCTTCTGGCTTTGACCACCACCTTTTCTTCCTGTTTAGCCACCTTAAGATCTTCATCTTAAGCCTTCAATCTAAGCTCTGTCATAGACTAAGGGCTCCTTTTACAAAGGTGTGTTAGGGTCTTAACGCGCGGAAAAGGGCGCGCTAAAATGCTGCACACGCTAGCCGCTACCGCCTCCTCTTGAGCAGGCGGTAGTTTTTCGGGTAGCACGCACCATAGCGCGCGCTAATCCGGTGCATGCGCTAAAAACGCTAGCGCACCTTTGTACAAGGAACCCCCAAAATATTAAAGCTTTCACAATTAACTCGACAGAAACTGGTCAATTTGTTGCTAATTTCAAACTTACATCACCACCCAAACAAACCGTGCACAAGCCTACAGAGCTGGGACCAATTATGTAGGCTAGTGTACTGTTTTGTCTGCGTGATTTACTTGTGTTTCTGCACTTTGTTAATCTCCTTTTTTTTTTTTTGCGATACTTACATCACCAATCATAATAGCCTCTTCTGGGGTACATCCCACACTTCGCAGGGCTTCTAAGAAAAAAGTCTTCTCTGGCTTTCCGACCACGGTGGCTTTTGTGTCTGTGGCATATTCCAATCCAGTTACAAAAGGTCCAGGTCCTAAAGCCAAGCCGTCTTTCCTTTTATAATATCTGGCTTTATGTATCGCTATAAGAGGAGCACCGTCCAGTAACAACCTAAACAAAGGACAAAAATAAACACAAATAAAACATGAAGCCCACATAATTATGTACATTCATTACTGAATAATGATTCACTCATAGTCAAACGGAGAGCTGAGAGTAGAGAGTTGCACGGGGACAGAATTCCCACCCATCCCCGCCAGGATTCTCTCCGTCCCCACCAGGATCCTCTCCGTCCCCACCCATCTCCGCAAGAAATTACCTCCATCCCCATCCGTCCCCATAAAAAGCAGCAATTACTTCTGACAGGATCATCAATTCCATAGTTTCTTTTGTGTTTGCGCTGTTGTTTTCCTTGTGGAATCTCTTTGGTGGAACCTTTTTTTGTTTTCTGTTCAGGTAATTAACTTATAAACCCCCTCTTTTACTAAGGCTGACATGTCCATTATATTATATGGACGAACCCTGCTTCCAAAGCCTTCCATCCCCGTGGGAGTCCCGTGGGCCAGAGGGGGGTCCCCATGGGAGTCCCGTGGGTTAGGGGGGATTCCTGTGGGAACCCCACGAGACCCGCGGGATTCCCGCGATCCCCGTTCCTGTGCAGACCTCTAGCTGAGAGTCACGACTGCAAATAGAATGCAAGATGAAATCCACTGAAATCTTCAGTGGATTTATAAACAGTGTCTAACTCCTAGGTGCTGTTGAGTGTGACTGTCAATCATACTTGAGGCACAATTTATATAATTGCGCCTAGAGGCGCCTAAGCAATCTTAGACACCAGTAGGCATTGAAATCTTAGGCACACTCCCGTTTAGGACAGGGTTTTCTTGTCCTAAATAAGTGGGCCTAAGACAGACCATGCCCAGAATCCGCCCCTACCCATGCCTACTTGCTGGTAGGCTCCTCAGAGTAGACACCTACCTCGAAGGGGAAGGTGCCTATTGCCTAATTTTTTTTGAATGATTTGCTTTATTTTAATGGCGCTTTCAATTAACAATGTCGATTAAGCCAATTAAGAAAATTAAGTTAGGCGCCTAGATTGGCTAAGCGTGCCGATCTAGGCACCTACCTCTAGGAGTCATTTATGGAATCAAGGCTTTAGGGCCTATTTACTGAGGCACGTTAAATATTTAACACGTTTTCATGTGTGATAACTGCACCCATGAACTGCTAAATTAGGAGATACTTTTATACGGTTCATAGTCAGATGCGTGCAAGACAAAAGCGCACGGACAAACGGGCGCAAACAAGCGAGCGCCAAGACAATTCAGCGTGAATGATTTCTAGTAAAAAGCACGAGCATGACATTTGAGCGCAAGACATCCGAGCGTTGACAACTGAGCGCAAGACAAGTGAGCGCCGGCCACGCGCTTTTGTCCCGTCACCAGACAGTAGCGTGCAGGACCTTATAGTGCAGGGATCCTTGAGGGCCGCAATGTAGTCAAGTTTTCAGGATTTCCCCAATGAATATATTGTTCTGATGCCCCTAGAGTCTTTATACCCTCACTTCTGGAGCTACACAGCATTTTCTTATACCCGGGTTTCATTAGCGCTTTTCTACTGAAACTTTGAGCGAAACTTGAGCTTCACAGCGCTTTTTTATACCCTCACTTATCTAGTGATTCTTTTGTGCGCATCTTATATAAAAAAGTTAGCAAATGAAAATATAAACATACCTTGCAAATGAAGAAATTTGGAAGTAGTGTCGCTCTCACCAAAGGCGAGTGAAATCTGTTATAGAGCAAGTTCTAGACCAGACCTATAACGGACACAGTGAGGCAGCGAAAGGAAGGTGGACTGTTCTGAGCAAGTATAAAAAGGACCAACGTAACCAATCACAAAGATGCTAGCGAAGGGAGGGCAGGCTGTTCCGATCACGTAAAAAAAGGAGCTTAAGTAATGAATCACAAAGAGGCTAGTGAAATGAAGGCTGTTCTGAGCACGTTCTTGGCGCTCATTTGTCTGCTCCTACTTGTCTTTGCGCATTTGTCTACGCGCATTTAACTTGCCACCCTTTTATACACCTTTTCTATGCATAAAAAGCTGATATATGCCTGGAAAAAGGTCTCGTATAAAATTAGGCCATGCCTAAAAAGTCAGTGTTCAGTTGTACCGTAAGCATGCTCAGAACAGAGTTGGGATTTACATGCGTATTTATCAAATATGCACTAAAATATGTCTGCTCTTCAGCACATGTAATGTCCACGCCATCAATCTAGGTGTAATTTCTATCGCTTTGGTGCTAGTAGTTGTAAAAACAAAACAAAAAAACATAGGAGCCTACGGGTTCATTTTCAAAAAAATACAGATGTCCATAAGACGGCATAAACCGGCGCTTGGACGTTTCACTAGTCAAAATGGCCAAGTGACCGTTTTCGAAACTGACTTTATAGACGTCTTTCTGCTTGCTTTGTCTCCAGTGCATCTAAATCTTAAGGGGGCATGTTAGAGGCATGTTTTGGACAGGCTTAGGCCATGGACATTCTGCAGGGATAATCAAAACTTTCAACCAAATGCCTAGGGCACCATTTTGACGTTTGGCCAGACTTGTTTTAAAAATGATTAATAGTCAAAAAGATGCCCAAACTGACCAAATGGCAACTAGAGAGATTAAGGCATGACCTCCCTCCCCCCAGTGTTCATGGCCCCCTTTCACCACCCAAAGATGTAAAAGAAATGGTACATTCCAGCGTGTATTACAGGTTCAGATGGCTTCACAAACACAGCTCAGCAGATCAGGGGTACTACAGTAAATGCCACTAGGTACACGTCACTCTAACCTGCTTATTTTGTACGGCGAGTCTTCTAAAACCCACCCAAAATCTACTGCACCTACATGACGTTCTGTATTGCTGGTGTTAAGATGTGGAACGCTCTGGTGGGCCAATTGCGACCGTGTGTAAACCGGGTTCAATTTAAGAAACAATTTAAAAATGCAGTTTCTTAATGCATTTCTGTGAATTATTAGCTGGCATTTGAAGAGAAGAAATGGTTTAATTATGCAAATTTTAAGGATTTTAGTTTAGTGGGGAGAGGGTGAGGAGTGGGCAGGGTGCACAGTAATACATGTAAAATTATAGAATACTATAATTTTACATGCATTTTTTTATCCATCTAGTCATGAGCTCTTTGGCTGGTGTAAAATATTTTCACGCATATACCGCGCACCCGTGTAAAACGCGCACACGGGTATAGCGCGCAGGAAACCTAAATTTATGTAAATAAATTATTATATACCGCACACACGCGTATACCGCGCATGCTGCTCCATGAATTTAAATCTCCTTCTGCCGTCCCGACTCTCCTCTCACCGCCCTGCCTTCTGCCCCGAGTCTCCTCTCGTCCCGACTCTCCTTCCGCCGCCCTGCCCTCTGCCCCGAGTCTCCTCTCGTCCCAACTCTCCTTTCGCTGCCCCCCAACATCCGATTCATCCCCCCGCTCCCCCCCCTCCGCACGGAGAAGCTGCCTACCGTTGGTTCCCGATGCCAGTGAGCCCTGCTGCTTCCTCTGCCGGCGGTCCCGCCCCTTCTCTGAGCCCTTCAAGTTTAAGTTTCAAGTTTATTTTTGATTTGATGAATCGCTTATTTAAATTCACTAAGCGAAATACAATTTTAATAAAAGAGTATAGACATGTATATAAATATACTATTTAAATTTTAAAATAATGGGTAAGACCGACAGACCTACAGACTAACTGGTACACAAGGTAAAAAGGGGAAGAACTACAATTCAATATTTTAGGATAGCAAAGAGAACCATATAAGGAAAAAACATTAGGGAGGGAAAAGTGAAAATTATGAAAGAGCTAAAATAACTTTGAATATGATTTAAAGGTCAAAAGCATCTTTAAAAAGGAAACTCTTTAAATTACTTTTAAAGCGACTCAAATTATTTTCCTCTCTTATATATTGAGGTAAAGTATTCCATAGTTGTGGAGCCATTACTGAGAACATATCATGTCGCCGGGTTCCAATAACTTTCAAGGAAGGGACTACTACGAGCTTTTGATTAGTAGACCGAAGAGAACGTGATGTACTGTGAAGGATAAGTAATTTATTGATAAATTGAGGTTCATTAGAAGAAAGAGTGATGGTGGACACAACATTGAAAGCATTAGCACAGTGCGCGACAGCCTCAAAGAAAGCGAACAGAATGTTGGGTATCATCAAAAAGGGTATCACGACCAGGACGAAGGAAGTCATTTTGCCGCTATATCGGGCGATGGTGCGCCCACATCTGGAGTACTGTGTCCAGTACTGGTCGCCGTACCTCAAAAAGGACATGGCGGTACTTGAGGGAGTCCAGAGAAGAGCGACAAAGTTGATAAAGGGTATGGAAAACTTCTCATATGCTGACAGATTGGAAATGCTGGGGCTATTCTCCCTGGAAAAGCGGAGACTTAGGGGAGACATGATAGAAACCTTCAAACTCATGAAGGGCATAGAGAAGGTAGACAGGGACAAATTCTTCAGGCTGTGGGGAGCCACAAGCACAAAGGGGCACTCGGCGTTCATGAAATATAAAAAAACCCAAGAAGAGGACAGCAGAAAGGACTACGGGGTGAAACTGAAAGAAGCCAAGAGAGAGATACGTTTGGCGAAGGCACAGGCGGAAGAACAAATGGCTAAAAATGTAAAAAAGGGAGATAAAAATTTTTTCAGATATATTAGTGAAAGGAGGAAGATAAAAAATGGAATTGCTAGGCTGAAAGATGCTGGGAACAAATATGTGGAGAGTGATGAGGAGAAAGCAAATGTGCTAAACAAATACTTCTGTTTTGTGTTCACAGAAGAAAATCCTGGAGAAGGACCGAGATTGTCTGGCAAAGTTACAGGAGAAAATGGAGTAGATTCTGCGCCGTTCACGGAGGAGTGTGTTTATGAGCAACTTGAAAAACTGAAGGTGGACAAAGCGATGGGACAAGACGGGATCCATCCCAGGATACTAAGGGAGCTCAGAGAGGTTCTGGCGAGTCCTATTAAAGACTTGTTCAACAAATCTCTGGAGACGGGAGTGATTCCTGGGGATTGGAGGAGAGCGGATGTGGTCCCTATTCATAAAAGTGGTCACAGGGATGAAGCAGGAAACTACAGGCCGGTGAGCCTCACTTCAGTTGTTGGAAAAATAATGGAAGTGTTGCTGAAAGAAAGGATAGTGTATTTCCTTGAATCTAATGGGTTACAGGATCCGAGGCAACATGGCTTTACAAAAGGTAAATCGTGCCAAACGAACCTGATTGAATTTTTTGATTGGGTGACCAGAGAGCTGGATCGAGGACATATGCTAGATGTAATTTACTTGGATTTCAGCAAAGCCTTTGATACAGTTCCTCATAAGAGGCTGTTGAACAAACTTGAAGGGCTTAAGTTAGGACCCAAAGTGGTGAACTGGGTCAGAAACTGGCTGTCGGACAGACGCCAGAGGGTGGTGGTTAATGGAAGTCGCTCGAAGGAAGGAAAGGTGACTAGTGGAGTCCCTCAGGGTTCGGTGCTGGGGCCAATCCTGTTCAATATGTATGTAAGTGACATTGCTGAAGGGTTAGAAGGAAAAGTGTGCCTTTTTGCAGATGATACCAAGATTTGTAACAGAGTAGACACCGAAGAGGGAGTGGAAAATATGAAAAAGGATCTGCAAAAGTTAGAGGAATGGTCTAATGCCTGGCAACTAAAATTCAATGCAAAGAAATGCAGAGTAATGCATTTGGGGATTAATAATAGGAAGGAACCGTATATGCTGGGAGGAGAGAAGCTGATATGCACGGACGGGGAGAGGGACCTTGGGGTGATAGTGTCCGAAGATCTAAAGGCGAAAAAACAGTGTGACAAGGCAGTGGCTGCTGCCAGAAGGATTCTGGGTTGTATAAAGAGAGGTGTAGTCAGTAGAAGGAAGAAGGTGTTGATGCCCCTGTACAGGTCATTGGTGAGGCCCCACTTGGAGTATTGTGTTCAGTTTTGGAGAACGTATCTGGCGAAAGACGTAAGAAGACTTGAGGCGGTCCAGAGGAGGGCGACGAAAATGATAGGAGGCTTGCGCCAGAAGACGTATGAGGAGAGACTGGAAGCCCTGAATATGTATACCCTAGAGGAAAGGAGAGACAGGGGAGATATGATTCAGACGTTCAAATACTTAAAGGGTATTAACGTAGAACAAAATCTTTTCCAGAGAAAGGAAAATGGTAAAACCAGAGGACATAATTTGAGGTTAAGGGGTGGTAGATTCAGGGGCAATGTTAGGAAGTTCTACTTTACGGAGAGGGTGGTGGATGCCTGGAATGCGCTCCCGAGAGAGGTGGTGGAGAGTAAAACTGTGACTGAGTTCAAAGAAGCATGGGATGAACACAGAAGATTTAGAATCAGAAAATAATATTAAAGATTGAACTAGGCCAGTTACTGGGCAGACTTGTACGGTCTGTGTCTGTGCATGGCTGTTTGGAGGAGGATGGGCAGGGGAGGGCTTCAATGGCTGGGAGGGTGTAGATGGGCTGGAGTAAGTCTTAACAGAGATTTCGGCAGTTGGAACCCAAGCACAGTACCGGGTAAAGCTTTGGATTCTTGCCCAGAAATAGCTAAGAAGAAAAAAAAAAATAATAATAATTTAAATTGAATCAGGTTGGGCAGACTGGATGGACCACTCGGGTCTTTATCTGCCGTCATCTACTATGTTACTATGTTTTTTTCGGAGAAATTGAAAAAGGACAGGTTTAGAACAAATGCTAGGAGGTTCTTTTTCACTCAGAGGGTGATGGACACATGGAACGCGCTCCCGGAGGCTGTGATAGGCCAGAGCACGCTACAGGGGTTCAAGGAGGGTCTAGATAGGTTCCTAAAAGAAAAGGGGATTGAGGGGTACAGATAGAAGTAGAGGTAGGTTATAGGATTAGACAGAAACCACTTCACAGGTCATGGACCTGATGGGCCGCCGCGGGAGTGGACCGCTGGGCGTGATGGACCTCTGGTCTGACCCAGTGGAGGCAACTTCTTATGTTCTTATGAAAACTAAAAGTAGGATTTTAAAAGTGATACGATGGTTAATTGGGAGCCAATGGGATTTAATCAGAAAAGGAGTGACATGATCGTATTTTTTTCCATTATGAATCAATTTAACAGCAGTATTCTGAATTATCTGAAAACGTTTCTTTTCTTTTTGTGTAATATTTATTAATAAGGAATTACAATAGTCAAGTTTAGCAATAATTAAGGAGTGAATAAGTATATTTAATGATTTTGGCTCTAGAAATTGAGCGAATCATTCATAACCTATAAAAACAAGATTTAACAGTATTATTTATGTGTTCATGGTAAGAAAATCTTTCATCGATGATGACACCCAGTATTTTTAGTGATGTTACCAGATTTAGGTGAATATTATCTATAGTGAAAGGGGCAATCAAGCTTATATCTTTCTTCCATGGGAAGAGTAAAGCTTTTGTTTTCTGGATGTTGAAAGCTAACATGTTAGAGCTAAGCCATTGTTCCACCTTCACTAGTTTTTTATTGATCTCGATTATTTCTTCTTTATTTTCTGGATTTAGAGGGTGTAGGAGTTGAATATCATCGGCATAAAAGAAGGTGGTGAAGCCTATGGACTGACACAAATTTAGTAAGGGAGATAGAAAAATTTTGAATAATAATGGAGACAGAATGGATCCTTGGGGGATGCCATAATTAAGAGTGTAAGGTTTGGAAACAGTGTCCTTAAAGTTAACTAAGGATGATCGTTTAGAAAGAAAAGAGCTAAACCAGTCTAGTATTTGGCCACAAACACCTATAGACTTCAGCCTTTCAAGAAGCAATACATGATCAATGGTGTCAAACGCTGCTGACAGGTCTAAGGAAAAAGAATAACACAATTATGGTCATCTAGGTGATAGAGTATATTTGTGGTCAAAGCAATCAGTGAATATTCTGTGGAATGATTCTTCCTAAACCCTGTTTGATATGGATGTAGGGCATTAGTTGATTCGTCAAAATCTGATAATTGGTCAAATACTATTCTTTCCGTTAGTTTGGCTAAAAGTGGAATATTAGCTATGGGACAATAATTTGAGGTGTCCGTCAGGCTAACTTTATAATCTTTCACTATTGGAAAGATTGTGGCTGTTTTCCATGATGGCGGTAATAAACTGTGGCTTAAGCTATTTAGAATAAGAGTGTGTATGAAAGGGCCAAAGCAAATTTTTTTTAAAAATGAGTGGAGGAATGATCTCTGTCCGAGAGCCTTTTAAATTGACTCTTAGGAAAAGACGCTCAATGTCCGCTAGTGTAGGAAGATTAAAAGTGGAGCATTTAGCAAGAGGTAGAAGATGGTCATTAGGGTGCTAAAAGCACAATTCTCTAACCGGCATCTGTCATAAGCACCAGTTAGAGAATCATGGAACCATCTTCCCCCATAATGTTCCCCGGAAGGAGTGATGCTCAAACTCTCCTGCCACGATACCCCGAACCCTCCCGCAATGTTTCCCAGCAGGAGGGATACCCAAGCCCTCCTGCCAGGGAACACTGCGGGAGGGTTTGGGGGATCGCGGCAGGAGGGACTGGGCATCCCTACTGCTGCGATCATTACAGGGGTGGGGGGATGAGTTGCCTGGGCCGCTGAGCTGATCATGGCAGCCACGATAAGCTCAGCAGCTCGATTCGGAACTTATACCTGTTTTCTGCTTTGACTTGGTCTAAGTCAAAACGTATAAGTTTCGCTCAGGCAACTTGTCAAACTTTTCGATTATGGCTGCTGGATGACTAAGTGTCAATCTGCCCACATCCTGCCCAACTCCCGCCTTACCCACTCCTCCAAAAACGCCCCTTTTTACTCTGGGCACACAGAGGCAGGGAAAAGGCCTAAGCTGGTTTTAGATACATTTAAAACCCTGTTCCACCATTCTCTAACCGGTATTTATGAGATGGGGTTTTTTTTTTTCGAGAGTGGACATTTCCCTGCTGCCTACTTTGGATGCCTAGCGCCTTAGGCCAAAAATGGACTTAAGACTTTTTTTTTATTACGCCCCTCCACGTATATAAATTTTAAGCTGCCATCTGTTTTCATAGATTTGAGCTTAGTTTATAAGTCTGAAAACCAGTGCTACCCTGCCCTAAATCCTCCCCTGTTGCACCCAACAATGTGTTTAAATTGGGAGCTTAGTGAATTTTGAGTATAAAATTATGTACTCAGCATTAGTAGAATTTCAAAGAGGCCAATTTATTAAAAAAATACTCAAAGGAGCCCTTTAACTAAGATGCATTAAGCACTAAAAAAGCTTAAAATGGGATACCCACAGGATGTGCTCAGGCACACTGTGGTAACTGCTAAATTAGTGCATACTAAACAATATTTTGGCTTTTCTTGAAGGGGGGCATGTTGGGGGGGGGGGGGGAAAGAGAATGAATTCTTGTGCTAAACAGTAAAATTAGTATGTTTTCAAGTTTTTTTCAAGTTTTATTTAAAACTAGCTGATGCCCTGGCGTTGCACGGGTATTTAATTATAGCAATAACACTGTAAATGGATTCAAATAAAGATACTTTATAGTGGTGAATGAAATTATTGTTTTACAGCTTAATAAAAAGTACAATATTCAAATTATAAAGTGAAATATTTGACAAAATGAATACAATACAACTAACGCAAAACGTGATTATAAACAACAATTTTAGTTTCACCTCCTGGAGCAAGAACATATAAATTCTTGGGTGAACCCACCCTTGAGCAAGCAACATAGAGTTGTGGGCCGTGAGACCCCCAGAACATATCACCCCAGGTAGTGAGGGATCTGCATACCAAGTTTCGTTCAAATCGGTCAAGCCGGTTTTGAATTACTGTGAGAATGGCAGCTTTTTACATTTTTTCCATTGACATGAATGGGTGAAATCTGATTTTCTGTTTGTAGCTCCACCCACGTGTGCAGGTGGGCTGCGAGACCCCCAGAACATATCACCCCAGGTAGTGAGGGATCTGCATACCAAGTTTCATCCAAATTGGTCACAGTGAGAATGGCAGCTTTTTACATTTTTTCCATTGACATGAATGGGTGAAATCTGATTTTCTGTTCGTAACTCCGCCCATGCAGGAGGGCCGCGAGACCCCCAGAACATATCATCCCAGGTAGTGAGGGATCTGCATACCAAGTTTCGTTCAAATCAGTCAAGCCGTTTTTGCGTGATCGCGGCACATACACACACACATACATACACACATACATACCTCCGATTTTATATATATAGATTTCTTATACCGCTCAATCAAACTTTTAAGTGGTGTACAATTTAAAAATTTTACAACAACTGGTTAGTGCAGGAAACAGATTTTATGCTGCTTATCTTAGGAATAAGCAATGGATTTCCCCAAGCCATCTCAATAATTGTCTATGGACTTCTCTTTTAGGAAATTATCCAAGCCTTTTTTAAACTCCGCTAAGCTAACCGATTTCACCACATTCTCTGGCAACAAATTCCAGAGTTTAATTACACTTTATGTGAAGAAATATTTTCTCTGGTTTGTTTTAAATCTGCTACTTAGTAGCTTCATCATTGCATGCCCCCTAGTCCTAGAATTTTTGGAAAGAGTGAACAAGTGATTCACATCTACCCTTTCCACTCTAGTCATTATTTTATAGACCTCGGTCATATCACTCCTGAGCCGTCTCTTCTCCAAGCTGAAGAGCCCTAGCGACTGTAGCCTTTCCTCATGGGGAAGTCGTCCCATCCCCTTCATCATTTTTGTTGCTTCTCTGTACCTTTTCTAGGTCCCCTATACCTCTTTTGAGATACAGCAACCAGAATTGCACACAACATTTGAGGTGCAGCCGTTCCATAGAGCGACCCAAGGGCATTATAACGTTTTCACCTTTCTTTTCTGTTCCTTTATTGATAATGCGTAACATTCTATTTGCTTTCTTAGCCACCACTGCACATTGAGTTGAGGGTTTCACTGTATCTTTAACGATGACACCTAGATCCTTACCACTTACAAAATGGGTGCTCACACATTAGTTTTTTTTAAATATTAGCGCTTTTAGCCATCAATATAGAAAATCGGTCATATTTAACTGTAGGAAAAATGACTTTAGACTGCAGGAAAAGTCCACATAAAGGTGCAGCTTAGTAAAAGGTCCCCAACATTAGGAGCATAAATCCTTTGAATATTGGACCCACAGAATACATGCCACATATTTTACTTCACCTTTGGAGCAGGGGTAAATTTGTATTTGTCAAATTGCATGCTTTTGGGGCTGGTTCTAAGAGCCTATCTAATATAATAAAGCCCTAAGCACGCATGCGCACTCCCTCCTGCATGCTCCCATTTTCCATGAGCTGTAGGGACCCGCAGGTAGGAGTGCGCATGCGCGCGGCGGCGCAGAGCCTGTCGGCCACGGCGGCTCTTGCCGTCTGAAGGATAAAGCCAAGTAAGTTGCAGTATATAGTACTCCCTCCCTCCCTCCCTTCAAGTTTGCCGCCACCCATGCTCGAAAAACGGCCGATCACCCACTGCGCACGGAAGCACCGCCCTGACCAGCTCCTCCAGGCCGACGATGCGCACAGGCCTAAGTCGGCCAGCCAAAGCAAAGGATCCGACGCTGCAAAAACGGCCGATCCCGAAAGTAGCCCTGCATGCCGCTCCACCTCCGATAGCCCCGATCACCTCCCATGGCGCCCGATGTACAAAATCGGCCCCTGAGGGAATAGAGAGCTGGCTAGGTCTTTTGTGCACACTGCTGACAAGAACAAGTGTGCTGAGGCTGAACAGGTTGAATGAGGCAAGAAGGAGTGTGCCTAAACCTTTAATAAAGGGGGAGGGAATGCTGCTGCACAGGGAAGTGGGGTGGGGGTAGGTAAATGTTGCTTCACAAGGAAGTGGAGTTCGAGGACATGATGCTGCTGCACAGGGATGGGGAGGGGGAAGACAAAGGGGGCCAGGGAGCAAACGTGTTTTGATTTGTGGGGAGGGGTGTGCTGGGGGGCCAGGGATCAATCTTGGATTGCTTTGGGGAGGATAAAGAAGGGGCCATAGAACATAAGAACATAAGCAGTGCCTACGCCGGGTCAGACCATAGGTCCATCGCGCCCAGCAGTCCACTCTCGCGGCGGCCCGAACAGGTCACGGCCTGTCTGAGTCACCATAGAGAAAGACAAAGAAAGGCAGGCAGGCAAGGGGCCACAGAGAGATAGAAAGACAGCGGACAGGGAGAGAGACAGAAAGAAAGAAAGACAGACAAACAGGGGGCCAGAGGGAGAGAGACAGACAGACAGAAAGAAAGACAGACAGTGGGAGGGAGAGAGATAGAAATAAAGAAAGAAAGAGACAGGGGCAGGGAGAAGCACAGACAGAAAGAAAGACAGACATAAATATATTCTAGCACCCGTTAATGTAACGGGCTTAAACACTAGTTTTTTATAAATGCATACAGGCACCTTCTTGGAATTAAAGCAGAGGCATCAGTTATAAAATCAACCCCCACAGTGTCTTGGCCCACTTCCAAGCATAATAGCTCATAGTGAATTTCAAGGACCCAGATTATAAGCCTGGGCCACTGAGTTACATTTCTACCTCTTGTAATAAAAGTCCTTACACTTCTTAGGCGAGGAACATGCGGGCGAGGACGTGCTTTTCTATCATTACATCACTCTTTATTGCCACCATCTTAAGGATTTTATTGCAGTAAAGTGAACAAAACTGGGAGGGATTTGTAGCGATTGTCATTCAGTGCTTGGTGGTACCAGGAAGCTTTCTCCACAAGATTCAGGCATCCAGTTACTTCCTTTTATGCCATATATAGTTAGATTTTCCAAACTTTTCTCAGCATGACTGCTCATAAGGGAAGGGAATAGACTTGTATACCACCTTTTTACAGGTCCTTATTTTGTACCTGGGCAATGGACTTGCCCAGGGTCACAAGGAGCAGTGCTGGGATTTGATCCACGACCTCTGGGTACTGAGGCAGCAGCTCTACCACTAGGCCACTATTGTGAAAGAATCACAGGACGCACTAAAAAATTATATTGTTCCAAATGATTAACAAATATGTGCAAGAGTTTTTATATATGTGGGGAAAATGCTTTCATGCATATAGCAGAAAGTGGAAAGGGCATAATCTCTCAGGTCAATCTGGATTGTGTTTTCAAAGGCAAGTAATTAAATCCAAAACTGAGTTATAGTCATGTACAATAGGTGTTTCCAGAGGGCTTAGAATCTATTCAGATGCCACGATCAGCATTTCAGTTTATTTTAAAAATTTCTATACCATTTTATATCAAAATGGTTACATACATAGCTAAGAAGAAAAAATTAAAAATAGCTAAGAAGAAAAAATTAAAAAATTTAAATTGAATCAGGTTGGGCAGACTGGATGGACCATTCGGGTCTTTATCTGCCGTCATCTACTATGTTACTATGTTAGAACAAATCAGAACAAGTAGAAACAGACAGATTTAATTTTTACAACAATAAAAATCAATATTCAAAGAAATGCATCAACAAATAGTTGTGCTTTTTAACAGATTTTCTGAATGAACTCCTATCACTGCATTTCCGAATTTGGCCAACATGCATTAACAAATAGTTGTGTTTTTTCTTAACAGTTTTTCTGACATGAAAGTTTGGATTTGTCTCATTTTTCTAAGGACACAATTACAAAACGTGCTAGACTCTTGGTAGCTTTCAAAACAGAACTAGAGAAACAGGCTATTTTGAAATTATATTTTACTAACAAGCAAGCTCTGTTTTGTGGCCAATGAATGTTAATATTTCCAGATGTTTCTAAGCAGACTCAGATAAAGAGGAAGCAGTTTGTGCAATGGTGCGCCCGCATCTGGAGAACTGTGTCCAGTACTGGTCGCCGTACCTCAAGAAGGACATGGCAGTACTTGAGGGAGTCCAGAGGAGAGCAACTAAGCTGATAAAGGGAATGGAGAATCTCCCATATACTGACAAGATTGAAAAAACTGGGGCTGTTCTCCCTGGAGAAGCGGAGACTTAGAGGAGACATGATAGAAACCTTCAAGATCCTGAAGGGTATAGAAAAAGTTGACAGGGATAGATTTTTCAGATTATGGGGAACCACAAGTACAAGGGGGCACTCGGAGAAATTGAAAGGGGACAGGTTTAGAAGTAACGCTAGGAAGTTCTTTTTCACCCAGAGGGTGGTGGATACATGGAACGCGCTTCTGGAGGCTGTGATAGGCAGGAGCACGTTACAGGGCTTCAAAGAAGGTTTGGATAGGTTCCTAGAGGGCAAAGGGATTGAGGGGTACAGATAGGAGTAGAGGTAGGCTATAGGGATAGGAGTAGAGGCAGGTTATAGAAATAGTTAGGGACCACTGCTCAGGCAATAAGCCTGAGGGGCCGCCGCGGGAGCGGACCGCTGGGCAAGATGGACCTCTTGTCTGCCTCAGCGGAGGCAACTGCTTATGTTCTTATGTTCTATTGCTTAGGCCTAAGGCCCTACCGGTGGGCGCGACCTTCTTCTTAAAATTCCCTTGTAAATGATTATTTCATTTGCAAGTAACAAATATGTGTTTCTGGACCCAGTCCAGTTAGAAGATTTTCTTAAAAATAAACCTTTGCAGATAGTTTCTTAAATTATTATTTGTTTGCTGGAGAGTGTAATTGATGAATTAAAGAATATGCCACATCTCTTAGCCTGCCAAGATGTTAAATTTTGTTATTTTACCTTTTCTTTTAAACTTTGGCACTTTTGGCCATTTAATGTGGACCTGATCATAGATAACGATTGCCTTTGACTTTATTTGATGAGCATTTATATGCTATGTTTGAACTGGATATTCCTGTGTTTTTGTTATGTAAGGATGTAACAAATAAATTAATTTTAAAAAACAAAAACAAAAAACCCCCAGTTTTTCTGAATGAACTCCTCTCACTGCATTTCCGAATTTGGCCAACATGCGTGTTCCACAATTTTACTCCTGTACATATATTCCCTGCAGAAATGGCAGCACTGAAAATATGTATTCAGCAGTGACCATTGTTGATCTCTGGATAGTGGTGATATTCAGACACTTTTCAGCTAACTATGCAACGTGAGTTAGGACAGGTTTTTGGGGGGATAGTGAATACACCATCTGGATAGTGCTGACGCAGTATAGAACAATCTTTTGGTGGCCCCATTCAGATGGTGCCTCTGAATAATGGCAGGTAACAGCAACCACTATGTGGATAAAAGCCCTGTGCAGCTAAGAGTTTTTGACTATCTAGTTCTAAGGTTATATCTAAAGTAATGGTGGGGGGGTGTCTTTGGGGGAAAGGGGGCTGGCTTGACTTTTTTTTTATGGGCCAGATACTGTGCATGAGTTATACACACACACACACACACACCATTGGTGCCCATAGAAAAAAACATGTCAGAACTTTTGTTTTTTTTTTGGGGGGGGGGTTAGTATTAGCGAGCCGATTATGACATGCAATGTTAGGCCATCGATTGGATGGCTCATTTTAATATTAATGACCTCATTTTAATAGTAATGAAGTTGTTTGCATGCCAGAATCGGAGACAATACAAACGCACAAAAAAAATCACGCGGTGAGCCGTTTTGAACATCAGGTCGGCAAATTTGATTGGTCGCTAAACCAAACTGATTCAGTGACCATTGGTACACAATCGGAGCATTTAGTGCATCTAGGTAGGCCTCAGTTCAGACCAGCAGTAAAATTTCAAAGAGGAGATTTGGGGGGGGGATGTTTTAACCTGCAAGCAGTTGCAGTTATATCCCAGAGTAGTCTTTCCTCCTTTCTTTTTGCTTCCTTCCTTCTCTTTTCTCCCCCCTCCTTCCCAATTTCTCTCCAAGCAGCATCCAGCCCTCCTCACCTTCCATTCACTAGTCTTTCTCCTTTTCCGATTTCCCTCAGTAGCTGTCAGTTACTTTCTTCTCTATGCACTACCTTCTTGAATAACAACCCAATGGCAGGCAGGGGCAATAAGCAGCTTGTGGGAATAATAATAATAACTTTATTTTTTCTATACCGCCATAATCTTGCGACTTCTAGGAGGTTTACAGTGAAAGAGAGCTGTACAATCAGCGAATTACAAGGTGAGAACAGGTAGGAAGTCACTGAGTAATCAGTGTTTACAGGTTACAAATAGGTTACAATATAATCTTAAGCATTTTACATCAAAGGGGCTGGATGGTCAGCGAATTATAGAATAGAGGTGGTGAGGAAGACACTGAACATAAGAACATAAGAAATGCCATCTCCGGATCAGACCTTCGGTCCATCAAGTCCAGCGATCCGCACACGCGGAGGCCCTGCCAGGTGTACACCTGTCGTAATTTATAGTCCACCATATCCTTACATGCCTCTCTTAAGGAGATATGCATCTAGTTTGCTCTTGAAGCCTAGGACGGTCGATTCCGCAATAATCTCATCTGGGAGGGCATTCCAGGTGTCAACCACTCTCTGAGTGAAGCAGAACTTCCTGACATTAGTCCTGAACCTGTCCCCCCTTAGCTTCATTACATGTCCTCTAGTCCGTGTCAAATTGGACAACGTAAATAATCTTCTCTGCTCTATTTTGTCGATTCCTTTCAGTATTTTGAAGGTCTCGATCATATCCCCACGCAGTCTCCTTTTCTCAAGGGAGAATAATCCTAGTGTTATAAGTCTGTCCTCGTATTCCAGTTTTTCCATACCCTTCACCAGTTTTGTTGCTCGTCTCTGCACCCTCTCCAGCAGTTTTATATCCTTCTTTAGGTAGGGAGACCAATGTTGGACGCAGTATTCCAAGTGTGGTCTGACCATTGCCCTATAAAGCGGCATTATAACTTTCTCCGATCTACTCGAGATTCCTTTCTTTATCATGCCCAACATTCTATTTGCCTTCTTTGCCGCTGCCGCGCATTGTGCCGACGGCTTCAGGGTCCTATCTATCAGTACACCCAGGTCCTTTTCTTGTTCACTCTTCCCCAGAGTTGCACCTGACATTGTATACTCGTATTCCTTATTCTTATTTCCTAAATGCATTACCTTGCATTTCTCCACATTGAACTTCATCTGCCATTTCTCCGCCCATGTTTCTAACCGACACAAGTCGCTCTGGAGTTTCTCTCTATCCTCATGCGATCTGATCGCCCGGCATAGTTTTGTATCGTCTGCAAACTTGATGATCTCACTGGATGTTCCTTCCTCCAGATCATTGATATAAATATTAAAAAGGATCGGCCCAAGTACCGAGCCCTGGGGTACACCACTAGTCACTTTCTCCCAGTCGGAGAACTTCCCATTTATGCCCACTCTCTGCTTTCGGTTTTCCAGCCATTTGCCTATCCATCTTTGTATATCCCCCTCTATGCCATGGCTTTGTAGTTTCCTGAGAAGTCTTTCATGTGGAACTTTGTCGAACGCTTTCTGGAAGTCCAAGTATATTATGTCCACCGGCTTCCCACTATCAATTTGCTCGTTCACGGTCTCAAAAAATTGGAGTAAATTCGTCAAACATGATTTCCCTTTCCTGAATCCGTGTTGACTGGGTTTCATCAAGTCGTGTGCGTCCAAGTGCCGGACCATGCTATCCTTGATCAGTGCTTCAACCATCTTGCCGGGGACAGACGTAAGACTCACAGGTCTATAGTTGCCCGGTTCCCCTCTTGATCCTTTTTTGAAAATTGGGGTGACGTTCGCTATCCTCCAGTCGTCCGGTATCTGTCCAGTTCTGATTGTCAGGTTTGCAAGTTTTTGCAATAACTCTCCGATTTCAACCTGAATAGTCAAGAGAAGAACAGAATACATTTGTAAAGAGAAAGGTTTTAGGATGGGGGGGGGGGGTGGTTGTCCGGCTGGGAAATAAATCTATTGAATAGAGTGGTCTTAATGTCTTTCCGAAAGGCGCCATAGGTCTGCCTGGCTTTGTCGGTGAAGTTGCCTAGCCAGGTTTGCTGTCTGGCAGCTTGAAACTTAAAAGTTCTATCCAGAAAGGTTCTGTATTTGCAACCTATGATCTTCGGGTAGGCAAAGAGGTTGCGATTTCTGGTTGTCCTTGTGGGGGTGAAAAGTTTGAAGTGAAGTAATAGGTAAATTGGGGCCATTCCCCACACCAGTTTATAGCAAAAACAGAAAAACTTGAATAAAGTCTGTGCCTCAATTGGCAACCAGTGCAGCAGTTTATAGTAGGGGCTAATGTGGTCACTTTTCTTTAGAACGAATATTAGTCGGACGGCCGTGTTTTGCACTATCCTTAATTTTCTCAAAGTTTTTTGGGAGTACCCACATAGATGATATTGCAGTAGTCTAAGGTGGATAGGATCAGTGACTGAACCAGTAGTCTAAAAGATGGAGGGTCGAAATATTTTTTTATGGTTTTTAATTTCCAAAGTGTGTGGAAGCATTTTTTGGTCACCAAGTTTGTGTGTTCGATCAAGGTCAGGTGGGTGTCTAGGGTGACACCTAGTATTTTTATAGTTTTGGATATTAGATGATCATGACCATTTAAGTGTATTGTTATGTTGATTTTGTCTTTTGGGCTTGCCATGAAGATTTTTGTCTTTTCCGAGTTGAGTTTCAGTTTAAAATGAATAGACCATTGTTCTATTTCGGTCATGATGTGGGAGTTTTGTTTTGAGGTGTCATTGGTCAATTTGGTCACTGGGATTAAGATAGAGATGTCATATAGTATACTAGCTGATGCCCCGGCGTTGCACGGGTATTTAATTATAGCAATAACACTGTAAATGGATTCAAATAAAGATACTTTATAGTGGTGAATGAAATTATTTTTTTACAGCTTTATAAAAAGTACAATATTCAAATTATAATGTGAAATATTTGACAAAATGAATACAATACAACTAACACAAAACTTGATTATAAACAACATTTTTAGTTTCACCTCCAGGAGCAAGAACATATAAATTCTTGGGTGAAGAGACCCCCAGAACATATCACCCCAGGTAGTTGGAATTACTGTGAGAATGGCAGCTTTTTACATTTTTTCCATTGACATGAATGGGTGAAATCTGATTTTCTGTTTGTAGCTCCGCCCACGTGTGCAGATGGGCCACGAGACCCCCAGAACATATCACCCCAGGTAGTGAGGGATCTGCATACCAAGTTTCGGTCAAATCGATCAAGCCGTTTTTGAATTACTGTGAGAATGGCAGCTCTTTACATTTTTTCCATTGACATGAATGGGTGAAATCTGATTTTCTGTTTGTAGCTCCGCCCACGTGTGCAGGTGGGCAGCGAGACCCCCAGAACATATCACCCCAGGTAGTGAGGGATCTGCATACCAAGTTTCGTTCAAATCGGTCCCACAGCTTTTTACATTTTTTCCATTGACTTGAATGGGTAAAATCTGATTTTCTGTTTGTAGCTCCGCCCACGTGTGCAGGTGGGCAGCGAGACCCCCAGAACATATCACCCCAGGTAGTGAGGGATCTGCATACCAAGTTTCGTTCAAATCGGTCCCACAGCTTTTTACATTTTTTCCATTGACGTGAATGGGTGAAATCTGATTTTCTGTTTGTAGCTCCGCCCACGTGTGCAGGGGGGCCGCGAGACCCCCAGAACATATCACCCCAGGTAGTGAGGGATCTGCATACCAATTTGCGTTCAAATCGGTCCCACAGCTTTTTACATTTTTTCCATTGACTTGAATGGGTGAAATATGATTTTCTGTTTGTAGTTCCGCCCAAGTATGCAGGTGGGCCGCAAGACCCCCAGAACATATCACCCCAGGTCAGGGGTGTCAAAGTCCCTCCTCGAGGGCCGGAATCCAGTCGGGTTTTCTGGATTTCCCCAATGAATATGCATTGAAAGCAGTGCATGCAAATAGATCTCATGCAGATTCATTGGGGAAATCCTGAAAACCCGACTGGATTCTGGCCCTCGAGGACCGACTTTGACACCTGTGCCCCAGGTAGTGAGGGATCTGCATACCAAGTTTCGTTCAAATCGGTCCCACAGCTTTTTACATTTTTTCCATTGACTTGAATGGGTGAAATCTGATTTTCTGTTTGTAGCTCCGCCCACGTGTGCAGGTGGGCCGCGAGACCCACAGAACATATCACCCCAGGTAGTGAGGGATCAGCATAGCAAGTTTCATTCAAATCGGGCAAGCCGTTTTTGCGTTGGCAGCTTTTTACATTTTTTCCATTGACTTGAATGGGTGAAATCAGATTTTCTGTTTGTAGCTCCGCCCACGTGTGCATGTGGGCCGCGAGACCCCCAGAACATATCACCCCAGGTAGTGAGGGATCTGCATACCAAGTTTCGGTCAAATCGATCAAGCCGTTTTTGAATTACTGTGAGAATGGCAGCTCTTTACATTTTTTCCATTGACATGAATGGGTGAAATCTGATTTTCTGTTTGTAGCTCCGCCCACGTGTGCAGGTGGGCAGCGAGACCCCCAGAACATATCACCCCAGGTAGTGAGGGATCTGCATACCAAGTTTCGTTCAAATCGGTCCCACAGCTTTTTACATTTTTTCCATTGACGTGAATGGGTGAAATCTGATTTTCTGTTTGTAGCTCCGCCCACGTGTGCAGGGGGGCCGCGAGACCCCCAGAACATATCACCCCAGGTAGTGAGGGATCTGCATACCAATTTGCGTTCAAATCGGTCCCACAGCTTTTTACATTTTTTCCATTGACTTGAATGGGTGAAATATGATTTTCTGTTTGTAGTTCCGCCCACGTGTGCATGTGGGCCGCGAGACCCCCAGAACATATCATCCCAGGTAGTGACGGATCTGCATACCAAGTTTCGTTCAAATCGGTCAAGCCGTTTTTGCGTGATCGCAGCACATACACACACACATACACACACATACCTCCGATTTTATATATATAGGTTAGGTTTAACTTTTGTAGAAGATGGCCCAAGGAAGAAGTATAGATGTTAAATAAGGTGGGAGATAGAGGGGAACCCTGGGGAACTCCAGATGGACTTTTCCAAGAATTAGAATATTTCCCGTCGTAGACCACTTGATACGATCGTTTCGTTAAGAAGCCCTGGAACCAGGTCCAAACACTTCCCGAGAGGCCCATTGCGTCTAGGCAGTTCAGCATTATTTCATGATCCACTAAGTCGAATGCGCTGCTGAAGTCCAGTTGTAAGATCAGGGCACTGGTACCTTTACTGAAGAGATCATATAGGTGGTTGAGGATAGATCCTAGGACTGTCTCTGTGCTGAATCATTTTCTAAACCCAGATTGATGTTCATTGAGGAGGTTGAATTTATCTAAGTGATTTACTAGTTCCTGGTTGACCAACCCTTCCTGTAGTTTGGTGAATAAGGGGAGAATCATTGTTGGGGATATGTCTATGCACCCTGGTGTTGAGGAAGAATGAGATAATCAGTGGCAAGGTAAGGCTGTCAGAGGTTCTGGTAGTGGGGAGAAGTTGCTGGCAGTTTCAGTAGGGGGGAGAAGTTGTCAGCAGCCCTGAAAGTGGTAAGAGACTGACCGTCAGCCACCATGGGAGTGAGAATAGGCCAGCAGCAGCAGTCTTGGCAATGGGCAGAGGCCATCAGTGTTCCCAGATGTGGGGAACCATTGTTAGTGGTCCACTGACTCTGCAGAGACCAGATTTAAAGGCTTCAAGCAGGGGCTTGGCAGACTTGCTCCTGGATTCTACAACATAGGCTAATTCTACAATAAGTGCCATAGCATTGATAAATACTGTGATGCCTTGGAATCCGAACTTAATCTGTTCCAGAACCCAGTTTGAGTTCCAAAACGTTCAAGTTCCA
Organism: Geotrypetes seraphini; assembly: GCF_902459505.1. Classification (NCBI taxonomy): domain Eukaryota; kingdom Metazoa; phylum Chordata; class Amphibia; order Gymnophiona; family Dermophiidae; genus Geotrypetes; species Geotrypetes seraphini. Next base: position 91,863,072 of record NC_047084.1, on the reverse strand, counting down.
AGACAATTTTTCCCATTGAAAATAATGGAAACAGGATTAATCCGTTCCTGGGTCCCACGAACTCAAATTTTAACAGTAAATACACTGGATTTTAGGGGCAGAAACACACACATACAATGTGCAGGGCGTTCGGATTCCAAAGCAGAGTTCAGATTCTGGGGCAAAATTTACTACAAAAAAAAGTTTGGATTCCAAAACGTTCGAGTTCTGGGGCATTCGGATTCCGAGGTACCACTGTATGTGTTTTAGCTTTCCACTGCCTATATGACTACAGCCAGCATAGTAGGAAAATTCCATTGGTCCAATGAAACTCAGCGGAAGGATAAGATACCTCTTCTTTTTGAAATCTGATTCAACATATGTTATCATTTCTTTCAAAATTTCCCCTTGCCTCTTATTTCTCCCACCAATGGGAAAGTTAGCATGACGGCTTTTCGTAAGGCATTTGACATAATAACCATTGACCTGAATGGGTAACAAGCCCTGGCACAAGACTAATACACACCCACTCTAGGAAAATCAAACAGTAACTTATCTGATAAATCTTATCATTGGATGGCAGGATAAGATAAAATGATTCATCTATAAAGGAGTTTCAAATCTGAATTAGCCCTGCTACAACCTCTGTCTTGATGGACGCCATAGGTTAAAAGATTTAGAGGCCAGTTGCATGTTCAGCTGCTTTTCCCGATTGCTAGGCCATTTATATTTGGGTTTTAGGTCAGTGCACAAATTATTCGGCTCCGTATTTTATCTCCCTGCTTCTGGCATCGTTGGGAAGCTACCCGAGTCTAAATACAGAGAAGCACCTTCACTTTCCCAAACAGAAGCTGAGACATAACAGCAATCCTAACCTAAAGTTATAGAAAGCTAGCTATACCAGGCAAATTGAAAGCAGTTCAATGTTATAACAACCACGCTGCATCAGTTTTACATTGCTGCATTCATGGAGACAAGGCACAGCTTTTCTTGCAAAGGTGGTAGGCTGAATCCAGAGCTGGTGTAAGGCTATTAGACGAGCCCTTCAGCCTTGATCTCCCAATCTAACTATGGTACCTGGGGCAATGGAGGGTTAGGCGACTTGTGCAGGCTGGGATCAAACTTACAACCCCAGGGTGCTGAGGCAACAGCTCTAACCACTAGACCACTGTTCTTCAACCGCCGGTCCGCAGGAAATTTCTGCCGGTCTGTGCAGTGCCGGCAAGATTGATTAACTTCAATTTCCTGCGGATCCGCGCAGGGCCGGTAAGATCGAGATATTTTCAGCTGGTCTGCACTGGGCAGGAGAGATCATGGGGAGCCTCTGACAGTTGCTTTCTCCCCTCTCTGCAGCTCTCCTTTATTAACCAGTGCAGCGATTCACGAAGGCAGCCTTGGGGCTTTTGCTGAGTCGCAGCTGCCTCTGATGCAACTTCCTCTTTCCTCAGAGGTGGCGTGACTCAACAAAGGACCCGAGGCTGCCTTCCTGAATCGCTGCGCTGGGAAGTAAGGAGAGCTGCTGGGAGGGGAGAAAGCCACTATTGGAGTCTGGGAAGCTGCTGGGCAAGGGAAAAAAGGGACAGCTGCTACTGGAGAAGGAGAGATGCTGCTGGGAGGGGAGGAGGGAAAGGAGTCTGGGAAGCTGCTGAGCAAGGGAAAAAAAAAAGGGACAGCTGCTACTGGACCTGGAGGGAAGGAGAAGGAGAGATACTGCTGGGAGGGGAGGAAGGGAAGAGAGTTACTGCTGGACAGGAGGAGGAGGGAAGGGAGAAGGAAAAAAGGAAGGAAACAGCTGGCAGGGAGATTAGAGGAGGGGAAGAGGAGAGACAGGCATAAGAAAGTAGAGAGATTGATGATGGGAAGGGGTCAGCAGAAAAATAAGCAGAGAGGGACAACGATGCTAGATCTGGTGTAGGAGAGATAAAAATGAAGAGAGCAGTGAAGCTGGAATGAATCATGTAAAAAGGAGAGAGGGGCGCAGGCTGGATGGAAAGGGGAGAGGGGCATAGAAAGAAGACAGATACCATATGGAAGGGGGAGAGGACAGACAGTGGATGGAAGGGGCAGATGCAGGATTGAAGAGACAGATAGGGCAGACGCTGGAAGGAAGAGAGTGAAAAGAAGATGAAAGCAGAAACCAGAGACAACAAAAGGTAGAAAAAATAATTGTATTTCTATTTTGTGATTAGAATATATCAGATTTGAAATATATATCCTGCTAGAGCTGGTATTAGACATAACTGGGGACTGCAAAGCCCAGGCAGTGCTTCTTTAGCTTCCAGTTGGCTTAGGGCGCTCTCTGACCAGGGAGCAGTTGCCCTAGTTGCACTCCCCTAAAACTATTCCTGTCACGTGTGACTGCAGTATCCTGTTAGCATGATATTTCTGTGTAGCATTCTGTAATAATTTGGCTTGTTCAGTTTTCTCAATAGTAGAGGGGATATATGTGAAGGGGAGGGGAGACAGGGGTTTTGTTGATCCTTGCTCTGTATTATTTTTATTTATAAAATGACAATTGTACAGAATATTGTTTCTTTTTATACTTTTATAAAATACATCTATATAATAAAACCGTAAGCGGCGCATGCGCAGTCTTATCAGCGTGCTTCCGTGATCCGTATGTCCGTGGCCGCCAAGACTGCAGCATGCCCCACTCTTTCTACGGCCCCACGCGGCACTTCACTACATTTTCGCCAGAGCGGTTTGCCAAGATAGGGGAAGCTGAACAGCTCACTCCCGCCTCTGCTCGACTTCCTGTTCAAAACCCCCCCCCCCCCAACAACCGCATAGGAAAAACTCACTCCCTGCTCTCCTGCCACGGCGGTTTCTCCACATAGGGAAAAACTCATCAATGCTTCCTCTACTCGGCACGGCGCTTTACAAAAGGTTGCCTCCCCCTGCCGTATGTCCGTGGCCGCCAAGACTGCAGCATGCCCCGCTCTTTCTACGGCCCCACGCGGCACTTCACTACATTTTCGCAAGAGCGGTTTGCCCAGATAGGGGAAGCTGAACAGCTCACTCACGCCTCTGCTCTACTTCCTGTTCAAACCACCCCCTCCCCCCCAACAAACGCAAAGGAAAAACTCACTCCCTGCTCTCCTGCCACGGCGTTTGCTTCCTCTACTCGGCACGGCGCTTTACCCGGTTGCCTCCCCCTGCCGCTCTGAATACCTGACCGGCTAACTTTAAACCCGCGGCTGCAGCTGCTTTGAAGACCTGGCCTGGCCGCCTAACTTTAAAACCACGAGCTAAACAGGTATGTAGTTCTTCCTTTCACCTAAACAAAGCCCATGCAAGTTTGCTTATAAAACTCCCGTCGGGGTAATAGCATGCGCGTTCGGTTGTCAAAGCTATTTCCCTCGAGCTAATAGCATGCGTGTTCCAAGGTTGTCAAAGCAATTTTCCGCATGCGCACGTTCGCATAACAACGAGTGTTCAGTGCCGGTTTAACCTACACAATTCACTCTGTGCCAATTTACGACTTTTAAACATTTACTCTGTGAGAATTTACTTTTTAGTACTTTCTCTGTGCAACTTTGAAGTTACTCTCTTCAACTTTCCTGATAAAGAAAAAAAAGGTAGGTGGAAGAAGCCCCATATTCTCACCAAAGCCCCCTGACTTCTCCACACATTACATTACTCTAACATCCCTCTGAGATCTCCACACACACACACACACACATAAGGACAGGGGGTTAGAGAAATACATACAGCAGCCAATAAGACAGACAGTCAGCAAAACAAAAAACAATCATACAGCTATCAAAATACACACAAACAAAGGCTAAAGAGACAGAAAGCAAAAAAATATAAACATACAGCGACCAATGACACAGACCAAAATAAGTAACACACACAGACAGCGATCAAGCACATAACAGTTGGCAGTGAAAGACTGAAAAAAAATTACAAAACATACAGTGCCCAAGGACAAATACAGGAACCCCCCCCCACATACAGTGACCAAGGAGTTAGACTGTAAAAAAATATATATACAGACATACAGCAACCAAACACACAGACAGACAGCGAACAAGTACATACACAGGGAAAAAAGTAACCAAACAGCAACCAAGTGAGATAGACAGATAGACAACGGTTAAGGAGATAAGTCAGCAAAAAAAAAAAAAAATACAGTGGGCAAGGACACAGAGAACAATAAAATACTGACAATCAAACAACAGCGACCAAGGACATACACAGACAGACAGTGTGCAAGGAGACATAGAGCAAAAAATACAAAAAAACCATACAGTGGACAAGGCAAAATAAATAAAATAACCACAAGACACATACAGCGATCAATGAGACACACAGCAAAAAAATACATACAGGCAGCAAAAAAAGAGACAGACCAAATTAAACAAAGGCGTATAAACAGCAATCAAGGAGATAGACAGATAGACAGTGGGCAGCAAGACAGACAGCTAAAAAAATATAGACAATCAAATAACAGGCAAGGAGACAAAAAGTGGACAATGAGAAATACATATATCAACATACAGAAGCCAATGAGACAAACAAATAACAAAATAAATAAATCAAAATAGACAGTAACCAAGGACACAAACAGACAGAGGCCAAGACAAAAAAAAAACCAAAAAAACATACAGCGACCAAGGAGAGAGATAGACAGTGGCCAAGGAGACACCCAGGGAAAAAAAACCACACACAAACAGGGAGACACACATACACAAAGAAAGGAAGCAGAGAAAGAAAGACAGACTTACACAAATAAATAAATTTATCAATGTCTAAATCTACACATCTCTTCTAGCACCTGCTGATATTTGTGTGTGGCTGTTTCCTACATCTCACTAAGAAGCCTACGGCGGTGTGCGTGTGGCATTTTTTATATCGCTACAAAGAGCCTGCATTGGACCCTGTCAGAGCTGATTCACAAAAACGGATACTTCTCAGATAAGCCAAAACCTTTTGTTTCTGGGAAGCAATTAGTAAACAGAGTGTGCTGAGAAGGGGAATAGGCAACAATCTTGCTTTGCTTTTAGGGGAGGGGTGTGTTTGGTAAGGAACGGGGTGTGCTTGGTTGGGATAGGTAGTGATCTTGCTTTGGTTTCAGGGGAAAGGTGTTGTTGGAAGGGGCCTAAAAAAATAGTTCAAAAAATTAAAAAACCTACACAATCATTGCCAACAATCAGTGTACCAAAACCAACCACTGCCACAGTTAGCCTATACAACCATTGTGAGCACTCAGTGTGCAACAAAAAACCAATTAGTGGATCAAAAAAAATCAATAGCAACAACATTCCATTACTACAATCATCGCATTAAACAAACATAATTAAAATAACATTCTCAAAAATTAATACAACATGCTTAAAAAAAGACATCTACAGGAAGAACACTCAATTCAACAGGTAGAATTAAAGAGGAGAAAGGCAGAAAGAGAAAAACAAAGACGAAAAAATAAAACTGTGCAACAACAGGAAGATGAACGAAAAAAAAAATGCAGCACAAAAAAAAAAAAAAAGAGCAACTCTAACTCCAGAAGAAAAACTATCACTGCGTCAGAAACTTGCAAAAACACAACATCAAAGACGATCACGTATATCTATTGAAGAAAAAAAAAAAGAACGTCAGAAAAACACAGAACAAAAAAGAAATAAAATAGCCAGTCTGTCTCCGAAACAACAGCAATCACTGCGTATAAAACATGCCAAAAGAGAAAAACAAAAACGAGCAATTATATCTATAGAAAAAAAAAAAACCAACGTCTAAAAGACACAGAAAGAAAAAGAACTAAAATATCAACTCTAACTCCAGAAGAACATCAATTACTGCGTCATAAACATGCCAAAACAGAAAAAAAAAGGCGAAAAAATATATTTATTGCACAACAACAAAAAAAACCCCAAATATCTACTACAGCAACACTGACTTCAGAAGAACAACAATCACAAAGTCAGCAACACAACAACCTATACAAACCCATTATAAAACATATCTCACATAAAAAAAAACCCCATATAAAACATACAATGACCGCAATACAACCAATTGCACTTATAAACGACATGCAAAATATTTATGAAAAAAACATTCAAACACACACATGTGGATATTTAGATCACATCTGCAACTTTTGTAATGCTAAACATTTTGAAGCAGAAAGACCTTCAGATTTAAAATTTTCACAGTGTTGCTCAAAGGGAAAAGTATATCTTCCTCAAATTACTACCAATCCTTTCATCCAGCAACTCATGACCAGGCAACATCATTATAGTAAAAATTTTTTTGAAAATATACGCTCTATAAATAGTGCCCTAGCATTTGCCTCCATGGGAGCAAACATTACTCCACCTCCTGGCCATGGCCCATACTGTTTCCGCATACATGGTTCCATTTGTCACAGAATAGGCACACTGCATCCACAAGAGGGACAAAACAGACAATATGCACAATTATATATTTTAGATCCCTCAGAAGCTGCACAACAGAGAATGCACATTTCACAAAACTCAGGAATAAACCCAGAACTTATGCACACACTAAGCACACTTATGTCACAATACAATCCATTTGCAGAGGCCTGTAAAATGTTGCAACAGGTTGAAAAAGAATATGAAGATGATACCATCACAACAGGCAATGTTACTAAGGAGGTCACTATGACAATAGTACAAGATCGTAAAAATGATCAAAGACGCTATAACGCACCAACACATAATGAAGTTGCATTTATTTTTCAAAATAATGATGGAGAACCACCACTTGAACGAGATCTCCTTATACACTGCAAACCAAATGCCGACAACCCAACACAAAGGATAACACAAAAAATTAGTGTCCTTGATCCTAATCTGGAACCCATGGTTTACCCATTACTCTTCCCATATGGGGATCAAAGCTGGGGCATTGACATACCTTTGCAGCACAGACCACAAGCCTTAGTAGGCTTAACAAATCAATCTCGAAATCCTAGAGTTAGGGTAACACAAATGCAATATTATGGGTATCGTCTTTCCATCAGAGATGAATTTAATCCCTTCTTACATGCTGGCCGACTTACACAACAATATATTGTAGATGCATATGTCAAAACTGAAGCTAACAGACTAAATTACGCACGCCAAAATCAACTAAAATTAAGAGTAGAAAAATACTCAGGATTAATGGACTATTTAATTAATGAAGCCAACGATGCAGGCCTAATTCCTGGAAAAACTTACATTTTACCTTCCTCATTTACAGGTAGCCCCAGAAACATGCTACAAAATTATCAAGATGCAATGGCAATTGTCAGAAAATATGGCAAGCCTGATCTTTTCATTACAATGACGTGCAACCCAAAATGGGAAGAAATTGTTAAAAACTTACACTATGGTCAAACTGCTGATGCACGCCCAGATTTAGTTTCAAGAGTATTTCACATAAAACTAAAAGCACTGATCAATGATATCTTTAAAAAAAAAATTTTTGGCACAACAAAAGCCTTTGTATATGTGATTGAATTTCAAAAAAGGGGATTACCACATGCACATATACTACTCATTCTTAAAGATGAAAATAAACCTAAAACAGAAGAACTTATAGACAAAATTGTATCTGCAGAAATTCCAAATATAACCAACAATCCTCACTTATATGCAATTGTAACAAAACATATGATTCATGGACCATGTGGCGTACACAATCTTAATTCTCCATGTATGACAAATGGCAAATGCACTAAGGATTACCCAAAACCATTTCAACATCAAACTATTGCAAATATTAATGGTTATCCCAAATACAGAAGACAAAACACAGGCCAAATTTCAAATTTTAATGGCAAGACAATTGATAATAGTTGGGTTGTACCATATAATCCATATCTAGCCCTAAAGTACAATTGCCACATTAATGTTGAAGTCTGTGCTTCTGTGAAAAGCATCAAATACCTCTTTAAATATGTATACAAAGGTCATGATTGTGCAAATGTTGTCATTCAAGAACACGGTAGTTTAAATCATGATGAAATTAAAACTTTTATTAATTCAAGATATGTGAGTGCTCCAGAAGCAGCATGGCGTTTGAATGGATTTGAAATGCATTATCAATCACATACCATACACAGATTAGCAGTACATCTTCCAGACGAACAAAGTATATTTTTCAACCCAAATAATATTTCTGCCGCAGCACAGATAGCTTCACAACGCAATACTCAGTTGACAGCTTGGTTCAAACTAAATCAAGACCATGAAGAAGCAAGGACTATATTATACCCAGACATTCCTTCACACTATGTCTTTGACTCTGACCATTGCACTTGGAAATTACGTCAACGGGGTGCTGAAAAAGTTATTGGACGCGTGTATTCTGTGAACTTACTATCTGATCCAGAACGCTACTCTCTGCGACTACTATTGCTCAATGTTTCAGGTGCACAATCCTTTGAACATCTGAGAACAGTAAATGGAAATATCTACCCCACTTTCCAAGAGGCTGCAAAACATAGAGGCCTGATTAACGATGATAAAGTGTGGGACAGCACTCTGGAAGATGCAGTGCAATACAGCATGCCTAAACAACTAAGGGAATTATTTGCATACATCTGCATATTTGCTTCCCTACAAAATATGAATGAGCTTTTCCTAAAATATGAACAATACCTTATTGAAGATTTAGTACAAACACATATCACTCACAATAATGAATGCACTCTATGTCGTAACATAGCACTCAAACACATATCCAACGTTTTAATACTCCATGGAAAAAAATGTGAAGATTTTGAATTACCATACACACTACAAAATACTAACATACTAACAAATAACTACGACCAAAACTTTGAAAAACAAACAGCTGAACAAATGATTACAACCTTAAACTTAGAACAAAAAACAGCTTTACAAGAAATATTGTCAGCAACCAAAAATAACAAACTCTCCCACCGTTGTTTCTTCCTAGATGGCCCAGGAGGTAGTGGTAAAACCTACCTTTACACAACACTTCTCTGTACATTTCGTGCTCAAGGTAACATTGCACTTCCTGTAGCTTCAACAGGTATAGCAGCAAATCTTCTTAAGGGTGGGAGAACATATCACTCCCAGTTCAAATTACCCGTACCTATACTTGAAAACTCAATATCAAATATGCGTATAAATTCAAATGATGCTGACAATTTAAGATCTGCTAAACTAATCATTTGGGACGAATGTACTATGGCCCCCTCTATAGCTCTTACAGTGGTTGACAAACTACTACAAGAAATAATGGATAACAATAAACCCTTTGGAGGAAAAGTTCTCTTACTTGGTGGAGATTTCCGTCAAACACTTCCTGTGGTGCCTCATGGAGACAGGACAAAAATTTTAGAAGCATGTATAAAGAATAACAACCTCTGGCCAAAATTCAGAGTCCTAAGCCTTAAAAACAATATTCGATCAATAGACACAGATTTCAGCATTTGGCTTATCAAAGTTGGTAATGGTGACACACCACACATTGAAGGCTTGCCTGATGACATTATTGAAATTCCTTCCAAAATTTTAACCACGGAAAATATGATCAAAGACTTTTTTGGAGAAAAAATTACTATTACAGATATTCCAAAATTAACTAAGAAATCTATACTTTGTGCAAAAAACTCTGATGTAAACTCCATAAATGAAGAGGTACTTAACATTTTGGAAGGACAAACTGTAACATATCTCAGCTCCACCTCAATTGATGACTCCACTCAGGAAGACATACAAAATTATCCCATAGAGTTCCTTAATGAACTAACTCCAACAGGTATGCCAAAACATAAACTCAACCTTAAAAAAGGAGCAATCATTATGTTGCTGAGAAATCTAAATACTAAAAGAGGATTGTGCAATGGTACCCGCCTCATCATTAATGACTTAAAAAACAACCTCATCATTGCTCAAGTAATAACCGGTTCAGCAGAAGGAGAATTAGTTTTTATTCCACGTATTGATTTGGCTCCAACATCCACTGATTTGCCCTTTACATTACGAAGACGACAATTTCCAGTCACATTAGCCTTCGCCATGACAATCAATAAATCTCAAGGCCAAACTTTAGAAAAAGTGGGCATTTACTTACAAGAACCAGTATTCAGCCATGGCCATTTATATGTAGCTTTTTCTAGAGTTAGAAGTTTTTCAGACATTATGATGACAATAGTAGATGGCCCTAACCAAGGAAAACTATTACCTAACTCAAACAGAATTTTCACAAGAAATATTGTTTATAAGGACATTTTATAGATATACACAATTTACAAAAAAAAAAATCTTACAATTCTCTTAATAATAACAATACCAATAAAACCCTTACATACACATGCACACTTTTAACATCCATTCCTGCACATGCACAATATACTATTACCACCAAAAATATAAACATCTAAGCACCAAACATTCCTTTACATTCTTTAATTTCTCAGGGTTTATTATGTTGCCTGGGAAGTACGGTATGTCTGTTATATTCAGTTGACTGAGTTTTTACATAGTTTAAACTTTGCTCTACATGTTTGTATGCATTGTTGCTTGGGGAGGGTAGAACATTTTAAAGCTATCATGTTAAGTTTTCTGCAAATTTTATAAAATATTAAGATTCCACATCTATTCTAGCACCCGTTAATTTAACGGGCTTAAACACTAGTCCAATATAAAATCATAACTGAGGCTTGTGTGGATGGGACCAGATGATTTGCGGGGACCGAGTTCACTGAGATGGGGCGGAAACGGGGTTTTTTAATTTTAGTCCTAGTAGTTTGCCGGTCCACAGGTGTAAAAAGGTTGTAAAACACTGCACTAGACCACACCTCCCCTCACACGTGTACACCTAGCTGTTAGAGTTCCAGAAGTGCTGTTCTGTAACAGTGTATGTACATGGAACCGTTTGCACAGGTTACAGAATAATGCATGCTATACACATCCTGCCACTTTTATGCGTGCAGTCTATTACTTGTGTGCGGGCAGGTAGATGTTAGGCATGCCAATAGATTACATCAGTATTCTACAAAAGAACCTGGATGCCCAGATGCTGTTATAGAATACCAGTTATAGATCTGCCCTTTAATGTCTATTAATATTGACTATGACTAGCTGCTTCCGATATAGAAAAGTAAACTATTTGTAGAAGAAAGGTAATTAAAAATATCACCTTTTCAAAGGTATTTTTTATTTTCATTCTTTTTCTTCACATTGAACACTAGCACTTCTAGTGTAATAAGAAAGTAAGTTTCAGAGGTGAAAATTTGATGGATATATTTTGAAGTGAAAGACGTGTCTTACAAAAATATCACGGTGATTCTTCTAATGAAGCATAAGAGAAGTGGAAGTAAAGAGTTGAAACGGATAAGTACTCTTAATCTTCTCCCATTTTTCTGAAATTAAGATCTGAAGAAGCACATTTTGGACAAGTGCAATGATTGAAAATGAGTTCTCCTTCACTGTTTGAGATATGAGCTACGTTGTATAGTACAATACAATACAACTTCTTATACCCCGCAAATTTCAACGTGGAATCATTGTGGCTTACAGCAAGTTGAGTTACATGTGCGATATAGCGTTATTGATTGTGAGTTCAGTATTGCCATGTCATTTTCAGTGTGTGGGAAGAAGATGGCTGGGAGGAGTTGAGTCTACTGGGGGAAGAGATATGTATTTAATCTTTTCCTGAACAGGCAACGCATGGGTAGTCGTTGCAGGTGGACAGGCAAACTGTTCCAGATATGTAGTCCTAGGGACTCGATTCCTGAACAGGCAACTTGTGGGTAGTCGTTGCAGGTGGACAGGTAAACTGTTCCAGATATGTAGTCCTAGGGACTCGAAAGTGGAGTTAAACCTACTTTTCTGAAGTACTCCTTGAGAGGACAGAAACAGTATTTTAAATCACTGTGTGGTCTTTGAATTGAGGAAGGTGTGTGAAACCAGAATGCTAGTCACTAGTCAGCTGGACTTGTGAATCATACAGACTAACTTATAGTGAATTCTTTTTTTCACAGGTAGCCAGTATAGTTTGAGTAGCAATGGGCTTGCCCTCTCGAAGCGGTGGGAATGGAAGATCAGCCTTGCCGCTAAATTTTGGAGCACTTGGAAGGTGCTTTTTAGTTCTTTCTTTGTGACACTGTAGTAGAGGGAGTTGCAGTAGTCTAGATGGGGTAGTAAGACAGCTTGTGCCACCTTCCTAAAACTGCTTTGGGACAGAGCCGTTATGATTGATCTTAGTTGCCTCTATCTGAAGAAAAACTTTTTTGCCAGAGAAGCGATGTAGCTTTTGAAGGTTAGGGAGGAATCTTGTGTAACTCCTAGCAAGTTTGTTGAGTTAGTTATCTTGAGCATCTCGCCTGTAGGTAGCACTAATTCCTTACAAGGTAGCAGACTGTGGTCGCCAAACCAGAGCACCCTCGTTTTTTGTTTGTTGATTTTAAGGAAGTTGCTATGGCTCAAACTCAAACTTGTATCCATTTTCCGAGCACTATACAGTTTCACATGGGATATATATTTATATATAGAGCACATGATTTATTTTTAATTTTTGGAAATAAAAGATTAAGAGCAATAAATTATTGTTCCAGGATTAAGAGACTTCACACAGGGAACCAGTCTATGTTGAAAATCAATTTATTGGCAAGTAATGATATGTACGAACTCGACACTGTCAGTGTTTCGATAAAACAAATATATCTTCTTCAGGAATCTACAAAATGAATATATAATAAATAATACAATACACAAAATATGTGTATAAACCATCTTATATAGTATTAAAAAATGAATAAAATAAATTATCAATTGTGCTCATGCCAGTAAAAATACATGAGTTTTTGCCAGGTACTAGTGACCTGGATTGGCCACAGTGAGGACAGGTGACTGGGCTAGTTGAACCATTGGTCTGATCCAGTAAGGCTATTCTTATGTTCTTATATAAATGATTAAAAAGTGAATCTGAGCCAATTATATAAAAAGTCATGGTGTGTACAAAAGTGTATTCGCCCAAAACATATTTAATTGTTATCAATAAAATATCCCATTTGAATAAAACCACCAGATGTAGTACATTGTACATAGAGCGCCATGAAAATGAAAAGTTATGTAAAATGAAAGCAACCATTTTATCACCACCACCACCCTCTGGCCACTAAAGGATAAAGGTGAGAGAAAGTAGTGACATACCTATTGACATCATCATCTAGCCTCCAATTACGAGCAGATCATCAACACCTGGAATATTCAATAAGTGTTTCTATCATTGAAACGCTAAGATAAGAGTAGGAGTGGCCTAGTGGTAAGGGCCACCTTGAGGTTGCAAGTTAAAGCCCAGCGCTACTCCTTGTGACCCTGGGCAAGTCACTTAACACTCCAGTGCCTCAGGTATGTTAGATTGTGAGCCACTGGGACAGATAGGGAGAAATAGGGAGAGTGTTAAAGCTACAGCCTCAGCGCTATGGGGTTGTGGGTTCAAACCCCCACTGCTCCTTGTGACCCTGGGCAAATCACTTAATCCCCCCCATTGCCCCAGGTACATTAGATAAATTGTGAGCCCACCTGGACAGACAGGGAAAAATGTTAGAGTACCTGAACAATCACATGTAAACCGTTCTGAGCTCTCCTGGGAGAACAGTATAGAAAATTGAATAAATACTTGAGTACCTAAATGTAAACCACTTAGGCTATAAGTGGTGTATAAATACCAAAATAAATAAATATATATATGTGGTCCAATAATTTAAAAAGACATTCCCAAAGGCAATCTAGAGTTTCAACTTTAAAGAATGTTCAAAAATATAAGCTTCTAAAATTCGTTTGAGCCTTAGATATCTTAAAAATAGGGTATATAAGACTTAAGTATTTTTAAAAAACCCAGCAAAAGTGATCTTAAGTTGCTGATTGCAGAACATCACACAAAAGCACAGGAAATCATAAAGAGGAGGCAGTTAGATGGGCAGAGATATTTAAAAATAGAGCTTCAAGGCCTTAAATGTTAAAAGAAACAAACAAGAATAAACGTAAAACTACTTACCGCTAATATTAGAATATCGCATAAAAACGTGGGCGATCAAAGAAACGAGGCAGACCGGCAGAGAATATATGGAAAAACGCCCTGCATGCTCCATTGTACCAGGGAGCAGTCCTTGCAGATTTATAAAAAATGTTCTTTGTTACAAAGCCTTTTCCTTAATATAAAAAACAAAATTTCAACGTGGCAATCACTATGTAAAATAAAAAAAATAACTTTCCGCATATACCCCCCCCCCCCGTAATGCAGTTGTTAGTGCCAGCCGTGGTGATAACAGTTCTGACGCCCACGGCCGGGCTAGAAACTGTGCTACGGTTTTGTAAAAGGGGAAGATAATAATCCATGCTATACTGGGGGCTCCTTTTACGAAGCCGCGTTAGTGGTTTAACGCACATAAGAGCGTGTGCTAATTTGCCAACCACGCTAGCCGCACCCGCCTCCTCTTGAGCAGGTGGTAGTTTTTTGGCTAGCATGGGGGTTAGCGCGGCTAAAAAGGTTTGTGCGATAAAACCGCTAACACGGCTTCGTAAAAGGAGCCCTGGGTGTTTTATGTAAACACATAAGATGGTTTTACGCATATTTTGCATATATGTTTTAGGTGTATTGTATTATTTATTTATCATATATTTGTTTATAGACTCCTGAGGAAGATACATTTGTTGTATCGAAACATTGACAGTGTTGAGTTCATACATATTGACATTATTTGCCATTAAATTGATTTTCAACACAGACTGGATCCCTGTCTGAAGGTCATCTTTCAATCCCCACTTTAAATAACTTCCTTGCCTGATTTAAAGTCCTAACCACCGTTGCCAAACCTTTTAGGTTTTTTTTTAACCATTTCTTCATTTTATCGTAGTTGCCTTTTCAAAAATTAAATGCTGCTACAGTAGATTTCTTTAGTGATGCCACTCGATGTCAGCTCAAATTTGATCATGTTATGATCACTGTTTCCCAGTGGAGCCAACACAGTTACCTCTGGACTAAATCCCCCTCTTAACTATGAAGGCATAAGGATATTATCACTGCAGTAAAGTTTTGTATGACTGTTATAACTCTAAAGAAAAAATGGTGACTGGCTAGATCCTGTACGACAATGGCATGGAATGCAACATTTTAAAAAAGTTGGCTGTGTCCGATGTCACCACCCACACATAAGACTATTTTATCCTGCTTATCTTCACAGAAAGTGTATTTCTCTTTAACTATCTGGTATACAAAGTGTGTCACTTTTCACTCAGTCATTAATTATAACATAGTAAAGTCTGTCACATTTTATTCAATTTATTCCTTTTCATTCTAATTATCTTCCTTATAGGCATTAAGTTAAAAGGTGAAATTTGTTCTTACCTCTTAATTTCCTTTCCTTGAGTCCTCATAGACCAGTCCAGATAAGTGGGTTATATTCCCCAACCAGCACACAGAAGCAGAGAACATAGACTTTTAGTGAAGTATAATTGAGTGGACATTCTGCCTGGACACCATCAGATTATAGACTAGCTGCCCCAACAAGATTGTGCTCCCAGCTTCCATAAGTCCAACAAATTCTAACTGAGGAAATCCACTTGCAAATTTTCCACAACTGTAATGTTAGCTGCCAAAATGGCCACCAGGCACCTCTCTCTATCCACTGACCTTCAATACCATGCTATATTCTTGATGTCTCCTTGCTTGTTGATATAGGTCACCGTTATTGTATTATATGAAAGGAACTGAACTATTGCCCCCATCAGCAGGGATAAAATGCTTCCAGTGTTAACTGAACTGCTACATCCTTCAGGAAACAAACAGACAGAAGTAACCACATCTCCCCCTTGCTACCTGTGTTCCTTAGTTGAGGACACTGGCAATCATTGTGACCAAACAATGGGGAGGCTCCAGAGCTATTCCCTTGAGAAAATTCTGAGAAAGATACCATCAGGCCAGTGACACTCAACACCATCTCTCACAATAGATGTCAAGTGTCATAGTCCTGTGACCGAGAGGACTACCTAGAGAGCAATGCCTTCTGAAGGGACATGTGAACTGCTGCCCATGGCATTAGATCTAGTTACCATTATAGAGCCCAGAAACTGTAGGTAATCTTAGGTTCTCAGAGCTCGAAGTATACCAAGCTAGCTGCCAAGCATGGTACCAAACCATGTTCCTAAGTATTCCAGGGATTAGGTAAGCTGCAAACTGCTTTTGGCATAATTCACTTCTCCGCCAAGCCCTTCAACAGCTAGATCACCTGGAATGTGGCTGAGCTGGCCTTCTTTTCTGAATCAGCTCTGATTAACTGGTCGTCCAGGTACAGGTGGACACTGGTCCCTTTTCTGCATAAAAACATCACCATTAACATCCGCATAATGCTGAACTGGAAATGCTCACCCAAGCCACAGAGCCTAAGAAGCTCTCAGTGTGTTCCCTTTTTTAAGAACATAAGACCATAATGGACTTGGACCATTGTGTCAGACCAATGGTCCATCAAGCCCAGTAGCCCGTTCTCATGGTGGCCAATCCAGGTCACTAGTACCTGGCCAAAACCTGAGTAGTAGCAATATTCCATGCTACCGATCCAGGGCAAACAGTGGCTTCTCCCATGTCTTTCTCAATAACAGACTATGGACTTTTCCTCCAAAAACCTTTTTACTCTTTGGGACCAGTGCTATTGAAGAGAAGGAGGCAGGAAGAGCAGGACAATTAGGAGGGAAAGAGAAATGACCAGGATGCTCTGGCTTTCCCCCCTTCCAACCTCCTTCTGGCAAAGGAGGTTGGAAGGGGTTCTCTTTCCCCAACTCAGTCAGGATAAAGATCCATAACCCTTGAGAGCTGCTATCAAAGAACTGAACATTGGAAACCATGACCATATCTCAGGGAGCCAGATTAATAAAAAAACTCCATCTGCACCAATTCAGACTATGATCATCTCCAGGAGGCAAAGAATACTGGACAGTCCCAGGAGTGCACCAATCCTTATACCAGTGATGATGCCACTGAGACTCAAGATGGGGAGCTCAACCCACTTGTCTGAACTGGTCTAGCAGAAGAATAAGGCAGTAAAATTAATTGCCCTTCCGTACCACCACATATATGATGCTTGAATATGACTTACCGGAAAGCCTTATTCATAGTTTGGTAGCTAAAATGTTCTGGTGCTAGTCCAATTACCACTGCATTGGGATTGTTTGTATCTATTCCTGCAGACAAAACAAACCACAAAACAATAAAGTTGCAGATGAGAGGTTCTAGGTTCAAAACACATGGCCATACCATCCCCTGATCTAGACAGACAGAAGCATAATAAGAAAATGTACATATTGCATCCACTCTTCAACTCAACTTAGGAAAGTGCAGATATGTTCAAGGGCAGTACAATACATTGAGAGATTTTCTATTTAATCCAAGATGGATCATGTCTTCTTTTTGTAAATGCAAACAGCCAAAAACTCTGGACAAAAGTTCAGTTAGACAATTTCCCATATTCCCTTTCTGTATAAAGAAGCAAGAACAGTTTGGGCAAAACAAAGGGAATAGTGTGGCAGAGTAGTTAAAGCTACAGCCTCAGCACCCTGGGGTTGTGGGTTCAAACCCACGCTGCTCCTTGTGACCCTGGGCAAGTCACTTAAATACATTAGATAGATTGTGAGTACAGCAGGATAGACAGGGAAAAATGCTAGAGTACCTGAATAAATTCATGTAAACCATTCTGAGCTCCTCTGGGAGAACAGTATAGAGAATTGAATAAATAAATAGTGTGAAAAGTTTCAGCCTCTGATAACCACAGCTGGTATTGTGACATCACAATGCCTCATTCCACCAATGCCAAAGAGCCAACCTCATCAGTGATGTCACAATGGCTTGATTGTCCTATACTTGGCTCACTTTTACTAGTAGAGTGGTGCAGTGGCTAAAGCTACAGCCTCAGCACCCTGAGGTTGTGGGTTCAAACCCACGCTGCTCCTTGTGACCCCGGGCAAGTCACTTAATCCCCCCATTGCCCCAGGTACATTAGATAGATTGTGAGCCCACCGGGACAGACAGGGAAAAATGCTTGAGTACCTGAATAAATTAATGTAAACCGTTCTGAGCTCCCTTGGAAGAACAGTATAGAAAATTGAATAAATAAATAAATAAATAAAACAAGAAGGTAAGATAAAGGAGCTATGTGCTCCTCCCTATGTAAGTTTGTTTTTTGGTTGGTTGGTTTTTTTTACACCGGCCTATAGGCCGCTATACTTTTCTATTTTTTTGCCCTTCGTTTATGCTCAGCAAAGCTAAAGATGGATGACTACAAAGTGGAAGAATCGGAGAAGCCACCCTTTTGGCTGGGCTGCACATGTACTCTTAAACAGGATGCTTTTGTGGAATGTGACAAATGTGGAGAAAGATTTGGGTGGGATAATTTAGAAGGTTAGATGGCCGTGACGTGCCTCGGTGAATTCACAGCAAAATCTCAAGAAATTTGGGGTATGGCTGCAGGGTAACAAGACTAATTTTCAGGAGCTGGAGATGTCAATAGGCGTATACTGGATAAGACTGAAGATCTAGAAAATAGAGTACTGTATAGATTTTTTGCAAAGGGAAAATTCGAGTGTATTGTTTATAAATCTAGATTTCAATCTAAATGTTTTTGTAAGTGGTCAAATTATTAGATATTGCCTACTAAAATGGAGAAAGCCCAACCTACTGGAATAACCACCTAACTCAATCCACCTCAACCAGACACAGGAGAACCCACACACTATTCACACACCCACCAACCAAAAATGTCAAACAAAGAAAACTATATAGAAACATAGAAACATAGAAATAGACGGCAGATAAGGGCCCACGGCCCATCTAGTCTGCCCACCCTAATGTCCCTCCCCTACCTTTGCCCTGTGAATAGATCCCATGTGCCGATCCCATTTGGCCTTAAAATCAGGCACGCTGCTGGCCTTAATCACCTGTAGTGGAAGACTATTCCAGCGATCAACCACTCTTTCAGTGAAAAAGAATTTCCTGGTGTCACCTCATAGTTTCCCGCCCCTGATTTTCAACGGATGCCCTCTTGTTGTCGTGGGACCCTTGAAAAAGAAGATATCTTCCTCCGCCTCGATGCGGCCCGTAAGATACTTGAACGTCTCGATCATGTCTCCCCTCTCTCTGCGCTCCTCGAGCGAGTATAGCTGTAATTTGTATATGACAACCTACTGGCCACCAGAGCAGCAAAACTAGACAGACAACTCATCAACCCGCTGTCTTTGACCATAGATTACAAAACCATCAAAAAAAGAAACAAAAACCCTACTCTTCAAAAAATACATAAAACCTATTTAACACAACCAGATCTGTCCAAAGCTACACCTACAATACTATCTACTCCTTAGCAAATCTAAAATGTTCAAATTACCCCTTTGTATTTCGTAATACCATGAAAAGTCTTATGCAAGGTAATGGCAGAATAGAAATCACTAATGTAATGTAATTAGATGTTAAAGTATTTCAAGATTAACAATGGAACATCTGTTAGATGCAACTTTATCACGAGGCTAAAAAATGTGTAAGAAGTTTTATATAAAATTGCACCAATTATATGATGCATAAATTAATTTTATTTCAGTTACTGTGGATGGGCCATTTGGCCTTTATCTGCCATCATGTTTCTATAGTTTCCACTTTTTTTAAAGTATTGAATTGTTTTCCATAATCATTTTAATTATAATCACACATTTATCTACTATAATCAATTTATTTAGGGCTCCTTTTACAAAGCTGAGGTAGAAGTTTCTATCGCAGGCCGGCGAGGTCAATGCTCTGATGCTCATAGAAATTCTTTGAGCATTGACCTCGCCGGCCCTTGGTAGAAACCTCCACCATGGCTTTGTAAAAGCCAGCGGTAACATTGTTATGTACAGTACAGCACTAAAAAAAAAATTATATGTGGCAATATCCATTTTTTAAATTCCATCCATGTACAATATGGACATTTTTATATGCAGAAAGTCCAATGGAGAGAGAGCAGAGCGCGCCTGGTCTTCAAAACCCTCTTTATTAGCAACCAATAAATAAAAACATGCACAAAAAAGTCTTATAAGTCAAACGCATTTCGGCTAAAATGCCTGCATCAGGAGTCCCATTTAGGTAAATGACAAAGCAAATAATGAGAATCAAATCCGTAAAGATACAGCGTGAAGAATATCGCACAGTTTAGCGATCCTTTGGAAAAAAACCCTCAAAAAAACATTTTTATATACAGTCATACATGTCATATGTTTTGTTATTGATTTTAGACACTTGCTTATGCTCCCGATACAGAAGTAAGCTGAAACATGCTTGCGAATACTTATGGGGAATTTAGGAAACACCTAAAAACATCTGTTCCTAAAGTACGTAGGCAACTACAATCTTTCCCCATAACTGACTGCTAACTTTAACTCTGTTAGTACTACTCAATCTGTAACATTTTTTAATCATTGTAAACCACATAGAACTTCACGGTCCTGCGGTATAAACTGTTATTATTATTTAATGTAAGTCAGGGGTGTCAAAGTCCCTCCTCGAGGGCCGCAATCCAGTCGGGTTTTCAGGATTTCCCCAATGAATATGCAAGAGATCTATTAGCATACATTGAAAGCAGTACATGCAAATAGATCTCATGCATATTCATTGGGGAAATCCTGAAAACCCGACTGGATTGCGGCCCTCGAGGAGGGATTTTGACACCCCTGATGTAAGTGAATCATTCAGCGAGGGAGGGGGGGATGGAGGCAAGGGAGGATACAACTTTCAAATCAAAGACACCCACTTTCACTGTGCTTCAGCCAC
Organism: Geotrypetes seraphini; assembly: GCF_902459505.1. Classification (NCBI taxonomy): domain Eukaryota; kingdom Metazoa; phylum Chordata; class Amphibia; order Gymnophiona; family Dermophiidae; genus Geotrypetes; species Geotrypetes seraphini. The sequence continues at coordinate 91,842,315 of NC_047084.1, read as the reverse complement.
AGTAAGAACAGAAAGAGGAAAAATTAAAGCATAAATACTCTGTTCAAGCACTGTACCTTCAAAGTCAGGAAGAGCACTATTGTCCACCAGTAGCAGGGGTCTGACTTGCTTTTGTTCCAGAAGATTCCTAGCTGCAGTTAAAGACGTGAAGATCTCATCCTCAGTAATGTCGAATTCCAACCCCCTCAGCCTTTCCAGGAGGGTCCGCTTGCACTCTTTGGTTGTATTTGTAACAAATTTAATGGCAATAGGAGCACTGCGTAACCTAGGCCAGAGAAGGGAAGGAAAAAAAGTACCTCACTTCTATCGGGAAAGTTCTCAGTGACTAGAAGGAAACAATAAGTTCATTTTCACAGTTAAGTTTGGGCTTTTTTGGTTAAAATTTGCTTTATGAAAATATATGGGTTCTTCTGGATTGGTATCGATTTTCACTGCTGTTACTGGTTTGCTTTTCATGTTTGGATTTTCCAGGCAATAGCATGGGTAAGTAATACTGTTGTACACCTCCTGATACCATGAGCATTTTAAGTACCCATTGCAGGTATAAAATGTCTTTAGCACTTATGCTTGCCTCCGCTTCAAAACCTTAACAGGCTCTTCCCCTATCTACCTGTCGGATCATTTTGAATTCTCAGGCCCCTCCCGCACACGTAATGCCTACCTGTTTGCCTTCCCGTCCTTAAAGGGCTGCATCTACAAGAGATTCCTTGATAGATCTCCATCATTCCAAGCAGGAAAATGGAATAAATGTCTAACCACCCTCATTTCAAATTCACCCTCCTACCAAACTTTCAGGAAATCAATTAAAACCTATCTCTTTGACAAATTTCTCTGACTTCCCCCCTGCCTTGTATCCCCGATATGCTTCTGGATATACCTGACTAGTCCCAACTGCTAAGCGAATTTGAATGTCTTATATGTAACATGTCTGTTGTATACAATCTCTTCCTTTGTAAACTGCTCTGAACTGTTGTGGTACTGCGGTATACAAAAATAAAGTTATTATTATTATTAGTGATTTTTATTCCACCATTACCTTGCGGTTCAAGGCAGATTACAGAAGAGGATTTCTGGACATGTCCAGAGGTGCTACAGAGTAGAGCGGGTTGCTTCAGAGGATTGAAATGTTTCATACGGTATTAGTCTTCATGGATTTCTTGAGTAGCAGGGTTTTTATTTCTTTTCTGAAAGTTTTGTAGTCTAGGGCCGCGATTAGTAGATTGGAGAGTTGGTGGTCTAGTTTTGCTGCCTGTGTGGCTAGAAGGCCATCGTACAGTTTTTTTCCGTTTGATGTCTCTGATTGGAGGGTATGTGAATAGTGTCTGGGTTCTTCTGTGTCTGATTGTGGTATTTTGGATTAGGTGGTTGCTCAAGTAGGCTGGGCTGTCACCATTTATTAAATAATAGACAGTAGAATTTAAATAGTATTCTTGCTTGAATTGGGAGCCAGTGTGAGTCAAGGTATGCCTTGGTGATGTGGTCATGTTTTCTTAGTGAATAGGATTAGTCTCAGGGCTGTATTTTGTACTGTTTGTAGTTGTTTTATCATTGTTGCGGGGCAGGGGAGATAGAGGATGTTGCAGTAGTCAAGGAGACCTAGGACTAGGGACTGGACCATGAGCTGGAACTGTTTTCTGTCGAAGAATTTTCAAACTTGCCTTAGGCTTCTCATGACTGTGAATGATTTCTGTATTGTTTTGTTGATTTGTGGTTGCATGGTGCAGCATCTGTCTATCGTCATTCCCAGAAGTTTTACAGTGGGTTGAATGGGGTATGTGATTGAGTTTATTACTAGGTTTGTTATGGTTTGGATTTTATTTTTTTCGAGAAGTACGAAAAAAATAAAAACCCCAACCATAACAAACCTAGTAGTCTAAATACACCATATCTAACGCACATCCTTTATCCAATTCTCTGGTCACCCAGTTAAAGAAATTGATCAGATTTGTCTAACAAAACCTAGCTCTAGTGAATCCATGTTGCCTCCGGTCCTGTAATCCACAGGATTCCAGAAACTTGACCATGCTCTGTTTTAAAAGTGTTTCCATTAATTTGCTTACCACAGAAGTCAGACTTACCGGCCTGTAATTCCCTACTTCCTCCTTACTTCCACTTTTGTGGAGAGGGACTACATCTGCCCTTCTCCAGTCCTCCGTTACCACTCCTGACTCTAGACACTCGTTGAAAAGGTCAGTCAGCGGAGCTACCAGAACTTCCCTAAGTTCCTTCAGCACCCTCAGATGTACACCATCCCCATTGCTTTATCTACCTTTATTTTAGCTAGCTCCTCACGAATACAACCCTCTGAAAAATCAATCAGGGTCTATTACTCCTCCATCCCTATTCACGTTTGCCTTCTGCGGTCCCACTCCCGGCGCTTCAGAAATATCTGTTAAGCAATTCGGCCTTTTCTTTATCAGCTTCTACATATTAGAAACATAGAAACATAGAAATAGAGGGCAGACAAGGGCCACGGCCCATCTAGTCTGCCCACCCCAATGAACCTCCCCTACCTATCTCTTTGAATAGATCCCACATGTCTATCCCATTTGGCCTTAAAATCAGGAACGCTGCTGGCCTCAATGACCTGAAGTGGAAGACTATTCCAGCAATCAACCACCCTTTCAGTGAAAAAGGAGAGAGGAGCCCGATCCTGCGGGGGAGCGCGAGGCGGTCCGCCCCTCCCCCGAAACCAGCGGGTTTCCTTTTGAATTTAACCCTACAACGGCACACAGCCTTGCCTGCTCCTTGAGCCAGCAGGAAGGCAGGAAAAGAGGAGAGAGGAGCCCGATCCTGCGAGGGAGCGCGAGGCAGTCCGCCCCTCCCCCGAAACCAGAGGGGTCTCCTTTGAACCTGCCCGACACACTGCCTTGCCTGCTTAGAGAGCCAGCAGGAAGGCAGGAAAAGAGGAGAGAGGAACCCGATCCTGCGGGGGAGTGCGAGGCGGTCCGCCCCTCCCCCGAAACCAGCGGGGTTTCCTTTTGAATTTAACCCTACAACGGCACACAGCCTTGCCTGCTCCTTGAGCCAGCAGGAAGGCAGGAAAAGAGGAGAGAGGAGCCCGATCCTGCGGGGGAGCGCGAGGCAGTCCGCCCCTCCCCCGAAACCAGCGGGGTCTCCTTTGAACCTGCCCCACGACACACTGCCTTGCCTGCTTAGAGAGCCAGCAGGAAGGCAGGAAAAGAGGAGAGAGGAGCCCGATCCTGCGGGGGAGCGCGAGGCGGTCCACCCCTCCCCCGAAACCAGCAGGGTCTCCTTAATTTTGAGCCCTCCAACAGCGCACAGCCTCTTGCACCGTAAGCCAGCAGGAAGGCCGGTATAACTTGTTATACATTGTTATATTTATCTGCTGGTTTACCTTGTCTTATTATTACTGTTGACTTATAATTAATGGTTGATAAACAACATATTGATAGACTTCTTGCCCTAACCTGTTTAAACACATACTAGCACCAAGAACAAGTCTCATGTCTAACTGCTGATTTTACTTAACAGTTGGTTCACATTGTTTTATTTAACTGTAGACTCATACTTAATGGTCGATAGACAAATGCTCACACACAAATCCTACTTACAGGCATAGGCACTCCAAAAAGACAGGTAACACCAACAGAGCAAAAAACTCCAGAACTAACACCCCTATCCACGCAAAAAAAAAAAAGGCAACACTCACAACCAAACTCTGCCTAGTCCTACTACTGCTCTCCATTCTCTTAGATAAATGGAAAACAGCTGGATACCACACTCATTCTATACCCATCCTCACAACACACAGACTGCTTCAACCCACTAGGAAACTGCAAACCCCCAGAACCCTGATACCTTGTCCATCATCCAATCATGAAAACATTCCCGCAACCTGGGGAAAAAGACCACCATCAAAAACTAAGGCCAGCTCTCAAAAACCTCAATCACCATCCAGAACAATTATCAATACTCACACTACGCAATCTCCCACTAAACTCACGTCAATTGCTTGCGCATATTTGAATATACTATCCATCAGCCCAAAGACAGAACTAATCAAAGACTGGCTGATCAAAGATAATTTAGGCTGCCTCTTCCTAGCCGAAACCTGGCTCACTTCAGGCTCAGATCCTCGCATTACTGAATTCTGCCCAAACGGATACAAACTAGAGCTAGTTTGCAGAGAAAACAGAAGAGGGGGAGGTCTAGCAATCATTGTAAAAAACAACCTCAACATTAAAGTCCTAACCAAGCACTCCACCCCTCACCTAGACCTTCTTGCCTGCCAACTCTCAGACAAGTCTCTCACAGGAACTCTGAACTGCCTTCTATGCTATGTCACACCAGGAAAATGGAACACTTCTAAACAAGAACTAGAAGAATTTATCTTCCAGAATTCCTTATCTTCCCCACACAACCTGATCCTAGGAGACATTAATCTCCACCTAGAAGACCACACCTCCAAACAAGTAGCAGACATTCTTTCATTCCTCAACACCCTATCCTACCAGATACTCAATCCTGAACCCACACATGAAAAGGGCCATCAACTTGACATTGCCGCTTACACATCTCCCAACCTCAACACACAAAACATCCACATCACCAACGGCTCTTGGAATCCAACCTTATGGTCCGACCACTACAAGTACACCTTCACCATCAACTGGGTGCATAATAACATCAAACCTATTCCAAGCACAACCAGCTTCAAGTCCAGACAGAAAATCGAACCCACTACCTTCTGGGACACAGTAGACCTAGCACTAGACTTAAACAACCACAAGGAGTTCATAAACACATGGTGTTCTATTAGTGAGACCACTTTGAACAAACTAGCACCACTAAAAACAAAAAACAAAATAAGCAGACCATCAGACAAATGGTTTGACGCCGAACTCCTACACCTAAAGAGGCATTGCAGACAACTAGAAAGAACATGGAAAAAACAGAAACAAGACCACAATAAAACAGAATGGAGATCCCAAATCAAACAATACAAAATCAAACTGAAGGAAAAACGTAAAGACTACTACTCCAAACTCATTGGCACTGAAAAACCAGACACCAAAAAACTTTTCAACATTGTAAAAAACCTCACAGATACCAAACCCTTCCTCGCCACCCAAGGAACCCAGACTCCATCAGCTTCACAACTATCGGACTACTTCAAAAATAAAATCATCACAATCAGAGCCACATTCAACAATTCTCAAAATATCATAGAAGAGATGCTAATAAAACCCACAAAAGACGAAGCCATCTCAGCAGATAGGACCTGGACCAACTTCCCAACGACACAATGGTCAGACCTGGACCGGCTGTACAAAAAATACAGCAAATCCTCCTGTGATTTGAACAACTGTCCTCCTTACCCATTAGCAACAGCATCCACCAAATTCATCACTTGTCTCACGCTATGGTTGCAAACCACTCTCAAGGAAGGTCAGTTCCCTCCGGAACTTGGCGAAATCATAATCACCCCCATACTAAAAGACCCCAAAGGCCCAATAGACAACCCAACAAATTATAGACCAATCGCTTCTATACCACTATACATCAAACTCATAGAGGGTCTAGTAGCACAATATCTATCCTACTACCTAGAAGACCACCACATTCTGCATCCAACTCAATCTGGTTTCAGAGCTAATCACAGCACAGAAACATTACTGGTATCTTTACTTGATATAGCTCGACAGCACCTCAGCAAAGGAAACAAGTTACTAATCATCCAACTCGACCTTTCAGCAGCATTTGACTTAGTAGATCATCCAATACTTCTCCAGACACTAGATGCCATAGGAATAACTGGTAAAGTTCACAACTGGTTCCAAGGATTCCTTCAAACAAGATCATATAGAGTTAAGTCAAAAGATATTTTATCCGAACCCTGGACAAACCCCTGCGGAGTACCACAGTATCTGCGGAGTACCCCACTATCGCCCATACTATTCAACCTCTTCATAGCTTCCTTAGGCACTGCCCTAGATGCCCTAAATATAACTTCTTTCAGCTACGCAGATGACATAACCATCATTCTCCCATTTGACATCCAAGACCCCAGCTCCAATGGACACCTAAAAACAACACTGGAAACAATAGAAAAATGGATGATGAACCATAAGCTGAAACTGAATGCAGAGAAAACCAAATTCCTACTACCAGAGAAGGAACAAAAGCCATCTATAACAGAACTGGAAGTAAACGCAATCAAACATCCCATACAGAGCACTCTCAAAATTCTAGGAATACAATTAGACAGACGCTGCACTATGCAGACACAGATACACAAAGTCATACAGAAGGCATTCTTCACCATGCGAAACCTAAGAAAAATAAGAAAGTTCTTTACCAAAGAACACTACAAGATCATTGTACAATCCCTCACACTCAGTACCTTGGATTACTGCAACAGCCTCTACCTACCATGCCCAAACAACACGATAAAACAACTACAGACCGTTCAGAACACAGCCATCAGACTCATCTACTGTCTCAGCAAATTTGACCACATCACTCCCGCCTATGTAGACTCTCACTGGCTTCCGATAAAAGCAAGAACTCAATTCAAGTTCTATTGTCTACTATTTAAAGTAACCCATGGAACTGCCCCCTGTTACCTAAACAACCGCCTATACCGCTACCACTCATCCAGATCAAGAAGAACTCAAAACCTATTCACCTTCCCCCCTCATAATGGAACCTGACGTAAGAAACTATACGACAGCCTTCTAGTGACACAGGCAGCGAAAATTGACCCCACCATTACCAAACTAATGATCAACACAACAGACATCAAAGTGTTTCGAAGAGAAATCAAAACATTTCTATTCAAAAAACACGTCCTTACCAACTAATATCCTCCCCTTTTGCACAAGCTCTCCCTCTATTGAATAACACATTAGTCTTCTCCTAGAACCTGTCCTTCCAAACATATACTGACTCCTATATAAGCATTTACCTCACTATCCAACAAACTTCTTAAGTCATTATTAGGTAACTTCTAGTCTGTAACCCGTATATACTGATATTCTCTACTGTATCCTGTTATCACTTGATTCTCTGCTATGTAATTCTTACAATTGAATCCTCTACCACACCATGTAAAGTACATGAATCACTGTTATGTAATTTCTCTAGATAATCGTTGTTACGCAATTCTCTCGGTAATGTCCAGATCTCTTATAATTTGTAATCCGCCTAGAACCGCAAGGCACAGGCAGAATAGAAATCACTAATGTAATGTAATGTAATTTCCTCGTGTCACCGTGCAGTTTCCCACCCCTGAGTTTCCACGGATGCCCCCTTGTTGCCGAGGGACCCTTGAAAAAGAAGATATCTTCTTCCACCTCGATACGGCCCATGAGATACAATATTCTGTACAATTCTCATTTTATAAATATACAGAGCAAGGACCAACAAAACCCCTGTCTCCCCTCCCCTTCACATATATCCCCTTTACTATCAAGAAAACTGAACAAGCCAAGTTATTACAGAATGCTACACAGAAATATCATGCTAACAGAATACTGCAGTCACACATGACAGGAATAGTGTTAGTGGAGTTCCCCCTGGTCAGAGAGAGCCCTAAGCCAGCTGGAAGCTAAAGAAGCACGGCCTGGGCTTTACAGTCCCCAGTTATGTCTCTAGCAGGATATATATTTCAAATCTGATATATTCTAATGACAAAATAGAAATAAAATTATTTTTTTCTACCTTTTGTGGTCTCTGCTTTCATCTTCTTTTCACTCTTCTTTCCAGCGTCTGCCCTGTCTCTTCAATCCAGCATCTGCCCGTTCCATCCACTGTCTGCTCTCTCCCCCTTCCATATGTATCTGACTTCTTTCTATGCCCCCTCCCCTTTCCATCCAGCCTGTGCCTCCTCTCTCCTTTTTACATCATTCATTTCAGCTTCACTGCGTTCTTCATTTTTATCTCTCCTACACCAGATCTAGCATCTTTATCCCTCTCTCATTTCTCTGCTGACCCCCTTTCCAGCATCAATCTCTCTCTCCTTTCTCATTCCTCTGTCTCTCCCCTTTCCCTCATCTGATCTCTCCATTCCACCCTGACCCCCTTCCCCTCCTGTAATCTCCCTTCCAGCTGTTTCCTTCCTTTTTTCCTTCTCCTTTCCCTCCTCCCCCAACATTAACTCTCTTTCCTTCCCTTTCCCTCCTCCACTCCCAGTAGCATCTCTCCTTCTACCTCCCTCCAGGTCCAATAGCAGCTTTCCCTTTATCCAGCAGCTTCCCAGCCTCCAACAGTGGCTTTCTCCCCTTCCAGCAGCTGTCAGTACTTGCCTGCAGCAGTGATTTACTTAGGCAGCCTTGGGTCCGTTGCCGCCTCTGAGGAAAGGGGAAGTTGCCGAAGTGAATCACTGCCCTGGCAAGTACAAGAGCTGCTGGGAGGGGAGACAGCCACTGTTGAAGGCTCCCTATGATCTTGTTCTTGCGCACCCTGCACATTCGCGGTCCACCCCCAAGCCAGCACAAACAGCGTTGCACCGCAGGCCCTGCCGCCCAAGACAAGCCGCAGGCCCCTACCCACCGTATCCCGCATGTGGGCAGACTCTCAGCACAGACGCTGCCGATGGCCCCAATCCACACGCTGACCCCCCCGCGCACGCTGACCATCTCCCTTCTACCTACACCTGCAGCTCTCTCCCTTCTATCTGCACTTTCCCCGCGGCGACTCTTCGGCGCAGGCAGGGGTAGGCTGCCAACGTCAGGACCTTCCCTTTCTGAGTCCCGCCTATTTTGTTTCAACTTCCTGTTTCCGCATAGGTGAGACTCACAGAGAGAATGACCGACGTCGGCAGCCTGTCTTGATCGCCCGAAGCTGGGTGGAACAGCAGATTTCCACCAACACCACCAAGCAAGAAATTTAACCGCATCGATCTCGCCGGTCCTGCACAGACTGGCAGGAATTTTCTGCAGACCGGCGGTTGAAAAACAGTGCCCTAATTGTTGCTATTCCCAATTATCTTATAACTCATCTCTAATCTAACATCTAAAAACATACAGACAGTCCCTGAGTTAGCAACACTTGACTTAAGTACGACTCGTACTTAAGAACATGGTCGCAGCTTCATTTGATTTCACTGAGCGATATTTCCAGTGGCAAAGAGTCCTACACTTCTCCTCCAGCAGTTTCAGGAATGATGCAGGGCCACATTTAAGAACATTGTGTGGTTTATGCAATACAGCACGCACAACCACATACTTAGAAGGAACACTGTTAGGGGCAGTTGGTCCTTTTGTCAGCTGGGAGCAGAGGTAGGCAGCAAGAATCTTAAAACCTACAAGTTCTGAGTTACATACAAATCCAACTTAAGAACAGCTTTAAAAACATAACTCATTCTTAACCCAGGGACTGCCTTTATTCGAAAACAGAGGCTTATAACTTGCCTTCTAAGGGCTTCCTGGGCACCAGGCACAGCCAAGTCTTCAATGTGCAATGTGCCACTGAGATCAATCAAAACAGCTTTCAGAGCCCGTCGTGCTGCCATTCTTCTGGTGGGAACCAAAACAAACACAAAATGCAAAGAAACAATTAAGTCTTGCAATAAAAATTATAGTATTACAAAATACAAGTATGCTTTGAGTACTATCATTACCCATACATTGCAGAGGTTAAGTCCCAAAGAAACCCAGACTCTTTGCGACTGTGATAAAAACATAGAAACATGACGGTAGATAAAGGCCAAATGGCCCATCTAGTCTGCCCATCCACAGTAACCATTATCTCTTTCTCTCTCTCACATGCCTATCCAAGGCCCTCTTGAATTAAGATACAGTCTCTGTCTCTACCACTTCTTCCAGGAGACTGATACCTTTCATTAGGCCTAACTAAGAAGTTATCTAGAAAGGAGGCTTAACAAAAGCTTTTTAAATTACACAGGTCCCTTTTCTGTAGTTTTATCTAATAAAGGAACTTGTGTGGCTCCTAGTCCCAACTCTCTCAGTTTGTGGTATGGAGAAAGAGGGAGGACATTCTCTTTCTGAGAGTAGAAGACATATCTTTGGATAAGTATACATTATTTTGCTCTGAGCTTTGATAGGTTTGGGGAGAAAAGCTCAATTGTAGGTTCCCTTCTATAGACAGATTAGATCTTGAGCGCAAATTTACTTAGCTAGTTTCCATAGGATAATAGCTTTTAAAGTTCTACAGTTCTGTAAGCTTGAACCTGCTGCTAGAAATGTTTTCTGGCAGGCAGAGCAGTTTCTGACTTAGTCTCCAATAAAAAATAAAAGCACATTTTATAACTAGTTAAGAATAGAGTACACTTCTCCCTCCGTATTTGCAGTTTCAATTATTTGCGGTTTTTAGTTTGCTGGCTCTTCCCCCCCAATTACATCAGTTTGCATAGAGAAATCGCTGATTCCCAGCACTTTCTTCAACGTGTTTTGCCTCTCCTTCAGGAACAGGCCAGGTCTCCCACCATGTTAGTCGCAGTTTCACCATATTTATGATGGTTTTTAATAGAAAACAGCGAACATATGAAAAAGTTATTCACAGTTTTTCTGTATTCACAGGTCTGTTAATCTCCTATCACAGCGAATACAGAGGGAGAAGTGTATACCTTTCCAATAGTTTTAAAAGTGAAGCGTTTTACCTGAGGTAGAACTTAAATTGAAAGTTAGAAGATTTAGGGATCCTTTCACAAAGTTGCGCTAGCATTTTTAGCGCATGCTACCTGAAAAACTACTGCCTGCTCAAGAGGAGGCAGTAGAGGCTAGCGCGCGGGGCATTTTAGTGTGCGCTATTCCGCGCGTTAAGGCTCTAATGCACCTTTGTAAAAGGAGCCCTTAAAGTTAGAAGTAGAGCTCAAACTGTTTAAAATAAACAGAAAGTCAACTTCTACTGCCCTGATTTACTCTGGCACGTCCCTGATGACATCATCAGAGACGCAGCAGAGCAAATCAGGGTAGTAGAAGGGCCCGAAGCAGCATGTGAAGACTGCTGCACACGCTGCTGGAATCACCAGGTTCGTAGTCGGGACCGCGGGAAGGGAAGGGGGGCGGCAAAGGACTCCGCAGCCACCGCGGCCTACATCACCTCGGGGGAGGGGGGGAGGAGGATTCTCATGCATGCGCACTCCTTCCTGCGGTGCCCTACAGCGCACAGAAAACGGGCGCACGCAGGTGGGAGTGCGCATGCGCGCTTAGGGCTTTATTATATTAGATATATTTTTTATTTATAACTTCTTACTTTTACAATCAAGCATAATACAACTTGAAAAAAGATCAAATACTTCACATTAGAAACAAAATCATAATAAGGAAACAATACTATTTGGTTATTTAGTCCACAATATTAAAGAAAATCAACAGGTAATTAACCCTTAATGAAATTAGCTTACATTATAGGGAAGCCGGTAAAGCAATTTACACATCATTTGTTACGGGTACTCCTCTCTCCTTTAATTCAATGAATTCTACCAGCTATTTGGGTTCAAAAATATTCCTTTCAAGGCCAGGATTCTTGGCCTCAATGCCATGAATTTCTTTCTCTGCCTCTGGGATTTTTGAGACATATCTGGAAATATATGAATTTTAGAACCTAAAAACTGATCATTTAAGTGCCGGAAATACAATCGTATCGTAGTATATATTCCCTATTGCTTTCCAAAGCTAAGGTAACTCACAGGGTTCTCCTTTCTGTAACAACTTCCAGCGAATTCTCCAAAAAAGTTGTTAAGTCCATATCCACCCCTTTATCTCCTTGATTCTCATTAGGAGTAGAAACTCCTAAAGGATTTTTTTTTAATCTGAAGGTAATTAACTCTGACAATAGGAGGTATATTTTCTGGTGGAATACTTAGCATTTCTTTGAGGTATTTCCTAACCATCTCTATAGGAGAGATCACAGGGGATTTGGGAAAATTTTTAAAAAAGTCTCAGGTTATTTTTTCTCAGTTGGTTTTCAAAATTCTTCATTTTCCTAGAAATGTAAGATCTTTCCTTTACCAATTCAAACTCTGTCTGTTTCATTTCAGAGTTTTGTCTCCTGCTTCTCTTTTTCTTTTATTTGAGTGATAGTCAATCCCTGTTGCTCCACTTTGGAAAAGATAGTCCCATAGTCGGTCAATAATGTAGAACAAGATAACTTTAGATTAGCATCCATAACTGATATGACTTGCCATAGTGCCTCCAAATCTATCTTTGTGGGATTTTCCAACACCCCAAATTGTAAGATGCACTCTCCCAAAGCACCTCTCACCTCTACACTGGTGCCAGGTCTTTGTTGGACTTCTCCCTGCACTCCTTCTCCTGACAAGGCAAGCGCTGGGCTCCCTCCTAAGCCGGGTTCAGAAGATTCTATCCTGAAACTCGTCAGCCCCAGCTCTCCTTCCACCAGCATGCTTCTGGGTTGGGGTAGTATTATCCGCTACTCTGGGCTCAATGACACCCTTCCTTGCTTACATGGGTTTGCCCGAAAAAAAATCAGGCTATCCCCCGAATTAAGTATAGCTGAGTCATCTGAGTGGGAAAAAGCCTAAGCAATCGTTGTTTGGACCAAACGCTGCAGGGCTACCGCCGCTGGATGGTTAGAATGGAGGGCTCCCTTTCTCTTCCTCATGTCTCCCGACCAGGGAAGATTATCAGGCAGTGTCAACCAGACAAGGTAATGGAGCTCTCCTCTCAGGCGTCTGCTTCTGACGCCATCTTGATTTTTCTCATCAGAAAGTCAGTTTCTGTCTTGCCATAAGGAACAGAAACCAATGCTGCTGACCTGAATTAGGTGTTAATTAGTTTCTGTGAGCTTCAAAGGGTCTGTCTGGAGCAGTCCCCTACAAATCATATCTATGCTAAGAGAGGAAAAGTCCAAGGCCTAGATTCACTAAACTCACCGATCTGGATCGTTGGGCGATTCTCGACTGAGTTTTGCCGAGCAACCGATTCACAACAGATTCTGCATGCAAATGATCTGATCGGACGCATGCGCACAATATCCTTGTTGGTTGTAGATGCAATTTATGCATGCGCTTGATCTTCGCACAAATGAGCTCAAAATAAAGGGGGGAAGGGTGACTGTAGTTTACTTGCTGGCCCTATGAGTGGACATTTTAAAAGGAATGATTTCAATTTTTGTGCAGCCAGATTATGGAACAGAACACGCTTTAAACCCGTGGGTTAAAACCACAGGCTCACACTGCGCTTTTTGCAGAATATATAAAAAGGGAATTTGTATGCATATGTATAGATATTTGACAGTTTTATTTTGATGGTTGTTTTATATGGGGTTGTAACCTCGATACTGAGATTCAGGGCGGAAGAGAGAAAGAGAGTCGGCAAGGACAGTAAGCGACTGGTCCTCAGCAGTCGTTCATTTTCGGATCAGCAAACCCAATAGGTGTTTCTTCTTCTGCTTAGTGAATCGATGGCTTCCTACTTATGCATGCCATTTTCCCTCATATGAATGGGTGGATCGGATCAGGTAGGAAATTTGATCAGGCAGCAGTTTAGTGAATTGGGTTGGGGAACGATCTCAAAACCAGTAAAACTAGTTTTGCGTTCATCAGGACAGGATCAGAAGCTTTAGTGAATCTAGCCCCAAGTTAGCAATCTTTCTGATAAGAGAGAAAGAAGAAAGAAGAAATTCTCTTTCTGAGAGGAGAAGAGAAGATAACATATCTCTGGGTAAGTATACAATTATAAAAAAATTAAAATTGTGGAACACGTAGACAAACATGATTTAATGGGATGGAGTCAGCATCGGTTCAGTCGAGGGAGATAATGCCTCACCAATTTGCTTGACTTCTTTGAAGGTGTGAATAAACATGTGGATAAAGGTGAGTTGGTTAGTGTATCTAGATTTTCAGAAAGCTTTTGATAAAAGTTCCTCATGAGAGGCTCCTGAAAAAATTAAAGAGTCATGGGATGGGTGGCAAAGTTCAGTTGTATATCTCTATCTCCCTCTCATCTACCCCCATGTCCAACATCACTCTCTCTCCCTTCCTTCCTTGTGCCATGTCAAACCTCTCTATCCCCTTCCATGCACCATCTCTCCCTTCCTTTCCTCCATTATTTGCAATTCCACCTTCTCCCCTCACCATGCAAGTCTTCCTCTACTCCCCCATCTGTCCTTCTCACCCGCCCCTCTCCTCCACCTGTGCCACCAGATTTTCTCCCTCTTACCTCTTTCCTCCAGCGGGCTGGGTTGGAAGGCAGAGGAGTAGAGTTAAGGATTGAAAGCTATATCAAAAAGGTGGGTTTTCAGTCTGCTTTTAAACAAGGGAAAAGGCTTGCCGGACAAACTCAGGTAATTTATTCCAGGCATAGGGGGCAGCTAGATGAAAGGAACGAAGTCTGGAATTGGTAGTGGAGGAGAAGGGTAACGCTAAGAGTGACTTATCTGAGGAACAGAGTTCTCTGGAAGGTGTATAAGGAGAGAGAAGCAAGGAGAGATATTGAGGGGCAACCGAATGAACACATTTGTAGGTTAGCAATAAGATCTTGAACTGTATTCAATGGCAGATAGGGAGCCAGTGAAGTAACTTAAGGACAGGGGTTTTATACTTAACTACACATTTAACTTTTGCTTTAAATATGCAGTAAATGAAAAAGCTTACCACACTTTAATAAAGACCCTGCAGTAGTGCATTTCAAATAAGGCAAAATATTTTTTCACCAATGCATACTGTAATGTCCCCTCAAAGGCATCCCTAGGTTTGGGGCCCAACCTGGTAGGAGCTCTGTGCGCCAGTTCCATTGGTCCCTTTATGTAAGGCATCTGCTGCTGCCACCTGAGGTAGAAGGGTTTTAGCAGGTGATATTTCCCTCCCTTTTCCTCAGGAAAATTCCCACAAACACTTCTTGGAATTTAACTCTTGGATTTTTCAGTCCTTTATGATCTGTGACCTGCACTCATTCTGTATTCACTCTTTTGGAACCTCAGCCCTCTCTTGGCCAAGTCTTGTAACTGCAATAGTTTCAAATCTGAGAGAAACCCCTCCCTCTTCTCTCATGTTACAGAGAGAAAGCGCAAAGAGAATTTCCCTTATTTTAGCTCCTTCAGAATCCCAGCCATCTTTGAACTAAACTCTGCAATTACAGCCTTTCAGCAAATATTTTATCCTATCCAATCCATACTCCACTTTCCTTTGTTTTCATCCTCCACACCCTATCCATAAACTTCATACAGCTTCCCTAGGCTCATTTCACTTGCCCTCTCTAGGCATCAAAATGAGGCATTTGCTTATTAAAACCACTTCCTTTATGCCTGCACAGTTTGTACCTTTCTTTAAATGTACTCTAAACATTTACGTTTAGCTGTTAATACTCGTCGTATTTGTACAATTTGATCACAGCTAGTGATCCCTTCCTACACAGTAAGTTCAGTAATTTGCATATGGCTGTATCTTTTCTCCTATAGCACACACAGATCAGAGTGTGGTTTCTAGGGAGAACAAGAAAGACTACTGATTAAAATATATCTTCAGCTTATCGCCAACATACAAACATGTTCCATTGAAACCCCCCTTTATAGAGCTCTTTATGAAACTCATTGTCAGAGAGCATGGTA
Organism: Geotrypetes seraphini; assembly: GCF_902459505.1. Classification (NCBI taxonomy): domain Eukaryota; kingdom Metazoa; phylum Chordata; class Amphibia; order Gymnophiona; family Dermophiidae; genus Geotrypetes; species Geotrypetes seraphini. The sequence goes on along the minus strand of NC_047084.1, from coordinate 91,826,817 downwards.
AAAAGCAGTTAGTGTGGCTGTGTTGGGATCTAGCTAGGTACTTGGAACCTGGTTGGCCACTGTTGGAAACAGGATACTGGGTTTGATGGATCTTCGATCTGTCCCAGTATGACAGTTCTGATGTTCTTAAATTCCTGGCTGCCCCGAGTAGGCCCACTCTATTGGAAGCTAAGCAGGGTCAGGCTTGGCTAGAACCTGGATGGGAGACCCCCTGGGCATACCACATGCTGTAGGCTGAAGGGCCCTATGTTGGGGCAACAGCAACATAGTGGAGCCATACACTCTGCGGGAGAAGGCAATGGTAAATCACACCTGTACTCTGCCGTGACATCTCAGAGTGGATTCCTCACTGTGCGCGTTGTCATTAAGTGTCTGACTCGGTGGCATGATTCTTCCATCCAAAGTTCATAAAGCAGACCTGGGAAAAGCCACTGCTTATCCCTGGAGATAAGTAGCATTGTATGTCGCGGTTCATAGACAACGGCGCGAAAGACAAAAGCGCGCGCCGACAATTGAGCGCAGCGCGTGCTGCCGCGCCGCTCTAAATTATAGTTTTTAGGGGCTCCGACGGGGGTTTTTGTTGGGGAACCCCCCCAGTTTACTTAATAGACATCGCGCCGCGTTATGGGGGGTTTGGGGGGTTGTAACCCTCCCCATTTTACTGTAAACTGAACTTTTCCCCTAAAAACAGGGAAAAAGTGACGTTTTCAGTAAAATGTGGGGGGTTACAACCCCCCACGCCGCCCACAACGCGGTGCGATGTCTATTAAGTAAAGTGGGGAGGGGGTTCCCCCAACGCCCCCCCGGAGCCCTAAAAACAGTAATTTAGAGTGGTGCAGTGGCGCGCGCTACGCTCAATTGTCTGGGCGCGCCTTTGTCCCGGCGCGCTTTTGACCCGACACCGTATGTCGCAGCTTTTTCCGATTCTGTTATATCACCTCAATTGGGCTCTGTTAGAAATAGGATACTGGGTTAGATGGACTAACCTAGCATAGCATTTATGTTCCAAAATGGAGAATTCTGCTGCTCAAGTCGAAGGCAAGAAAGTCCGGTTCATTGGCCCACTTTTCATCCACACTTACAAGATTTAGCAGCTTAGGTCCATCAGGCCCTAATAACAGTGTGCAGTCAGCAGACATTCCTCATGTTATAAGAAAAAAAAAAAAAAAAAAAAAGAGACCCATCTTCTGCTCAGAGTAATTGTGGGGGCCGGGAAAACTAACCACAAAATCATAGAAAATATTTACAACCCCAATATCCCATGCGACAGTTTAGAATAAAATCCAGTCCACCAGAAAAAAAAAACAACAAAAAATCATTTTATTTACTCGTGAAGCCAACAGTGACCAGCAGCTTTGATAAAAGTCCATGGGAAAACGCTTTGGCCTAATCTGCTGCTACTACTATCACTTCTATAGTGCTGAAAGGCATATGTAGCGCTGTACATTTTGACATTTAATACGTGGATGATCCATGCTCTGAAGAACTTGGACAGACAGACATGGCATATAGTGTTGGGGATGCAGAAGCCAAGGTACACATCAGACATGGTAATATTGTAAATTATAATAATAATAATAACTATTATTTTATACCGCCATAACCAAAAGTTCTAGGCGGTTTACACTAAAAAGAGCTGGACAATTAGCGAAATACAATAATACAGTAAAAATACAAATATCTGTAAAATAGAATTTCAGTAATAAAACTCACCAAGTAATAAACTTATCGAACAAAGTGGTCTTAATTTCCGAAAACTGCACTAGTATAACATAGCTTGCTGAATACATTTATCTAACCAAGATTGTTGCCTACCAGCTTGAAATGCCAGGGTCCTATCTAAGAAGATCTTATATCTACACCCATTAATTTTTGGATAAGCAAATAAGTAGAAGTTTCTAGTTTCTCTTGATGGTCTATGCAACACAAAATGAGGAAAAAGGTAAGCTGGAGACAATCCCGATATCAGCTTAAAGCAGATTCAGGAAAATTTGAATAATTGCCTCCAAAGGCAGCCAATGAAATAAACGATAATATGGACTAGTATGGTTGCCATGTTAGTCCACTTAAATGTACAAAGGTTAATAAAGAACAATATAAATGATATCTTTTTATTGGACTACGGCTTTATTTGCTCTTTGTTATTTATTATATAGAAATAAAAGGTTAAAAACAAAAAGAAAGACCAATTGTCCACGGGTCTGCCTAGATTGGGATTTTTGTTTTCCAACACTCTTTTACATTTGGTAGATGAGTATGAACACAATCTCAATACTTTCTTTCCCCTACAATGTTCTCACTTGTTCTACTTTCCTACCAAGTATGTTTCTCTTTTTCACTTCTTCTGTTATTCCTCACCATCACGCTCTGTCTGTCCTGAGCTTTTTAAAATTTCACCATAGTTTTGGCTGCCACTTCCTCTGCCAAGCAAATATCATATAACACAGAATAGCTCTCATTTCACAAAATGATAATAGCCCCTCTCTCTCTCTCTATATATATATATCTTAACTGCATTGCACAGGAAAAACTTCTACAAAATCTTTAAAAAATGAAAAATGGTTTCCTATGTTATTATTTAATTTCCAAGAATAGAAGAGCTACCATACTGAGACAGACTGTAGGACCGCCAAGCCCAGTATCCTGTTACCAATAGTGGCCAACCCAGGTCATAAGCACCTGGCAAGATCCCAAAGAGTAAAACATATTTTATGCTGCTTATCCTAGGAATAAGCAGTGGATTTCCCCAAATCTATCTTAATAATGGCTTATAGACATCTCTTTAACAAAGAGATCCAAACCTTTTTAAAACCCTGTTAAGCTAACTGCTTTTCACTACATTTTCTGGCAATGAACTCCAATGTTTAATTTCACGTTGAGCGAAGAAATATTTTCTCCGGTTTTAAATCTACTATTTACATGCTCCCTAGTATTTCTGGAAAGAGTAAAGAAATTATTCGCATCCACCTGCTCTGTTATGCTCTACTCCACTCAGTATTTTAGAGACCTCTCATCATAACTCCCCTGAGCTGCCTCTTCTCCAGGCTGAAGAACCCTAGCCGCTTTAACCTTTCCTCATAGAGAAGTTGTCCCATCCCTTTTATCATTTTGTTGCCCTTATTAATTTTTTTCTGCAAGTGTTTACTTCAGTTTGAAATAACGTGACCTTGTGGAATTACCTGTAAACCTACCGAGCTCTATCTTTATAGAGATGATGCAGTATACAAACTTAAGGTTTAGTTTAGTTTATTTTGTGGTTAGAGCAACGGGACGAAAACAAGGCAAGCCAGGGCTGAAATCCCGCTTCTGCCACCAACACTCCTTATGACCTTGGGCAAGTCACTTTATCTCCCATTGCCTCAGGTATCCAGTTAGACAGTAGCTATTTTGGGAAGGAACATATTGTACCTGAAATTATAAGTATTCAGGTATAATACAGTATGTTCCTCTTCTGTTTATACAGCTACTGACAGTGGTGATAAGTTCTATTAAAGCCGATCAGTGAATTTATGGGGTACTATGAAATCTTTGCAGTGCAGCTCTGAAATCTTTTATCTCCACTTTTTATCAGTACTGATAAGGGCACATTTATCAGCTGGTGAGATCAGCCACTTACTACACTAATGCTTCTAAGGTACAAGGTAAACCGAGTAAATGATCTTACCCTGCACAGAAATACTTCACCGGAAAAAAGTCGGCATCATTGCCAAGGACAAATCTGATGGTTCAATGCCAAGGTCACATTTTTTGTGTGGAAATATTTACATACATACGACTATATAGCCTACACTTATTTTATAATAAATGATAAGTACAATAGTATAACCACAAACATCACCTGGACTGTTGTTTTCCTATCTACTGCAATACTCAAGACCCCAAATTACCTATGGCTTTATCCTTGTTTCCCTAAAAGGAAGGATCTGCTGTGCTTATCCCATGGTTTGTTGAGATCCTAAGCTGTATTTGCCCCCCAACACCTCTATCTGGAAGTTGGTTCATGCATCCAATAGGATTTTTTAAGGAGACTTTTGCAGCTTGAAATGCCCTCTTGGAAATGGGTACATTTTGAAGAAACATTTTCCTCTTTCCCCCCCTTGTGGAGTAGAATATGCTTCTATTAAGACAGAACTTTATCTGAAAGTGGGGCTTTGAAGAACCTGTTAAAAAGTCATGATTAGAGGTGGGAAGGATATGCAAAACTCTGTTAACATATGATGAGAATCTGAGAAACATTTGTTTGATAAGTTAAGAGTATGGTACTATCTGTAAACTATACCATACTCGTAGTATGATGGATCTGCAAGGCTGTGGAGTCGGTAGATAAATGTTCCGACTCGACTTCTCAGTTTTTTGTACTTCAGACTCCGACTCCGACTCCAGTACCCGAAATTTCCTCCGACTCCAACTCCACAGCACTGGTTAATTTTCAGATCGTTAAAGTGGAATGTCAAGTTGAGAGAAATGAGCATTTTCGACACCACCTTCTTTTTGCTTTTAAACAAGGTTCTAAGGCAGCAGAAGCTGCTCGCAACATTTGTGCTGTGTATATAGTGGGTGCTATAGCTGAAAGAATCGCTCGTGATTGGTATGCAAAGTTCAAAAAGGGAATCGGTAGATAAATGTTCCGACTCCGACTCCTCAGTTTTTTGTACTTCAGACTCCGACTCCAGGTACCCGAAATTTCCTCCGACTCCACAGCCCTGTGGATCTGTAAACTGGATTGTTTGTGGATAAGGCAAGACTGTGGGGATGAGCCTGAGTAAAATGCCTCTGATGTTTGTGATATGTTTGTTTTTGTTGTAAGTATTGCTTTATTTTATCTTCATGTGATCTACTTAAGTTTTGGGCAAAATATAAATATAATGATTCAAAATGTTGTGTGATCGTGGCACCGAGGTACCCCCCCTTTTCAAACCCAGCAAGCACTCAAAAAGAGGGAGAAAAAGCTTCAGGCTAATGTAGCAGTATAGAACCAAAAGGTACAAATCAAAACTGTTTTTGATACTTTCACTGGCAAAAAAAACCTCCCTCACAGAACAGCTCAGGTTTAAAAAAGGGCAAAGTCACCCGGAGACACGTTCAAGGACTTAGCTGACAAAGGACGACTTGAGCTCCAATGCTGTCACGTCTGCTCCAATCTTCCCAACAAGCTGATCTCAGCGTGGCTGCACTTTTTAAGGCTGTATTGTTTGTTCCCCTAATGAGTCAAAGATTGGTGAAACAAGGTAGCTGTTATTCCTCACCATCTCCCTCTTTTTGGGTGAATGCTGGGTTTGAAGGGGGGGAGGGGAGGGTAACCCAATCACAAAACAGTTTGAATCATTATATGAACATATTATATGTTGTGCGTCCTCATATAATTTAACACAGAATATAAATATATAAAATGTCACTCCTGAGCCAATTCTCCACTAGCTTTTGATGATAATCAATGATTTAATCACACTCTTCCTCCTTTCCTCTCAACTGACAGAGCAGTTAGATTGATTCTTGATCCTACACATCTTTGGATTCTCATTTCTACTAACTGATTGGACGTAAGAAGACTTGAAGCGGTCCAGAGGAGGGCGACGAAAATGATAGGAGGCTTGCGCCAGAAGACGTATGAGGAGAGACTGGAAGCCCTGAATATGTCTACCCTAGAGGAAAGGAGAGACAGGGGAGATATGATCAGACGTTCAAATACTTGAAGGGGTATTAATGTAGAACAAAATCTTTTCCAGAGAAAGGAAAACGGTAAAACCAGAGGACATAATTTAAGGTTGAGGGGTGGTAGATTCAAAGGCAATGTTAGGAAATTCTACTTTATGGAGAGGGTGGTGGATGCCTGGAATACTCTCCCGAGAGAGGTGGTGGAGAGTAAAACGGTGACAGAGTTCAAAGAGTGGGATGAACACAGAGGATCTAGAATCAGAAAATAATATTAAAAATTGAACTAAGGCCAGTACTGGGCAGACTTGAACGGTCTGTGTCTGTATATGGCCATTTGGTGGAGGATGGGCGAGGAGGGCTTCAATGGCTGGGAGGGTGTAGATGGGCTGGAGTAGGTTTTAACGGAGATTTCGGCAGTAGGAACCCAAGCACAGTACCAGGTAGAGCTTTGGATTCTTGCCCAGAAATAGCTAAGAAGAAAAAATTTAAAAATTGAAACTGAAATCAGGTTGGGCAGACTGGATGGACCATTCGGGTCTTTATCTGCCGTCATCTACTATGTCACTGACTCTATCCCCATTCCTCTAGAGAAGTTGGTGGAATGGGTACAGAAAGATGAAAGGAGCCATAGACTGGTTAAAGATCACAGGATCCACACCTTGTACACCAGTGTTTCCCAACTTCTTCAAGCCAAACACCCCCTAAGATGAACAAATTTCAACTGAGAAACCCCAAGCTCTGAGCAGCAAAGATTCTGAAATAGACATTTCATAGTTCAACAGTTAACTAACTGGGCAACAAACATAACAAGTACAGGTTACTGCAACTGGCATAAAGACCCGATACACAGTTGGCATGATCAGTTATATTTCATGCTTTGCCAGATGATACATTATTCTTACAAACCGAGTAAAAATTTAACAATGAGACTTAGACAGGGCCTATTTATAAAAAGGCTCTTCTCCACAAAAGTTGCCCATAGTGATCAATCCAATTTCATCTTTTCTCTGGGAAAATGAAAACAAGAAATGTGGTCATTATTGGAAGTGCTTTTGTTTTTCATAATTAGGCCCAATGAGCCAAGGCACTTTCTATGTACATACTAAATGAAAATTAAAAATAGCACACAGTAATGACGACACAGAAGTAGAACTAGAAGCCGTCTTTGAACTTGCAAGGATTGCAACCACAGCAGCTTAAAGTGAAAGCATGGCCTGTCTTATAATGTGGTGAAATAGAGGCACACATTTGCTTTTAGTTATAATGGACGATCTGGGCTTTTTTAGATAAAATAAGTCTTATGAATCTTGGTTTTAGTGTACTGATTTTCCACAATTGAGTCACTTTCCAGACAGAAGTAGTTTCTCATTTTACATTTGAGAACTATTAGATGAGAGAAGTTGGCTTCACATAAGTATATTGAAGTAAATGGAAAAGCAAAAATTCTGTAAGAGCCATTTTTGTTAGCTGTGGGTATTTTTTTTTGCATTGGCCAATGTACTGTAATATTTCCCAGGTAGGGTTACTATATGTCCAGGTTTCTCCAGATATGTCCTCTTTTCAAGAGCTTTGTTGTTTTGTCAGAGGGGGAGGGGGAAAGGACAGCAGCTCAGCTGACAAAAAAAATTGTATAGGATGGTACTCAAAATCGGAGTAATAATAATAACTTTATTTTTATATACCGCCATACCACAAACAGTTCTAAGTGGTTTACAAGGGAAGAGACTGTTTACAGACAGTGACATTACAGAGAACCTTCCAAATTACATTGGCATGTTAAGTTTAGTCGGGTTTATCTGGAAGTGTTTTAGAAGTACATCAAGGTTGAAGTGGGGTCAGAGAAATTGGAACACACTGAAAGAGGCCAAACAGCACCAGAATGAGGCTTTTAAGAACATAAGAATTGCCGCTGCTGGGTCAGACCTGGGGTTCTTCGTGCCCAGCAGTCCGCTCACGCGGAGGCCCTCTGGTCAAAGACCAGCGCCCTGAGACTAGCCCTACCTGCGTACATTCTGGTTCAGCAGGAACTTGTCTAATTTTGTTTTGAATCCCTGGAGGGCGTTTTCCCCTATGACAGACTCCAGAAGAGTGTTCCAGTTTTCTACCACTCTCTGGGTGAAGAAGAACTTCCTTATGTTCGTACAGAATCTATCACCTTTCATTTTTAGAGAGTGCCCTCTCATTCTCCCTACCTTGGAGAGGGTGAACAATCTGCCCTTATCTACTAAGTCTATTCCCTTCAGTACCTTGTTCGAGGGAGAAGAGGCCCAGTTTCTCTATCTTATGCTGTACGGCAGCTCCTCCAGCCCCTTGCACTGTTTCTTTCTGTACAGCACTTGCTTAAAAGAACCAATGATGTGCCTCCATATAGGGTCTTTGCAAATAAAGAGCAGTGGCAGAATCACCGGTAGGTGAGCTCAAGTGTGCACAGATCCACCCACTCAATAGCAGCACACTGAGATGGCTGGCAGAGGAATCCAGGCATCTCTCCCTCCACTCCCTCAACCCCTAAACCTTTTAAAGCATTGGTTCCCAAACCTATCCTGGGGGATCACCAGCCAGTCAGGTTTTCAAGATAGCCCTAATGAATATGCATAGAGCAGATCTGCATACCTGTCACCTCCATTATATACAAATTTCTCTCATGCATATTCATTAGGGCTATCCCGAAAACTTGACTGGACAGGGTTGTGATTTAGTCTTCAGCTCTTGCTAGTAGGGAGCACCGACTCATACCTGTTGCACATGGCCCCAAACTTCCCCTCTGACCTGATGCTGCCTAAGCAGAACAGGAAGGCTTGGAGCCAGCTTTTGCAACAGGTATAAGAACCTCCAGCATATCACTACAAAAAAGCCATACTCGCCCAGCCTCAGCAATTTTATACACGATAAAGATTTTAAGAATGGACTGGGAGATTGAGGAGTGACACTGTAAGATGCCCGATCGCCAGGGGAGGCAGACATGTCGGGCGAAAGGTGGGGCCGTTCTGTCCCCCCAAAAACTGGGCGCCCGGCCACCCTTCAAGGGTGCTCACGGCGGGTTTGAAAGTGCTCAAATAGCAGCGCACCCTCCCCCCCCCCCCTACCAGGGTATCTTTTTGTACCCTGCCTGGCTAATTCCGTTTGAGCTGAAAGCGCAGCTAAATAAAGTCACACAACAAGCAGCATCAAAAGAGTATTCCTAGGGAGCAGCCCATCTACTCCCCCCCATGTCACACGCCCACGAGTGGGCGTCTGTCTTTTCACTCCCCCTAACTCTCGTCTTGCTCGCAAACACCCCCCACTTCCGCGTCCTACCTTCGAGCTTGTCTTTAAAGTCGCCGTATACGAAGCGCCCCAGACCCTGACGCTTTTCTTACCCGCGTCCCGCCCCCTCTGACGCAGCTTCCGGTTTCTTGTAGAACGGGACGCAGCTGAGAACAAGAATCCAGTCGGGGGGAGTAATTATCGCTCTCGAGCAACTTTGCTGCTGGGCTAATGACGGCGACGTCAAACCAGACAAGTTTCCATATAGGATACGCGGTTGTTTAGCGTCTTATCTAGAGAAGGATACGGGACAAAGTTTTCCCGTCCCGTCCCTCTTTCTGCAAGCCTGGAACACTTTAAAATCATAAGTAGCAACATTCTAGAGCTCAGATTGTGATGTCATAATGCCTCATTCCACCAATGCCTAAGCTCTGTCCTCATCTGCACAAGCCTCAAACACTTTAAAATCATAAGCAGAAACATTCTAGAGCTCAGATTGTGATGTCATAATGCCTCATTCCACCAATGCCTAAGCTCCGTCCTCGTCTGCACAAGCCTGAAACCCTTTAAAATCATGTGTTGGAGGCTTGTGCGGTTAAGGCAGAGCTTACAGGAATGGGGCAGGGCCAGCAACAAAACTCACGGAGACAGGATGGGGACATTGAGTTCCCCCGTGTCATTTTCTAGTTTGAACCCCACTTGTTGGTCCTTTTACTAAGGTGCGCTAGCCGATTTAGCACACTCTAAAAGCTAACATGTGCTAACGCGTCCATTATATCCTATGGACGCATTGGCATATGCTAATTTTTAGCGCACGCTAAAATGGCTAGCACGCCTTAGTAAAAGGACCCCTTGGAGATGTTGATAATTAATTTGGCTTCTTAAACACAAAGGATTCATTACTACAAGTGCATAAGGAGAGAGTATGCACAGTGGCCAAAACCACAGCCTCAGCACGCTGAGCTTGCATGCTCAAACCCATACTGCTCGTGACCCTGGGCAATACACCCAGTTCCAACAGCCCCTCCCTCCCCTCATTAACCCAGGTACACTAGATAGATTGTGAGCCTACCAGAACCTGCGTACGTTCTGGTTCAGCAGGAACTTGTCTAACTTTGTCTTGAATCCCTGGAGGGTGTTTTCCCCTATAACAGCCTCCGGAAGAGCATTCCAGTGTTCCACCACTCTCTGGGTGAAAAAGAACTTCCTTACGTTTGTACGGAATCTATCCCCTTTTAACTTTAGAGAGTGCCCTCTCATTCTCTCTACCTTGGAGAGGGTGAACAACCTGTCTTTATTTACTAAGTCTATTCCCTTCATTATCTTGAATGTTTCGATCATGTCCCCTCTCAGTCTCCTCTTTTCAAGGGAGAAGAGGCCCAGTTTCTCTAATCTCTCACTGTACGGCGACTCCTCCAGCCCCTTAACCATTTTAGTTGCTCTTCTCTGGACCCTTTCGAGTAGTACCGTGTCCTTCTTCATGTACGGCGACCAGTGCTGGATGCAGTATTCCAGGTGAGGGCGTACCATGGCCCGGTACAGCAGCATGATAACCTCCGATCTGTTTGTGATCCCTTTCATAATCATTCCTAGTATTTTGTTCACCCTTTTTACCGCCGCTGTGCATTACAAATTAATTGATGAATAGGTTAGTTTACTAATGACTTCATACATACAGTATGGTTTTTTTTGCGATAGACTCCTTTACCATCTGTAACAAAATTTTATTTTATATCTTAATTACTATGACACAAGAAGCATAGAAAATGGCCTGTAACTTTTGTGATCAGGACATCGATATTTTGAAATTTACCTGTTTTTTAAATTACATTCTAAATTGATTGCAAGCTCGGTAAACTTAGGGGTAGGGTTACCATATGTGTGGATTTCTCCAGACATATCCTCCTTTTGAGTACATGTCTGAGGGTCCAGACAGCTTTTCGAAATCCGGCCCTTTGTCCGGGTTTTGAAAAGCCTCCTCAAATCGCATCGGACAGGGAGTAAGTCCGTGCATGCGCGGATTTCCTGCCCGACAAGGCAGCAGTGGGCGGGATTGGGGGGCAGGTCTAGAGGTCTGGATTTTCTGATTGGAAAATCTGGCAACCCTACTTAGGGGCCATTTTGAGTCTAGACTCAAGCAGTAGAACTTGGATGAAATTCTGCAAGTCACAGATCAGAGGAAGCATCACCAAACTTTTTCCCCTTATTTAACCCATCAAGATGAGTTCCGCTTCTGCCACCATGTGACCATTTTGTTGGAGGTGCTGTTCCATAACAGGAACAAGTGTTCATCTCTTTTATTTGCTCACTCAGTGCACCTCAAACAGCATTAAGACTTTACTAGGCGCCTTGAAGTATGCTGAGTAGGACTGGGAGGTCATTGGAGACCTGAAAATAGTGGCATTGCTAACATCACTTTTCCATATAATCATCACTTTTCCACATAATCATCGCTTACAAAAATGTTAAAAAGAACAGGCCATAAGAACCGAACCTTGAGGCACACCACTGGTAACATCCCTTTCCTCAGAGCAATCTCCTGTCCTGGGGGTGGGGGGTGGGTGGGGCTGGTTGAACAGTTGGCAAATCCTGGGACTAGGGCTTATTTTTGGGGAAACACGGTATAACATCAAAAACACTTTCCCTGTGTATAAGTCTAGTATGGCCCCATTCAGCGTGGGTTCCATTACCAACTGCTGGAACATCCATGCATTCTCTTTGCAGAAAATCTAGGATCTCCCTACTTTTAAATCCCACAATAGGGTTACCCCAATCAACATCTGGCATGTTAAAATCACCTATTAGTGGTACTTCCCCTTTTACAGCTGTATTTTGAATTTCTACTATTAAATCTCTGTCCACTTCTGTTTGTGAAGGAAGACTGCATATCACACCAATGTAAATACATTTTCCATTCCCTTTCCAGATCATCCCATAATCCCTCTTCCTTACCCTGCAAATCCTGCAATTGTGTGACTTTAACATAATCTTTAACATATAACACCGCTCCCCACACCTCCTTTTCTTCCTATCCTGGCTTTCCTGAACAGATTATAGCCGGTATAACTAAATCCCAGTCATGGTAAAGCTTCCCCCTCCCCCAGTTTGTGACAAGTTAACTCTTACATATCTCATGGCTGATTTGCCTTGTGTTCTTAAATTTGCTGTTATTGAGTTCTTTGCAGGTAGTGAAATCCTTTTTTATACCAGTGTAAGAATTCTCTAATAATGTTTCTGATGTTACTGTATAAGAGCTCTTTATGCATCGTGGTTGCCTTTCTAGGTGCCAATAAAGCAGCTAAATTCCGTCTTAATACCTTTTGAGTTTACCCTTTCTAATTTTCAGAACAGGTTTGTCAAGAGGGTAGGTTTCCTGAGTGTGAGTTATTATCTACAGTGCATGATATGAAGATGAACTGTGGTCAGAAGGTGTTGGAGGTGTCTGTGGGATGTCACCAGGCTGAGCGAACAATGTTTACTTTGACATCATTCTCCTCCAACAGAGCACTGAGAAATTCCTCTACAGCAGTGATTCTTAACCATTTTTGAGTCACAGACCCCTTTAAGAATCTGATGAAAGCGGTGTCAGGTCAAAAGCGCGCCGGGACAAAGGCACGCCCAGACAATTGAACGCAGCGTGCGCCGCCACGCCGCTCTAAATTAGTTTTTAGGGCTCCGACGGGGGGGCGTGGGGGGGAACCCCCCACTTTACTTAATAGACATCGCGCCGCATTGTAACCCCCCACATTTTACTGAAAACGGAACTTTTTCCCTGTTTTTAGGGAAAAAGTTCAGTTTACAGTAAAATGTGGAGGGTTACAACCCCCAACCAAACAAATCCTCACTCAGCAGGAAAAAGTATAAAATGGAGAGACAGACCAACTTGTATCTTTCTTCTCATTTCTTTATTGAAAATTCTTCATTAAACATTCTTGCTCCAAGCAATACTGCCCGACGGGACCCGTTTCGCCTACAATGGCTTTTTCAAGGGTTCCAGCAGGGAGCACTCATTTTAGCTTCCTCGTGCATTTGGGGTTCTTTTAGAATTCTCAGACCCCTGGGGATTCTTTCAACCTTGCAGTATTCGGTTAATATTGAGCTGTTAAGTTCTATATTAATCACATTTTTGAGAGTTTTGAAGATTTCATCACTATTGTCAGTATTCAAAGTAAGGGTATTCAAAGAGTCAAAATATGAAGGGGTAGTAAAAATACTCCCCAAAACGTCACTAGAAAAGCTAAAACCAGTTTTCCACGTGCCCGTGGCCATCTTCTTGGAAATTAGTAGCACTGTAATGTGTATTTTTACTACCCCTTCATATTTTGACTCTTTGAAGAGGAAGGTTGACCATTGGATAAGTTTGGGTGCCGTCTTTTTCAAAATGCGTTGCTATCTAGTAGAGTTCTCAGCTATAATTTTTTATTTCAAACAGTTCATAAAGCATCTTGCTGATTTTGAGCAGTTTCTTCCACCTGATCGTCTTTTAGAGTTTCAGGAAATTACTCATAATTTCTTCCAAACCAAGTTTCCAAGTTTATTATATAGTTTGATTAATCGCCTAGTCTACAATCTAAGTTCATGGCTAGATCATTTTTTGATGCCTTCGACATTACGTCCAGGGCATCTGCTATGTCCATAGCCATGAAACGGTTAGCCTAGCTTCAAGTTTCTGATCTTGATATCAACGTCCAGGAACATCTGTAGAATATTTCCTGTTTGGGCATAAAGTAGAGGAAACAACACAAAAACTCACTCGATATCAGCAGAGCATGACTACTCTATCTTCCTCGACTCAGCCTTCCAAGTCTTACCAAAAGCAATCTTATACTCCATATAAGAGGCTCTATCCAGCAACCTCGTCCTCTTTTAAACCTCCACCTCAGAAGACTCAATGACCTCAGATGTCTGCTCCACAAAAATCGACTCAGTCTTTTTGACAGCTTTCTAGAGAGCATAGTCACAATTCATCCTACTCTACCCCCTCCACAACTTTTCAGTAGTCATCTTCTCTTGTAACATCAACATTGGACTCTCGTTGCAACAGATGCTTGCGTTCTAAAAGCCATACAGGAGGGTTACTCCTTGCTCTTCACTCAAATCTCTCCAAGAGTCCTCTTTCAAGTCTCAACAGAGTTCCCTTCTTCAGGAAATCAAAGTTCTTCTGCAACTCAATGCCATAGAGCCAGTTCCCCTTTCTCAGAAAAGCCAGGGGTTCCACTCAAAGTACTTCTTAATCCCAAAGACGATGGGAGGTCTTCGTCCTATTCTTGACTTCCGAGCTCTCAACAAATACTTAATCAAAGAGAAATTTTGCTTGCTATCCCTAGCAACTCTGTACCACTTCTGGACAGAAATGACTGGCAGTGCTATCTAGACCTCAAAAAGGCCTATACTTGCATCCCCATACATCCAGCCCACAGAAAGTACTTTCTCTTTCGTGTCGGACATCATCATCTCCAATACAAAGTGCTTTCTTCTCTCAGAGTATTCATAAAATGCCTAGTTGTAGTAGCCGCAACCCTTCGGACACATGGATTTCAAGTGTTTCCTTACCTAGATGATTGGCTAATAAAAGCTGCATCGCCTCAAGCATTACAGTTAGCTACACAAGCGACCATAAATCTTCTGGGGATAGAAGGAGGGATCTAAGACCCTGATTGGCTTGACTGGGAAGGGGAAGGTCTTCCATTTTGCAGTAAGCAGGAGGAACTGGGCATCCCTCCTGCTGTTAATTATTTTCCAGGTTCAAGGGAGGTTTAGGTTGGTGTGTGTGTGGGGGGGGGGGTATCTGGTGGCAGGAGGGAGTGGGCATCCCTTCTGCTGATTTTTTTTTTAGGAAGGGAGCGGGGGAGCCGGCATAGTATTTTTTTTAATGGGGCAGATTTTGTGCGTGTGCAACACATACACATCTGTGCCATTAAAAAAAGAAAAAAGCCCTAACAGCTAGTGGCAGGAGGCTGCTTTGGGGCTTTCCCCTGCCGCTCAGCTGTTCAGGCTTCCCTAAATTGGCTCTATGCAAGTGTCTCAAGTCTATCTCTGAGCGACTGGTGGGACAGGATTACAGTGAACCTCTGTGCAAATCATTTGCATGGAAACTTGTTGGAACATGAATGACTGTTCCAGAGTCAGTCAAAAAAATTAAAAATCGGTCAACAGTGGTCAACAACAACTGTTTAATGCATCTAGCCCTAAATCACCAAATTAGGGTCAGGAATGTCCTTGTGTATTTTTTCACCTTCCTACTTGTCTCAGCGTATACAGTACTCATAGTATGAAAAAAGCAAAATGGGTTGAACCTTATACTTGTGTACCAGTGCAAATAATGATATTCATTTCATTTAGTCACCATCTCAAAAAACCCCCAGAAATTGTATTTATACTCTATGCACAAAAGACTTTCCAATTTTATTTTATTTACAAATATTGAATACAAATTAGGACAATTCTGTAAAATACTTCAACAGATGGATTGCACACTTTTAAACTTTGGTTTAAACCATTTTCTAGAAACATTTATTTAGGGTGAGCCAATAACTAGGCATAAGAGCAAACCTGTAGAAAACTCTTTTTGAACAAGTATAATAATCAAGATAGAATGCATCTACAAGAGGATAAAGTTGAGAGGGGCTCAATTGCAACAGACCTACATTAGATACATAACAGGACTGAATTGTTTTCATTTCATAAAGCACCGACTCTCTAAAAAGAGTCTGAAACACTTCTCTGCATTTTGAAATAAATTATGATTGGGAAGTGTGTGCAGTTTTTTTTTTTTTAATTTCGGTACAGCTCAAGCCAGCTTCAGCATACAACAGACTCCAATGTGGTAGATGGCAATTTGACAGACATAAAACTAAGGGGTGGTAGGGGGCAAGTACTTAAAGCTCAGATTAACTGGTAAATATTCTCAGAGCCTAATTCAAACCTTAGACTCCATTCAGCATGTGTCATATTTAGGAAGAGTAAATCAGTCAGGCTTGGAGTGGTAATTCCTTGTCTGCAGTAAATATGTCCTGGAGTGCAAGGTCTTAATCAAGAGTTTGATGGAGGTTACCATTTCATTGCCGTTTGGGCTTTCAGTTTAATATTAGCTTCTTCCATTCAGTGCTTCCTTAAGACTCAATCCTCAAAGACATAACCAACTACATAGGGTATCTTACACAAGCTGAAAGTTGAAACTAGTAACCTTGATTGACCAAGATTTATGACTATATAAACCTCCCAATAGTCTCATTTATTCCTGGAATAGAAATAGGTTCCTTATCTCATTTAAATTTTGCATATGTATTGCAGTAGTCTTTTAGCTTAAACTTGATCTTACTTTTGTAAAGATGATATGCTCCTAGGCATTCCCTTTGTTACAGACCGATCAAAAGATTATGCAGTGCAGGGTTCTACAAGCCATATTAACCCTGCAGATTATAACATCTGTTACTGAACCAACAAAACTAATTATCAGAACAGGTGTGCACAATCACAGTCCTAAAAGGCCACAAACCCAGTTGAGTTTTCAAGATTTCCACAATGAATATGTACGAGATCTATTTGTGGCTATCAGGGACCTTGGTTGCGCATATGCTTTTGAGACCCAAGGCCCTTTCTTCTAAGCACATCTGGAGGAGGGTCCTAAGTGGCCTGAAAAGATGTATACAAGATTGCTCACATGCATCAATATTACCATATATTGCGCCAGCAAGATACGCTCAATCTGTAAATGATCAAATCTGAGCATCCCTTATTAAAAGGCACAAAAATTCCCCAGTCCCCCTTTTAACAACCATTATAACATACAAGTTTATACTATTAACATTCATTAATAAAATGCATTGAGGGGAGCCCTGTGCTTTTATCCGGCCCCAACCCTGATGTCTGAACATAACAAAACTGCATCAGGAGTTTATAAGGAAATATATGGGGGGAGGGCCTAGCCTGGTGGAAAGAATTGCGCATTACTGTGAAAAGAACACATGGTTTTTGTTCCCTAGGTCAGCTGGAGATGCTGTTGAGGTGTTCACAGCACCTGAGGAAAGGAAGTCTTTTCCAATGCTCAACAGTGATTGCTGGTGGCCATACAAACAGTCCACACTAGTCATCTTCTGCACAGAACTGTGGTTTGTGGTTCCTGGCCAATAACTGCCACTGTGGGACCAAAAATGAAAACAAAAAAAATTATAGGCTTGAAAATGATTGATGTGTGCGATGTGTCTGTCTTGCATCTTGGTAACATTTAGTGTGATGGCTCTTGCTGGTCTCTCTCTGGTTAAGGCTGCCAAGTAATTTCTCCTGAGCATCATCTTCTAGCCAAAGAGCAACAGCAACACAATTGTAACTGAATTCACTACTATTAATGGCACTGCAAAAAAGAAAACAATTACAGAATAGATATACAGCATAACCATGAGCGTTTAATAACAGATCATTTGCAGTTATTGCATTATTTTAAACACAAGTGTAGAGCAACAGTAGGTTTGTTTTCTGCACTGGTCTACAGTTTCCTCCTGCTTTTTTGTGTTTTCAGCTCAGTCAGAAGATTACAAGTGAACAACCCTTATGGCTGGTGAGAGGGTAAGGTGTGGAAATGACAGAGAAGCATATGGCAGAGGGATAATAAATAAAAATAAATAAGGGGGAGGGGAAGAGAATTAGTGAGAAAAAAAAGCAGATGCATGTACTGCGCTTACCTATATAATGGTGGATAGAAAAAAAGGAAGATAGGAAGGGGTGAGAAAGGGGGAAAAAAGAGGAAATGTTAGAAAACAGGAGAGTATGCAGTGCCAATTGTGTTTGAGGGTTTTGTAGGCAATACTTGAGGGAAGGAACTAAACATCCTGTCTTGTAAAAGTGTGTTCTTTCTGTGGCACTACTGATGACAGAGGAAGTTGGCAAGGGCGGAAAACATCCTGGCACTTAAATTAGCACCTTATGCTGGCCTGGGCCCAATAGTTGACACCATTGACTGGCACTGTTCCCAGCGGCGTGGCGAAGGAGGGTGGTGGCATCTGGCATTAATTGCCATGCACACTCCCGCATATTCTTCCCACCTCTTCAAAATGTTGCCGGCAGCAAGCAGTTCCTAGGTGCTGCTCATGCTGGCCTTGAATCTCCCTCCGACGTCACTACCTGGTCCCATCTGGATTTCAGAGCTCTTTTATCGCATGGTTTTCTTCCTATCTTTTCCATTGCACCCCTAGTTGTAGTGGATCCTCCTCCTCCACCACAATCGGCCGGACCACCTCTTTTTTCCATCAACACTTCTTTCCATGGCTTTCAGTATCACATCTATGCTGATGACTCGCAGATTTCTCTCTCTCTCTATACCTGAAATCTTGACATTCAGTCCCGGGTTTCAACCTGCTTGTCTGACATCGCTATCTGGATGCCTCACCGTCATCTAAAATTATACATGGCCAAGACTGTGCTCCTTATCGTTCCACCTAAACCCCTCTCTCCTCTTTCCCCGTTCTCTATTTCTGTGAACACCCTCATCCTTCCTGTCTCGTTGGCTTGCAACCTTGGGGTAATCTTTGACTCATCTCCTTTACATATCTGACAGACTGCCAAAACCTGTCGTTTCTTTCTCTATCATATTGCTAAAAATCAGATCCTTCCTTTATGAGCACACTGCCAAGACCCTCGCCCATACCCTCATCACCTAGACTACTGCAGCCTGCTTCTCACTGGCCTTCCACAAAACTATCTCTCTCCCCTTCAGTCTGTTCAGAACTCTGCTGCATGCCTCAAATTCAGTCAAGGTCGCTTTACCCAACCCCTCTCCTCAAGTCACTTCATTGGCTCCCTATCCATTTCTGCGTACAGTTCAAACTTCTCTTACTGACCTACAAGTGTATTCGTTCCTCAGTATCTCTCCTCTCTCTCTCCCCCCCTCCCCCCTCCCGAGCACTCCGCTTATCAGATATCTTTCTATTATTTGTACCCTCCTCCTCTATATCCAACTCTAGATTCTGTCCCTTCTACTTTGTTGCACCGTATGCCTGGAACTTGGTACGTCAAACTCCGTCTCTGGCAGTCTTCAAATCCAGACTCAAAGCCCACTTCTTTGAATCTGCTTTCAATTCCAAACTCCAACCCACCCTCTAAACACCAATATCTGTCTTATCATTCCCCCACCTGAGCACTATGTATAAATGCACTTTCTTGTCCAGATTGCCTTGATTAGATTGTAAGCTCTTTTGAGGAGGGACTGTCTCTTCTATGGTTTGATGTACTGTGTACTGTGCTGCGTATGTCTAGTAGTGCTATAGAAACAATTAGCAGTAGAAGAAGGAAAACTGAGACTGGCATCAGCAGCAGCTTAGAAATGCTGCTTGCTGCCAGTGAAGATTCTGAAGAGGTGGATGGGCAGAGAGGAAGAGGTATTGGTGCCCCCAATGAGACAGCGCCTGGGGCGGTCCTCCCCCCCACCATTATGCCATTGACTGTTCCCACCTCCAGAGTAGATATGAAATAGCAAAAAATAAGCACCCCCTCCAAAAAAAAAGTGACTACGTAATTTTTATTCTACCTTCTAAAATTTGTGTCTGAAGCTCAGCTTTTCTATATATTTCCCCCTCTCCTCTTGAACAGAGGCACGTTTCCTGTTTTGTGAGGAGAGAGGATATTAGTCTGCTACAGAGGAGTACCAGGAGTTCATGTGAGGATTGTCAAGTATTAGTAAGCTTTTAGTGAAATTGTTAGGCTTGTCCCAACAATGGCGCCTTGATAATAAAAGCTTTAAAATCTACTGTGCAGGACTGAAACCACCAACATCCCGTCAGCCTTTTAGGTCTTACCTCTCATAACAGTTCGAACAGAGCGAATAAGGTTCATTAGTTGTGATTTAACTCCCGGTTCTTCTCCAAAGCCTCCAATTCCTTGGTCTGCACCCCAACCAACTAAATAAAACAAAAACAACAATTTTAATTATACTTATTGTGAAAATCTGATTATTTGATCTTTCCTTTAACGGTGGCCCTTTTACTGTTCTCTGCTGTCTTCCCTCTAGCAAAAAGATCAGTCAACTTGCATTAATTTGTAAGCTACCCTGATCATCTAGTCAGGATGAAGGGTGGTGAGTAAGCATTTATAACAGGGCTGCATTTCTGAAGTAGGCTCTGAAAACCATAAGGCTGTCCATAGCCATTCTGCATGCTGTTTTAGATTGTTTAATTTGCAATTTGTTATTTTGTATTTCTTTTCAATCTTTAATTTTATTTAGAGTTGCATTTTGATTAAAACTTGCAATTGCGATTAATCACACAATTAAAAGTGGCAATCCCTAAGGGGCATGCAAGGCCCTTGAAGCCATGAGGGAGCAAAAGGTAAGTTTTTCCTTTATTATTTAATTATGGGGAAGCATAAGGGTAAGGCATGCATGTTTACTTCAGTAACATCAGGTCTTATGGACCGCCATGTGACCTCATACCTTTACCTCAAATAGATTAGAGTCAATATTGGGGGCTTTGCTTAACTCTCCTGATCACACTCCTCCTCTCCCTCCAGAGCTTCCTGGTGGATTAAGATCTGAAGTAAGTCCTAAAGTAGCTTCATTGGAAGCATCTGAACCTCAGTCTACTTTTTAGGGATTTCCTATTTGAAAATGCCTCAAGTATTTACCAATTTATTAAGTATTACTGAGGTTTCAGAAGAATCACCACAGAAAGTTTCTTTAAAGGATTTGTGGCAATTAAATTCAAGGATGGAGTGTATGTTGAAATCAGCTACTAATTAGACCCAAGTTTTTTCAAAAGAAGTTGTTGAAAAACTGGAATATGTGGCCTCCAATATTCAAAATCTTGATAAACAATGGTTTCACTTGAAAAGCAGGCATCTAACTAGCAACTCTTTTTTACGTCATCACTTCAAACTGGAAGCAATGGAAATGTTGCAAGATCCAGAAATCTGTGTTTGGTTAATTTTCCAATGACACATTTTATCACCTGAGATAGGAAGTATCTCAGAGAGCTATTAGGATTACAGACAGCTGATATACTACCGATCTCTACTCAGTATATTATTTCTCAAAAGCAAATGCTCCATACTGAACAGGGAGTGGACCAGCTTGTATCTAATGAATTTAACCTTACTGAGTTCCTTGAAGATTCACAAGATGTGATACAGACTAAAGGGTCCTTTTATCAAGCTGTGGTAGGGGTTTAACGCGCATTAAACTGCCTGCCGCGCTAGCCGCTAATGTCTGCATTGAGCAGGCGTAGTTTTTTTAGCCAGCCATGGGGGTTAGCACTTGATGAAATGTCCAACGCGCTAACCCCACTAGTGCAGCTTGATAAAAGGACCCCTAAATCCACTTTCTTGGTTACATGTGTGAATGAATCTGATAAAGCTCCTTATTATGAGGATGTATTTAAAAAACAAAAATGCAAAGTTTTGTAGAGATAAAGTTCTGATTTTTCCTGATATGGCTAGGCCCACACAGCTTAGAAGGAAAGCCTTTTTTAGCATTGAAACCTAGAGCAGGTTTTTTTAATTTCCATGTAAACGTTTGATACATTTTCAGAATAAGAATCATATTTTTTGGGACCCAATGCAGTTGGAATAGCTCCTTAAAGATTATGAGAAATAAGATTTGATTGCTTCAGATTTTGAAAAAGGAGATAAATAAAGATATTTTAGTGTCCAGGTAGTTAGGATGTTGTCCTATTATTTTTCCTTAAGTATTTCTTGGATTAATAAGCACTTTCCTCTAATTAATGTGTGCTTGATGGAATCTAATTTAGATGTTTCCTGTAAGGTTTATATCCTTTAGATGTATGATTTATTTCCATATCCTTTATTTTGTGATGATACAATGTAAAAAACTTTTCTAATAAATAAAAGATATAAGAAAGGTCTCTACACCATGTGTCATTTGAATGCCATAGCATGACTGATAGAAGATTGTAAGCAATATGATCACATCATACTATTTCTGCAAAAACTTCACTGTCTACCAGTATGATACAAGGCTAAACTTAAAACCCTGTCTGATATTCAAAGCCCTTACAGGAAATGGTCCAGAGGAACAGGATCTCCCTCTACACTCCAAGACTGAAGACCAAACAAGGAACATCCGTATCCACATCCTCTCCAAAGAGAATCAAGATGCGATACCCACCAAGTCTTCTCTTTCTCTAGACTAGTCTCTACACTCTAGAGCATACTCCCAGAAGGGCTTCTCTTAATCCAAGACTATCTCCATTTCAGAAAGCAGGTGAAAATTTAGCTCTTCATTAATAAAAGAAGCAAGTATCTACAGTGGATTCTCTGTTAACCGGAACTCAATTAACCAGAACTCTCAAGCAACCAGAAAAAAAAAAATCTAAGAAATACTGTAACACTTTAAATAAAAATTAAAATAAAATCAATTTCTGGTAAAAATTTAAGGGCTCCTTTTACTAAGGTGCGCTAACGTTTTTAGCGCATGCACTAGATTATCACGTGCTATAGCGCACATGAGCCAATTACCGCTTGTTTAAAAGGAGGCAGTAGCGGCTAGCGCTGTGCTAAAACCGCTAGCGCACCTTTGTAAAAGAAGCCCTAAGTGTAAACTTCGTTTCCAAATACACAGGGAAAATGTAGCAATTAAGAGTCAGAAAGTAGCTGAAATGCAATAGAGAGAACTGACTCGAGCTAATTAAACCTCCAAGAGAAGTACTCATAGAACTGTAACTCTGCTCAGAGGCTTGTAACTCTAAAGGGAGGGAGATAACCCTCTCTTGAAACAAGAGTTAGTATTTCAAATCATAGCATAGTGTTTTAGTAAAAATGAGTACAACTCTTGAGGGTGACAAGGCTTGAAAAATGTTCAATACTTAAATGGAGTATTTTGCAGAATTTTTAAAAGTCCAAAAATAATGATGATTGCATTCAGGAAGATTGTACTTAACTTAAATGCAGAACATGCAACTTCCAGGGTCCCGACGTGGCCCCGTTTCGGCGACTGCTTCAGGAGACCCCGCCAACCGAAAGTAGATAGTTTTTGCAAATATCACACTGAGTATAAGTGCTTCAACTGTAAGCGGTTCAAAAACTGAAAAGTTCCCTGCAAGAGGGTTACCTCCCTCCCTTTAGAGTTACAAGCCTCTGAGCAGAGTTACAGTTCTATGAGTACTTCTCTTGGAGGTTTAATTAGCTCGAGTCAGTTCGCTAAGTGTAAACTTGGCACACCACACCTGAGTATGCCCACGTTTTGCATACCACATGTGTAGTAGTTTGTCTGGAACAGTTTGTGGTATGGGGTACAGTATTAATAGTAACTCTCAAGCAACCAGAAACTATCAAAAATTTATCAGGCATCAATCCTCATGGGTGCCGGTTAACTGCGAGTCTACTATATTCACATACACACCAGCTGCACATACTGTAGAAGGAATTGTTTTTATCCAGACCTATTCTCATTGATATTTTCTTGTATCCTTTCTGACTTCATGTGCAATTTAGGTTAGTCACCTTTATTTCCTATCCAGCTTCCACTACTCATATCCTATTTGTCCAAGTGTTCCACTCCACTTATGCTCTATACAGAGGAGTAGCCCAATGGTTAATGCAATGGGGTTGACAATCTGGGAACTGGATTGAATTCCCACTGTAGCTCCTTGTGACCCTCCATTGCTTCAGGTTCAAGACACACATTGTGAATTTATTAGGTACATAAACCATACAGGTCTAATACTCTTTTATCTATCAAACGTTATCTAAAACCCATAATTTCACCCTATTCTTATCTCCTAAAGACCTCCACTTCCCTTTGGTAACTCTTTATCCAATATTTATTACCTTAAAAAATTCAATGTCATCGCTTATTCTATTCCTTTTAATTTGAATGTAATTCTTGTTTTTAGTTTGAATGTAATCCGCCTTGAACCGCAAGGTAATGGCGGAATAGAAATCACTAATGTAATGTAATGTAATGTAATAATTTGCTGTCATCTACACGCAAGTGCAAATAATGAGCACCAACTAACCTCAATAATCAGCTGTTGATTAAAAGCTCGTTCGCCAATTACTTTGGGCACATATCTCAGCAGTGTGCCCATATATAAAATCCTTGAGTATGTTATCACAATTATCAACCACATCAGAGGTACCTATAACCTCTCCTTTTCCGTTACTCTTCATAACATTCAGGGTAAGAGACTGAGGTGCTCACAGGATTACCATAAATTAAGATAGGATTAGAATAAGGACAGTAATAGATGAGGAAAAAAGCCGGGCTGGGCTATCAATGGGCTTTAAAAAAAATCCCTGATTTCTGTTCGGCATTTTTTTATTGACGTTGCTGTAATAAATTTTATGATAAAGTATAACAAAAGATTCAGCAAATCAGGACGACCACAACATAATAGTTTCTTTTTGGTCTTGATCGTATGATTTGAAACAGAATCCTACAGGCGATGCCACAACGGGCAGCCTTTTAAATTGCAATATTACTCACTCTTGCTAAGGAACCTCTCCTCGTGTAGCACAGCGATAGCATTCACACAAAGCAAAGCCGCCTGGATCAAAGAGTACAACGTAAACGCCATGTCGGCACTCTCTCAGCCTCTCGCTCGGCCCCCTCCTCCTACAAGGACGGCAAAGCACGGGGAACAAACTTCCTCCCTCAGCCTCTAGCCCTCCAGAGTTCCCTTCTGGGACTGTCGCAGTTTCCGCTTAACACAGGAAGGAATGGGGTGACTCGTGGCAAAGAGCGAACGTGATGACCTCAGCCCGCGTTTCAATGACGCTTAGGTGAGGGGGCGGGGAGAAGCTGTAGTTCTTTAGCGCTGCCTCGTCGTCATAGTAACCATAGTAAATAACAGCCGATGAAGAGCCCAGCTTATCCAAAGTAAGACTCTGGTGAGACCTCATTTAGAATATTGCACCTTCAAAAAGATCTAGACCAGAGGTCTCAAACTCGCAGCCCGCCAGGTCCTATTTTGAGGCCCTCAGTATGTTTATCATAATCACAAAAGTAAAATAAAACAGTCTCTTGATCATATGTCTCTTTAGCTATAAATGACCATATTATTATTATTAAGACTTAGCCAAAAGGAAAGATTTATACACTATTAAGAGTTTTACCTCATGCAAAATTGTCATTTCTTTAATAAGACATTAACTATTTTTTTTTTCTGAGGCCCTCCTAGTACCTACAAATCCAAAATGTGGCCCTGCAAAGAATTTGAGACCACTGATCTAGACTGACTCCATCCTGTTTATAATAAAACTTCTAAAATGGTCAGTAGTCTTCATCATAAGGTGTATGGGGACATACTTAAAGATCTCAATATTAGAAAAAATTTCCTTATCAAGCTATTCACATGTATGTCAAAGTATAGTGTGGGGTCTAAAGTGATACCTACAATTTTCAAAGACTTCTCCATAGGAAATGTGATTCTACCAATCTGTAAGGATTGACAAGAAATTTTAATCTTGGTGGAGTTAACTTTAAAAAAAATTTTTTTGGGGGGGGTTCTATATTTATTTTCAATATCCAAATTTGCAGGAAATTCATCAGGTAATGTGACCAGCTACCCAATTTCATGTGCATAAATGAACTAGTATCAACTATAAGACTAGGACTAAATTGTAAACAACAAACCCAACTAAGTCCAAAGTCCAATGTTAAATTTAATAAAGGAGAAGAAAAGACTTTAAGTGTTAACTGCTGACAGGTTAATGACTCCTGTCACTCACTAATAGAGTCTTCATTAGTAAAACCTCCTCTTATTATCTCAAATATCAATTTGATATTTCAATCCCCTAAATGCTCAGTTTTGGGTTTTTTTTAAATAAATTATCTATTTGTTCACTGATGGCAGTTACTTAACTCAGTTGTTGAATATTCAGTGCCAAGGGCTCTATGGAGCTTCCCCTTTTCTCATGAGCAAGCACAGTAAATAGTTCATCAGCCGACTTTTAGGGCTCCTTTTACTAAGCTGCGTTAGGGCATTAACGCGCGGAAAAGCACGTGCTACAATGCCCCACATACTAGACATTAACGCCAGCATTGAGCTGGCATAAGTTCTAGCCGTGTAGCGCGGGGTTAGCGCGCGCTAATCTGCTGTGTGCATTAAAAACGCTAGCACACCTTAGTAAAAGGAGCCCGTAGTGTTTCAGTATCTTAACGCTAATGAAGCCACCGTTCATTAGAGATATAATAGGTAACTTGGGGAAGTCAATAAAAGGATTCAAACACGTATCTACATTCTCCAACACTTCCAACTAAAGTTCGAAAGTGTTGAATATATACAGACATCACTGAATAAACACAGCATATTAAAGAAATGGACTGGAACACAAAGGGTTGTGGAGTCAAGGAAAAGTTAATGGAGCTGAAGGTGATAGAACAAAAATAAATAAGAATAGTTCTTGTCTTGGAATAGTACCAGATTTTCAAATAAGTGATGGGAGTTTTACGATATCCTTTGTTTTTACTCCAACTTCTCATTACCTGTGGGAAAACTGTTGATTGTGTGTGTTTGCTTATAAAAATAATACACACCTATCAAATGCTAAGAGGAGTGGAGGAAAAGCATCCAGAAAAATCCTATTCTCCACTTAGAAATCAAAATATCACCGAGCTTAAAGCGAACGAAAGAAAAAGCCTCCATTCACAATGAGTCTATTTATAATGCGATTCTACTTAAACAACCATCACAGGCATAAAAATCTGTCATCCCTTTGTGCTGCAGGGCAAGATAATGTTAATTTCTATGCATCGTTTAACAGGGGTTTAAAATAATGGTGTTTCGTGGTATAGTACCACTTTTTCAGGGCCATTTAAATCTGCCACATCAAACATAGGAAGGTATTCTTCCTTTGCTTGTTCAATGTGGCAGGTTTAAATGGCCCTGAAGCAGTGGTACTATACCACGAAACAATCGTTGGCCCCATTATTTTAAACCCCTGTTAAACGATACATAGCAATTAGCATTATCTTTCCCCACAGCACAGAGGGACGAAAGTTTTTTATGCCTGTGATAGTTGTTTAAGTAGAGTCGCATTATAAATAGACTCACTGTGAACTGAGGCTTTTTCTTTCATCCGTTTTAAGCGTAGAGGCATTTTGATTTCTAAGTGGAGAGTAGGATTTTTTTTGGCTATTTTTGTTTGTAAAAGTAATACAATGGCAATGTAAAGTTACTGTTGTGAAATCTGCCATAGTAATGTGGTTTCTTTATACCATCTTCCCTCGCCCTATATGCCATTATTGTAGGGAACTGACAGTGACCTGCCAGCATTGGTGGGGTTTTATAGTATTAATCATTAAACGTATCCAAAGTCATAAAACCAAGTAATAAAGAAATGCTAGAGATGACTCCAAACGGTCGAGTCCAAGAAATAAAAGTGCGAAGGTGCAATCTTGTCTGAGTTCATCTCTTTAGTTTATAGTCTCATAATGATAATGATAACAATTAGATAAAAGATTATGGTTTTGCTGAGTGAGACCATAAGTTTGATGGCAAAAACCATCCTGATATTTGTAATATTGAGAGACAGCAATCAGATGCAAAATTCTATAAAATTTGTGTGAGGGGATCCACTGGCAATTATCATTTGGAGTGTGTAAGCAAATGGGAATCTAATCTAATCTAATCCTTAGGTTTGTATACCGCATCATCTCCACGTTCGTAGAGCTCGACGCGGTTTACAGTAGGAGAAATAGGAAGGAACTACAACAGAGAGTTAGAGGTAGAAGTGTGAAGAAAATTTAGAGGACTTGGGATGTCAAGATATAAGAGTTTCTTTGATTCCTAAATTGGAGGGAGACTTACATTTTTTGAGAAAAGCCAGGTTTTCAGATGTTTGCGGAAAACTTGGAGAGAGCTCAAGTTCCGAAGAGGGGAGGTAAGGTTGTTCCAGAGCTCAGTGATTTTGAAGTGGAGGGAGGTCCCTAGCTTTTCTGTGTGGGAAATGCCTTTTAGCGAGGGGAAGGATAGTTTTAATTTGTGGGAGGATCTGGTGGTATTAGGGTTTGAGGAATTCCAAGAAAGAGGGATAAAGGGAGGGAGGATACCATATAGGATTTTGAAAGTTAAACAGGCGCATTTATAGTGGACCCTGGCGATTATCGGAAGCCAGTGGAGCTTGGCCAGGATGACGTATAACACAAGGATGTAAGCTGAGGGGCTCCCTCTCTAGAGAGACTAGATTAGTATATTCTTTTGATGAATGAGTGGGGGCACAAGTTAGTTGGAAGCTGAAAACTCTTGTAATGCCTGCATCTGTAAGCATGGTGAAAGCTTGTGGGCAACACATCCCTTCAATCACATAAAAATACCAATGGGATGTGCCACCTCTGAGATTTTGATGCACATAGATTGCAAGAGCCAGGAGAATGGAGCAGTAAGATGTGAAGAGGCAGCTTTTCACCTATTAGCTAGTGCTTTCAGATAGAAAAGGAAGACAGATATGTGTGGTATAGGGGTAGAAGAAAGGCAGACCTATATGCGTAGTACTGTCCCCCATTTTAAACTTGGGCTTCCTCACCCCCCAAATCAATTTTGGCTACATTGCTTTTGTCCTCTTGCTATAATTGTAGACTGAAAGCATGGTGCAGTGCCCCACAAACTCTTTGATACCGCGGCACATTAAACTCAATGCGGTGGCTGGAGGGCATCCGGAAGTGCGTGGATGTCGATGCAGTGACATCACGTGCATGTGTGATGTCGTCACGTCAACATCCGTCCATGCATGGAGGCCCTCCAGCTGTGTGAGTTTGAGCTATTTCTATGCTGTGAGAGGCACAGCCTGTAAGCAGTCAGCCAGCGCCGGCGCCTCTTCTCCTCACTGGCATCTCGCGGTACACTTGTGTGCTGTGGCACACAGTTTGCGATACACTGGCATAGAATGATAGGATGCAGTGAAATCTGTTCTCAAGTATCTCTGACTGGTGGCGGGCTTGGACATTCCTGTGAACTATGGGGTGTGAGCCAAAAATGGTGAGGCCTATGCCCATCCAGGGAGAGAAATGTTTTGCAATAGAGGGAGATTGCCAGGTTTAGTAAAATGTCCAGGAGAGTAGAGCCATGGAGTAAAGAGCTGCACGGGAACGGGGATGACGGGAATCCCGCGGGGACACCCCCTAGGGTCGCAGGGATCCCGTGGGGACGCCCCTAGGGTCGCGGGGATCCCGTGGGGACGCGGGGTTCCTGCGGGGTTGGATCACAGTGCACGACTCGAGCCGCGAGGGTAGTCTCCTCCTCCTCCTTACCTGCCCTGTCGCAGCACACAGCCGAACGGAAGTCTTCCCGATGTCAGCGCTGACGTCGGAGGGAGGGCTTAAGCAAAGCCCTCCCTTCCTCCGACGTCAGCGCCGATATCAGGAAGACTTCCGGTCGGCTGTGTGCGGCAGGGCAGGTAGGGAGAAGGCAATGGCGTACGAAAGGGAGGGGCGGAATGTGCACAGCCGGTCAGGTCCCCCGATCGACCGACAACAGGCCTGGCTGACAAACCTCCCTGCCCTATAGCCGCAAATCTAAATTACCTCTTACAGCAGCTTCACTACTCCAGCTGCTGTAAGAAGGTAATTTAGATTCGCGGCTGCAGAACATGGAGATTTGTCCGACCGGGCCTATTCTGTTGTCGGTCGGGTGGGAAAGCGCTACAAAGGTAAGGGGCAGGGAGGGAGAAAGGAAGGAAAGGTGGAGTGGAGAAGAAAAGACGCTTAGGGGAAATGGGTAAAACTGAGGGGGGAGAAGGCCGCTGAAAGCACATGGGGAAGACAGAGGGGGGAGAAGGACGCTGAAAGCACATGGGGAAGACAGGGGGGAGGACACTGAAAGGACATGGGGAAGACAGGGGGGGAGAAGGACGCTGAAAGGACATGGGGAAAACAGGGAGGGAGAAGGCCGCTGAAAGGACATGGGGAAGACAGAGGAGGGAGAAGGACGCTGAAAGCACATGGGGAAGACAAAGGGGTGGAGAAGGACGCTGAAAGGACATGGGGAAGACGGTGGGGGGGGGGAGAAGGACGCTGAAAGGACATGGGGAAGGCAGAGGGCGGAGAAGGATGCTGCCTGACAGGACATGGGGAAGATGGGGGGAGAAGGACGCTGAAAGGAAATGGGGAAGAGAGAGTGGGGAGAAGACGCTGGCAGGGAAGAAGACAGAGATGCCAGATTATGGAAGGAGTGAAGGGAAGAAGATGGGTGCCAGACCAATTTGGGAGGGGGGAGAAAGGGAGAGGCACAGTAACAGAGCAAATGGAAGACACAGAGAGAAGAGAGACAGTGGATGGAAGGAATTGAATGAGAACATGAAGAAAGCAGAAACCAGGCAACAAAGGTAGGAAAAAAATTCTATTTCCTTTTTATTTTTTTGCTTCAGCATAAAGTAGTATATTAGTTGTGTTGATAAAAATTTATAAACATTAGAGGGTCTGGTAGAAACCTGTTTACAAAGTATGTATTCTTCCCAATTAATATTTCCAAATTAATAAAGTCTTTTTGCTTATTTTTAAATGGGTTTCTACCAGAGCCTTTAATTCAGTAGCATAATTAAATGAAATAACTATTTCTGAAGTTTATAGGGACGGGTGGGGCGTAGGGGATTCCTCGCGGGGACGTAGGGGATTCCTCGCGGGGACGGGCGGGGATGGAGGGGATTCCTCGTGGGGACGGGTGGGAGTCCTCACGGGGACGGGTGGGATTTCTGCCCCGCGCAACTCTCTACCATGGAGCACTCGAGGAAGAGTTTTCAATTCACATATTGGTCCTGTCATGGAGCTGATAGCACAGAATGGAAATAAGCAAGGAGGACATAGAAAGATCAGCATGATTAAAGAGGTACCGTTCCAGCATTCTTTGGAAAGTGTGGGAAACTACTACTACTACTATTAATTATTTCTATAGCGCTACCAGATGCACACAGCGCTGCACAGAGTCACAAAGGGTAAGGAAACAGTCCCTGCTTGAAAGAGCTTACAATCTAAACAGGCAAGACAGACAAACAAACAGGATGTCATGGATACAATTAATGGGAACAGTTAATCAGCTGGCTGGGTTGGAGGGCAGATGAGTAGGGTTAAGGATTGAAAGCTATATCAAAAGATGGGTTTTCAGTCTGCTTTTAAACAAGGGAAGGGGCTTGATGGACAAACTCAGGTAATTTATTCCAAGCATAGGGGGCAGCTAGATGAAAGGAACGAAGTCTGGAATTAGCAGTGGAGGAGAAGGGTAACGCTAAGAGTGACTTATCTGAGGAACGGAGCTCTCTGGGAGGTATATAAGGAGAGAGAAGTGAGGAGAGATATTGAGGGGTAGCAGAATGAACACACTTGTAGGTCAGTAATAAGATCTTGAACTGTATGCAATGGCAGATAGGGAGCCAGTGAAATTACTTAAAGAGAGGGGTGACATGAGTTTAGCAAGGTTGGTAGGATTGCAAGGGGGAGAGGCGACACTGAGGGATACCAGTTAAGAGTAGATTGCAGTAATCTAAGCCTGCTCAAAGAGCTTACAATCTAAACAGACAAGACAGACAAACAGGATGTCATGGATACAGTTAAGGGGAACAATTAATCTGCTGGCTGGGTTGAAGGGCAGAGGGGAGTACAAGACAATCAAGCCATTGTGACATCACAGATGAGATTGGCTCTTATTGGTGGAATGAGGCATTATGATATCACAATCTCAGCTCTGCTTCCATAGTCTGTTATTGAGAAAGACATGGGGAAAGCCACTGTTTGCCCTGAATAGGTAGCATGAAATATTGCTACTCCTTGGGTTTTGGCCAGGTATTAGTGACCTGGATTGGCCGCCGTGAGAACGGGCTACTAGGCTTGATGGACCATTGGTCTGACCCAATAAGGCTATTCTTATGTTCTTATGTTCCCAAAGACTGAAACTCTTCACACTACTACTACTACTACTATGAATTGTTTCTATAGTGCTACTAAATGTACACAGCATTGTACAGTCACAAAGAATAGAATTGGGCAGACTGGATGGACCATTCGGGTCTTTATCTGCCGTCATCTACTATGTTACTATGTTACTATGTTAATAGGCTTAAAATAAGTTCTATATCCGGCACTTCTAGTGGGCATCGTCTTATTTGATAGAATCGTTCTGTCATTCCTCCCAACTCTGCCCTCGTGGTTCGAAAGCTCTTAATTTTTCCGCTGGTTAAGGGCTGCAGATTTAAATATCATGAGCGAACTCTCTCTTTCCAGGCAGCATTCTAGGGCAAAGATTTTAAATGGTTGTTACCTATGTCTACTTTTTACTTACAGTTTAGGAGACAACTGAAAACCTTTTTATTTTTTAAGTTTCGTAGCCCTTAACTATTTGATTCTCATCATGATTATGTATTTGTAGTCAGTCTTTTGTAAACTGCACAGAACTCATTGACATTTGCGGTCTAGAAATTGATTTTTATGTTATGTTATAGAATAACTTTCTATATGTTTGTTAAAGTAGTTAAGGAGATGATAAGTATTAGCCTATTCTGCAATATGCTATAATTTAGGGATCTGACTGTCCTAGAATATAGTAGTAGTTTATCCACACTGAAGAAAATTTACATCAGTGAGAGACAGTGTAGCAAAATCCACAAGAAAGAAAAGATACCTAACTCTCGCCTTCAAAAGATATAGAAACAAGTTAGGAGGAGAGGAAATGTAGGGGAAAAGATTAAACAAACCTGGTCCATCTATAGACAGCTTCTTAGATAATAGATTTGATAATCTACCCTTTCTTGGATTACTACTGAACTGCTTTTATCAGTATGCTTAATTATCTCACTGCAATTATAGTAATATAACAGTAAATGACAGCAGATAAAGACCAAAATGGCCTATCTAGCCTGTCCGTTCAATATACATTTCTTAACCTACCCTCTTGTCCTCATCTTCTGCCCAACCTCTCAGCCCTCTTCTCAGTTACCATGGGAAATTAGGTTGTACTCTCTTAGAAAATATTTTGGAAACTGTTAAAGACCTATTTATTTCAGAAGTTTTTAGTCAATGATGGTTAACAATGAAAAGTAGATAGTAAGGTATAGATTAGCGGTTCCCAACCCTGTCCTGGAGATCCCCTAGGCCAGTCGGGTTTTCAGGATAGTTGTAATGAATATGCATGAGAGAGATCTGCATATAATGGAGGTGCCAGGCATGCAAATCTGCTCCATGCATATTCATTAGGGCTATCCTGAAAACCTGACTGGCCTGGGGGTCCTCCAGGACAGGGTTGGGAACCACTGGTATAGATTGTAAATTCACAGGGTGATGTCCTGTCTCCTTGCTATGTGAGCTGCACTGAACTTGTAAGGTTTGCGAGGGTAGAAATAACCAATGTAATGTAATATTATATTAGTCCCAGTAATGTCTAAATCTATCATAGTGCTGCTTTCCTTGTGCTTATTTTGGAGCCCTGATGCAATTATATGTATGCTGTTTTAAAATTGCTCCACTGTGCAAGTTAACCCCAGATTAATTTTTATTCTTTCCAACCCAATGAAAGTTGGCAGGAATTCTGTATGAGGGGTTGAGAATGTCTGTCTAGGGACTCAATACCTCTCTGAGAATTTATGGAATGGAAAGAAACTTGGTATTGAGGAAAATCATTGAGTTTTTATTGAGTTTGAAAAAGGGGCCAAATTAGACTAGGGGATTTCATAAAAATAACCCTGCCCCACAAAATGGCCCACTGCATTTATATGGAACAAGAAGCACAAGCTTCTTTTGCTTAGAAACCAAGGGACCCTTTTTCTAAACTGTGGTAAAATTTGCAGTTAGCTTGGTTCAACGTGGGGTTTTACCGTGATAGCTGCAGATTTCATGGGGCATTTGTTGGGGGTGCTCCCACTATTTTTTTTATTGCAGAGGTCTAACCCCTGTTAACCATAGAAAAGGGGGAGGGGGTGCCTTAGCCTGGATAAATTACTGGAGGGAACTCTAGGACCCAGTTTGTGGTTTAAGGCAAAGATTTGACACTGTTACCAGCTGGAGGCCACTGGAGGGAGTTCTGAGCTACTGTGTGCATTTTAGGGACAAAGTCTAGCATTGGCAGCTAGAAGGCCCCATGTTCTTAAGAAGGAAGCCCAGCTGAGGAAAGTTCTGGCTCTTACCAGAAGTGAGCTGGAGGGAAGATCCTAGAAGAGTGGAAAGAAATGGAGCTTCTGGATAGGTGCTGTGATTGCAGAAGGGGAGGGGTTTGAGGTCCAAAATCCTTATGAAAGAGTTTTTCTTCCCCATACAGCAGGCAGAAGGGGAGGGGGAAGACTGTTGCCTGCAAACACAGAACCCAGGATGGAAGGATAGGGCTGAGAATCCAGGGGCATGCTCTCCTAAGAGAATGAAGAAGGTACTTGCCTGGAGATTACTATGTAGAGAATATGCACTCTTGTTTTTGCACTGAAGACTTTGATATTTTGGAACTAATAGCTGGGGTGGAGGACAGGATCGAAAAGTCATGTTTAGTTGGATCCTGTCCAAGGTGCACTCTTGTTTTTGCACTGAAGACTTTGATGTTTTGGAACTAACAGCTGGGGTGGAGGACAGGATCGAAAAGTCATGTTTAGTTGGATCCTGTCCAAGGTGTGATGACTGTTCCATTCAGTGTGGGTGCTCATTAGAAGGAACACAGTTGTAACCTATTTGTTGTCATGACTAGTCTGTTTTCAAACGATTGTGAATGTCTACTTGTAACCCTTTCTGAGCTCCTGGGAGAACGGGATAGAAATCTAAATGAATAAAGTTTTTTAGCTTCCTAAAGAAGAGGTGTTAAGAAGGAAGTTGCTCCCCCACAGAACTGGTTAGAGAGGCTGAAGGGACAGCGAGATTGCAAAATGTGTGACTGCCTGAAGACTAACGTGAATGTGCCCAGAAATCTAAGCAGGCTTATTGGTGGGGGACCTTAAGTAAGACAAGCAGTTGGAATGTGGCTGAAGGACTAGGCCTGGAGAATGAAGGTCTGTGGGAACTCGCCTTGAGCATAAAGGATATTGGGGATAGGACTACTGCTGGATTGAACTAACTGTATGTGTCTCTGAGCTCTTTCTTTAGAGACCAACTCCCTCTTCTGTTAAACTGCGCTAGCAGTTTTTAGTGCAGAGAGCCGTGCTGAATGGCCCGCACTGCTCCTGACACTTGTAGGAACTCTATGAGCATTGGGAACAGCGCGGGCCATTCAGCGTGGCTCTCCGCGCTAGAAACTGCTTGCGCAGTTTAATAGAAGAGGCCCCAAGTCTTACCTTTGGCATAGAAGGGCTATCTACCTGCTAGGCTGCCCTGTCCATCCTCAAAGAAAGTGGGCTCTATAATACTATGGAGTACTGAGAGTCAGAGATCTTACCACAGTTAATGTGCTGTACCTGCTCCCTGATAACATGAAAACACACAGTGATAACTGTTTAGGCGGCAGTAATTGGTTGTAATTTAACTCTGTGTTAGACAGTTAGTACATTGTAAATATAGTCAGTTACTGCTAAATGCCTTCCATACCCACTTCTCTGCTCATGTCATGCCCCTGCCACAAAAAGCACTTACCCCCAAATTCTGTATTTGGGGCCTAAAAAGTCAGTGCTGTTCAGAATGGTGCTTAGTACAATTCTATAAAAGGAACCCGCTATATGAGGGTGGTTTGAAAAGTTTGGTAAAAAAGCAAGTTAAACAACATACTCCCTCTTTTACTAAGGTGCGCTATGCGTGCATATTATCCTATGGATGCGTTGGCGTTTAACCTGCGCATGATTTAGCGCACGATAAATGCCCGCTAAAATGCTCAGCACACTTTAATAAAAGAGGACCATAGTCTTCATCGAGGGTTATACACTTAGTCCAGCGCGTTTCCAGTGTTTTTGTATCGGAGGAAAAATAGCTTATGAAAAAACGGGAAACTTGTTTAATCTTGCTTTTTTTACCAAACTTTTCAAACCACCCTCATGTATAGAATCTCGCATAGCGTCCATATGCAGCATAACATTTAGGAATTCCCATTTAGGTCACGGAAAACCTTGTGGCTAAGTTGTGCTTGGATTGAGTGTATTCTATAACTGCATCTAACTTTTAGTAATGCCACAATCCACCTATGCTTCTTCCCTGGCCTTGCCCCCTTTTGAGATTCATGATTTGATTTGATTTAATACTCCAATGAGATCTCTGCGTTCTGAGAGTTTGGCCTTACTGAAGACGTCCGTGAATCCAAGACTTGTTGAGACGGGTAAAAGGACTTTCTGATGTGCAGGAGTTAAGTTGTGGAACTCCCTAGTGGGTCAGATACGAAACTGCTGTGAAAAGGGTAGGTTTAGAAAATTATTAAAGACGCGTCTATTTGTAGATGCCTTTTTTTAGTTATCTCAGCTAAAATTGATGAATTATTCAAGAGCCCTGCTATCCACTCTGGTATCTTCTTGAGGATTGTGTGTATTTTTATTTTTATTAGATGACTATTTTACTATGTATTTGTTTTTATTTTGTCGTTATTTTAACACTGTGTATGTAAACCATTTAGTTTTAGACGGTATATAAATTTTTAAAATAAATAAATAAATATACCTCTAAAACCTGAAGTGCTACAGCAGTTTACAATTCTTTTTTTTTTTTTAATTCTTTATTTAGATTTTTAAAATAAACAACAATCATGCTTAACAGGCAACATTCGATATTAATACATCCGATATATTCTATTAGTAATCTTAATAAATCAAAAAGGTAATACAGAGAAAGTCCATTTTCCTATTGGATCATAATATAAAAAAGAAAGAAGAACCCATACTTTTTTTTTTAAACATAGTCCTCAATATAGGAGGAGACAAAGAAACAAATTCTTCCAGGAAAGATCACATATCTGAAATTTAAAAGGAAATTAAGTGAAAACCAATGGCTATAATAATAGACTTGAGTTATACCGAAAATCACTATGGTGCAAAAGAAACTCCTTTTCCTTCTAAAAAGAAACGTAATTGATGCGAGTCATAAAAAATATATCTATTGTTTTGAAATACAACAAAGCATTTACAAGGAAATCTTAACTGAAAAGAGGCTCCTAATGATACAACTTTTTCCCTATATGTAAGAAATTCTTTCCTTCTGGTCTGAGTCCATTTTGAAACATCCGAGTATATATATATATTCTTTCTCCCAAAAAAGCAGTTTACAATTCTTAAAACAGCTCATTATTATAAACTTAAAAACATCTCATTGTGCAACAACAATTATTTTTATACTAATTATGCCATCATAGCCGTAAGACCCACCCCAAATATAATAATCATCTAATTGCAACCCCCATGATCAAATCCACTCATTAACTAGATAGAAGACCTCAATAAATAGCTGTTACCCTTACATTTGGACTCTCCTTACTATCCATATTACGGTGTCCACGCCACAATACAAAAGTTTTCAGTAAAAAACATGTTTTTAAGTAACTTTCCATCGATTGCAATTCAGTTGGCAGCATATTCCACAAGTTAGGTCCAGCATAATTACAGAATGCTCTTCCATGTTCCAGTCAATCTCACTTTATCCAAGAATGATAATTGAAGGAAATTCTTCTGAGGTGAATGCAGGATACGTGTTGGAACATATTTACTCAATGTATCTGACAAATACCCTGGGACATTCCTCTTCAAAGCTTTAAGCACCCAACATGCACCATTTTATAGAATGCGCCTACAAAGTTGTGTGCTTAAGAACATAAGAAATGCCTTCACCGAATCAGACCTTAGGTCCATCTAGTCCGGCGACCCTCACACGTGGAGGCCAAGCTAGGTGCTCCCTGATGAAGACCCTGTTTTACCCGTATCCCTCAACGTGATTTGCAAGAAGGTGTGCATCCAACTTGCCCTTGAATCCCAGAATGGTGGTTTCCGTCACAACCTCCTCCGGGAGAGCCACTCGTTGTGTGAAACAGAACTTCCTGACATTTGTCCTGGGCCTGTTGCCCCTTAATTTCAGTCCATGACCTCTTGTCAGAGTCACATTTGACAACGTGAATAACGGTGTTTCTTGCTCTATTTTGTCGAATCCTTTTATTATTTTAAAAGTCTCTATCATATCCCCTCGCAGTCTTCTCTTCCCCAGGGTGAACAAGCCCAGTTTCCCGAGGCGTTCTTTGTAGCTCAAATTCTCCATGCCTTTTACTAGCTTTGTGGCTCACCTCTGCACCCTCTCCAGCAGGGTTATATCCTTCTTTAGGTAGGGAGACCAGTGTTGGATACAGTATTCCAAGTGTGGTCTAACCATTGCTCTGTAAAGCGGCATTATGATGCCCGCTGATCTACTTGTAATTCCCTTCTTTATCATGCCCAACATCCTGTTTGCTTTCTTTGCCGCCGCTGCGCATTGAACCGACGGCTTCAGGCTCCTGTCTATCAGTGCTCCTAATGATTATCAATTATCTTCAGTTATTAGGTATTGCCAATTATCGGCACCAATTGGCTTGTTACTTGTACATGCAAATCAGCTATGCGCACTGATTTGTGCATGCAAATTATTAGGATGCTGTATTCAGAATTTAGACATTATTGCGTGGGTTTTCCATGTGGTAACTGGTAAATTGCTCTGAGCTAGCAATAAACTTCAGTTAAAGGGCAGGATCAGAAGAAGGCAGTTTAAAAGGTGGAATTTCTTACTCTTCTAAATATTCAGACTGCCCCACCTTGCCAAAATTACCACCCCATGACTACCCCATTATCCATCGGACTATCCCACACCCAAGAACTACTCTACTTACAGCTCACACAACACTCCACAATCTGCCCCAGCCCTAAAAGCAACCCCTTGTAGTGCCCCACTCCCAACACTAGGCCCTCACAATTACCCCCTTTATACCCCAAATTGTCTCAACACTTGATGCCACATAAGTGTCCCCATCCCTACTACCTTCTACACAGGTACAGCATATGCACAGCTCATACACAAACCAGAAGATTAAATTAAAATGGAAAGAGAAGTTCATATGAGGGTTACAGAAGATGTAAAAGCCTGTACCTACTTTCCAGAGGGCTCGTAGTCATATATGTTGCCTTTATAAAACAGGTGACTTGCATGTGCCCCTCCCCCTTATGAGACTCATTGCCAAGAAGCATGAAATCACCTAGTAATATATGCTTTTAAGTGCTATATTTGCAGAATGGGTGGGGCTCTAATTGGCTACAGTGCCAATTCTTTTGATTAGTAAAGGCCATTGCTTGGGACTTTCTCAGAATAGTGACTAGCCTACAAACAAGAATGAGTGTGCTCCTTCATTTGGAGTGCAGTATAAAGGCAGTGGTACAATAAAAAGAAATA
The DNA here is from genome assembly GCF_902459505.1 of Geotrypetes seraphini. Classification (NCBI taxonomy): domain Eukaryota; kingdom Metazoa; phylum Chordata; class Amphibia; order Gymnophiona; family Dermophiidae; genus Geotrypetes; species Geotrypetes seraphini. The sequence goes on along the minus strand of NC_047084.1, from coordinate 91,787,699 downwards.
ACTCACAGGTTCAAACATGGGCTATTTAATATTTTACTAATTCAATACAGTTTTAATCCAGTTTTGATTTTGGGCCAGGTTTGGTGACCTTTGCACATTTTGATCCAGACTCAGAATGAAACGAGTGGGTGGTAGGTAGTCTAATTTGGAAAACAGAAAGTTTAAGTATATTGAAAAAGGAATGTGAGAATATTTTAATTATATAACTAGTCAATTATTTGACTTAGCTTGGTACTTTCAACCTATTTTTATTAATTATTATCCAACCATTATAAAAACATAAATGCAAAGACATATAAAGAACTTCAATTCTCTTCAACTCCCCACCCGATATACCCCACTAAATTTTCCTTCTTCCTTCTAATAATACATGACACTAACCGCTGGTGGCCTTGTTTCTTATAGCCAATGGTGGCAAAGAACAAATACAGCAAGAGAACTACAAAAGCATCCTTAACCCTCCTCTTCCTTCCCATTACCCCCTCTCAATCTAGCTTCAGGTTTAACATTAGATCTTTTGATTCCTACTCCCAAGATAATCATAGAATCGCTCCAAAGAAGATATCTTTCTCTGCACTTCACAGCAACGCGACAGCAAGTTGGACAAGTAGTCATCAGAATTGATTTGATTTGAAGTGTTTCCCCTGACGAAGCTATTGTGAAACAGGGACCCTGTTGGGAATCCTATCTCATGAAGCTTGAATATTTGAATACAATGATGGCGTTTTGACCTCATAGTTTTTTGCAAGAATATTCAAGGCTTGAACTCCTGAAATTCTGCTCTTCTCGCTATGTGCCAATGGTCAAGTAGACTTCATACTTGCAGCTAAGTTGTTGTTACAATTTAATATGTGGACAATGTTTGCATGATATTTTTTCATGATGTTTGAATTATGAGACTATGAATGGAGTTTTTCTGACCAAGGATGTGTTTCCTGCTTCAATTTTGTTGAAGACAGGTTAGTTCTTTGGATATTAACATATCTTGGTGACACTGAGGTCTTTTCTCCATTATATTGGCATATGCATTTATTATAATATTTAGTCCCTTTCATCGGTACTTTATATTATTGAATGTGTCTTGAGTAGATGTTTTAATTTTTTTGCATTCAACTTGTGTGGACATTATCTTTATCCAGATATAAAAGTAAACATCCAGAATCAGTCTGTCATTAAACTGGAGTGCTTCAACAAGTAATAATAATAATAATAACAGTTTATATACCGCAGGACCATGAAGTTCTATGCATTTTACAATGAATTAGAAAGATTCTACAAATTGAATGGAACATTCATAATCGGATATTAGTAGTTAACAGTTTACGAGATCAGATTTGGGGGGTGGGATTGTGATGGGGTCTTTTGTACAGAGAGAATAAATGAGAGAATTCTCGGAGAATCTCGGAGACAGCGTGAACTCGCAGACCTTGAGCATGCGCAGATGCTCAAGGCCCAGCAAAGAAGAGGAGGCAGATCTTCGGGCACCGGCACCAATGCACAGGACATGCCGATGCCGGTGGCCAGATGGAAGTAAGAAGCCTGTTTGGGTGGGTCTGGGGGATTTCAGATCATGGTGGGGGGTGCCGGATCGCGGGGGAGAGGGTGCTGGATCACGCAGGGGGGCCTTCGGGGGGAGCAATGCCGGTTCTCGGGGGGTGGGGGGGTAGAGCAGCGCCGCTGGCCTTGGGGTATGGGAGTGGGTGGGAATGTATCAAGCGAATTTCCCTTAGTTCCTATGGGGAAACTCACTTTGATATACGAGTATTTTGGTTTACGAGCATGCTTCCGGAACGAATTATGCTCGTAAACCAAGATATCACTGTATATGTTACCTGTTCAGATAATAGTGCAATGTTTGTAATAATTATTGTTCTTTTATTTTTATTGCACTGTTTTAACTTGAAAATCAATCTATATACCGTATTTTCGCGGATATAACGCGCGCGTTATACGTGATTTTACGTACCGCGCATACCCCTCGCGCGTTATATGCCTGAGCGCGGTATACAAAAGTTTTTAAACATAGTTCCCACCCCGCCCGACGCCCGATTCACCCCCCCAGCAGGACCGCTCGCACCCCCACCCCGAACGACCGCTCACACGCGCTCCCACCCGCACCCGCATCCACGATCGGAGCAAGAGGGAGCCCAAGCCCTCTTGCCCGGCCGACTCCCCGACGTCCGATACATCCCCCCCCCCCCGGCAGGACCACTCGCACCCTCACCCCGAAGGACCGCCGACTCCCCAACAATATCGGGCCAGGAGGGAGCCCAAACCATCCTGGCCACGGCGACCCCCTAACCCCACCCCGCACTACATTACGGGCAGGAGGGATCCCAGGCCCTCCTGCCCTCGACGCAAACCGCCCCCCCCCCCAAGAACCTCCGCCCGTCCCCCAGCCGACCCGCGACCCCCCTGGCCGACCCCCACGACACCCCCACCCGCCTTCCCCGTACTTTGTGTAGTTGGGCCAGAAGGGAGCCCAAACCCTCCTGGCCACGGCGACCCCCTAACCCCACCCCGCACTACATTACGGGCAGGAGGGATCCCAGGCCCTCCTGCCCTCGACGCAACCCCCCCTCCCCCCCAGCCGACCCGCGCCCCCCCTGGCCGACCCCCCCACCCCCCTTCCCCGTACCTTTGGAAGTTGGCCGGACAGACGGGAGCCAAACCCGCCTGTCCGGCAGGCAGCCAACGAAGGAATGAGGCCGGATTGGCCCATCCGTCCTAAAGCTCCGCCTACTGGTGGGGCCTAAGGCGCGTGGGCCAATCAGAATAGGCCCTGGAGCCTTAGGTCCCACCTGGGGGCGCGGCCTGAGGCACATGGGCCAAACCCGACCATGTGTCTCAGGCCGCGCCCCCAGGTGGGACCTAAGGCTCCAGGGCCTATTCTGATTGGCCCACGCGCCTTAGGCCCCACCAGTAGGCGGAGCTTTAGGACGGATGGGCCAATCCGGCCTCATTCCTTCGTTGGCTGCCTGCCGGACAGGCGGGTTTGGCTCCCGTCTGTCCGGCCAACTTCCAAAGGTACGGGGAAGGGGGGTGGGGGGGTCGTGGGGGTCGGCCAGGGGGGTCGCGGGTCGGCTGGGGGGGAGGGGGGTTTGCGTCGAGGGCAGGAGGGCCTGGGATCCCTCCTGCCCGTAATGTAGTGCGGGGTGGGGTTAGGGGGTCGCCGTGGCCAGGAGGATTTGGGCTCCCTCCTGGCCCAATATTGTCGGGGAGTCGGCGGTCCTTCGGGGTGGGGGTGCGAGTGGTCCTGCCGAGGGGGGAGAAGAATCGGACGTCGAGGGGGGGCATCAGGCTTTCAGGATGGGGACAGGACTTCAAGGGGGGGACAGGCAGATCTTCAAGGGGGACAGGCAGACCTTCAAGGGGGACAGGACTTCAAGGGGGGACAGGCAGACCTTCAAGGGGGGACAGGCAGACCTTCAAGGGGGGACAGGACTTCAAGGGGGACAGGCACGGAGAGGCGGGGCAGTGCACCGAAAGTCAGGGCGGGTGAACGGTGAGTCGGGGCAACCAGAGGAGAGTCGGGGCAGTGCACCGAAAGTCAGGGTGAGTCGGGGCAACCAGATGAGAGTCGGGGAGGGCGAAAGGAGAGTCGGGGTGGCCAGAGGAGAGTCGGGGAGAGCGAAAGGAGAGTCGGGGTGGCCAGAGGAGAGTCGGGCAGCATGCGCGTTATATGCCTGAGCGCGGTATAGAAAAGTTTTTGTACATATCATCGTGATTTCTGCGCGCTATACCCCTGTGCGCGTTTTACAATGGTGCGCGTTATATCCGCGAAAATACGGTATATAAAATCGGATGTATGTATGTATGTGCCGCGATCACGCAAAAACGGCTTGACCGATTTGAACGAAATTTGGTATGCAGATCCCTCACTACCCGGGATGATATGTTCTGGGGGTCTCGCGGCCCACCTGCACACGTGGGCGGAGCTACAAACAGATAAATCGGATTTCACCCATTCATGTCAATGGAAAAAATGTAAAGAGCTGCCAACGCAAAAACGGCTTGCCCGATTTGAACGAAACTTGGTATGCCGATCCCTCACTACCTGGGGTGATATGTTCTGGGGGTCTCACGGCCCACCTGCACATGTGGGCGGAGCTACAAACATAAAATCAGATTTCACCCATTCATGTCAATGGAAAAAATGTAAAGAGCTGCCAACGCAAAAACGGCTTGCCCGATTTGAACGAAACTTGGTATGCAGATCCCTCACTACCTGGGGTGATATGTTCTTGGGGTATTGCAGCCAACCTGCACACCTGGGCGGAGCTACAAACAGAAAATCAGATTTCACCCATTCATGTCAATGGAAAAAATGTAAAAACTGCCTCCGCATAACCGGCTTGCCCGATTTGAACGAAACTTGGTATGCGGATCCCTCACTACCTGGGGTGATATGTTCTGGGGGTCTCGCGGCCCACCTGCACACATGGGCGGAGCTACAAACTGAAAATCAGATTTCACCCATTCATGTCAATGGAAAAAATGTAAAAAGCTGCCATTCTCACAGTAATTCACAAACGGCTTGACCAATTTGAACGAAACTTGGTATGCAGATCCCTCACTACCTGGGGTGATATGTTCTGGGGGTCTCGCGGCCCACAACTCTATGTTGCTTGCTCAAGGGTGGGTTCACCCAAGAATTTATATGTTCTTGCTCCTGGAGGTGAAACTAAAATTGTTGTTTATAATCAAGTTTTGCGTTAGTTGTATTGTATTCATTTTGTCAAATATTTCACATTATAATTTGAATATATGTGTGTGTGTGTGTATGTATGTATGTTCCAGCATAACTCTTCAATGCATGGACAGATTTCAACCAAACTTGACATACACATTACTTACTATCTGAGGACAAACACTGTGGGGATGGGAAGGGGGGGGATATGTAAAAATGATTGAAAATGACAGATTTTAGTATCTACCCCATAGTGTTTTCGGGCTCACACATGAATACTCAGCATAACTCTGAAACGCATGGAGAGATTTCAACCAAACTTGGTACACATATGACTTACTATCTGGGGAAAAATATTGTGCAGGTGGGACGGGGTAAAATACTGTGGGGGTGGGAAGGGGGTGATATGTTAAAATTATCAAAAGCGACAGATATTAATGTCCAACCCATAGTTTTCGGGCTCGCAGAGATGAATACCGACACTCCCGATGCCGTTTAAGTCTAAGTTCAGCCCCATAGAGAGGGACATTCCTTTGGGACATGTGGAGGGTAGGGGGTTGGGACATGGGGGTGGGGCATATGGGACATGTGGGGGGGTAACGTGGGGGGTGGGACATGTGGGACATAGGGGGGTGGGACATGTAGGGGGTTGGACATTTTGGGATAAATAAATATCCGGGCAACGCCGGGTTATCAGCTAGTAAAAAATAAAAAAAAAAAATAAAAAAAGTTACGACTAATGTTTATAGCGTTTTAGCACATAGGGTTTTAAAATTTGCAGCAGCAGCAGCTTAAAGAAATGTTGCCGTATCTTCAGTCCAAAGTCAAATAAGCGCACAGCTGCGACAGCCAAATTTCTGATATGATTCAAAGGAGACTTGTATGAAGGAGACTTATGGTTGCTCCGAAAGTTTTCCACTAATCACTTGAATGTCTCCCAAACTTCAAGCTCAGCTGCTGAGAGTGATTGCTTAAAATCTTCATCCTGCATAACGAACTTGATCTGTGGGCCTATAAGTTTTGCAGTGCTGATTTTTGAAAATTTCTTAACAAGATATTGAAAACCTGACGAGTTTGCTTTACCCATGGCATTTACCAGGTTCTTCATCAACCCCAGCTTGATATGAAGAAACGGAATAAATATTTTATGAGGATCCACCAATGGCATAAATTTCACACTGCTTGTCCCTGCGTTATAGGTATTCTTCAGCTGCTCGACACCCTTGACACAATGCTCAGCTGTAGATCTCCTATCCCACAAGCACAGGAAACAACAGTATTTAGTGAATCCTCCTTGCATTCCCATTGGCATGCCAATGACCTTCAGATCACCACAGATGTTCCACTGGTGTGTTTTATAACTGATTGCTTCTAGTAAATTCTTCATATTCTCATAAGACTCCTTTAGATGAGCAGAATGGGCAATTAATAAACTTGGTTTGGAATTTCCATTGTGCAGTAACACTGCCTTCAAGCTTCTATGTGAAGAATCAATGAAGAGACGCCATTCATTTGGACAATGCACTTGTGACAAACTATTGAAGAGCCCATTGATGTCATGATAAAAGTACAATGAGCCATTTACAGTGAAGAATGTTAAATTATGATTCCTTTTTCTGTAATGAGTTATATTAGCATCTTTTGCAAGTAAGTGCTTTTGCTTAAGCCTTGAAGAAAGAAGTTCTGCTTTTTCTTTTGAAAGATTTAGATCACAAATAAAATCATTGAGCTCAGATTGTGTATAGGTCTCTGGTTCTGAATCTTCATCATTCACATCATCGGGATCAGATAATTCTGGATTGTAACCAGCAGCTGCATCATCATCACATTCCTCATGTTCCACAGAAGCAAGTCCATCTTGTGAAGGTACAGGGACAGGCAATGAATCATCATGAGGAACAGGCCTAATAGCAGAATCCAGAGTAGGATATATAATTTTGTGCTTAGTTTTAGCTGAGAATCTACTTGTGTTCAAAAGGTAAAAGTAGCAATCTTTAATATGGTCTCGCAGTTCCCTCCATATCATTGGGATTGCAAATGACATCGCTGCCTTTCGTCGATTGAGCCAGTCACAAAGTCCATTAGAATAACTGGTACAGATGATATCCTGGTCACCCAGTGGACAGCCAAAGTACAATTTGTATACCTTCTTCCAATCTACAGTAATTGGGTGACGTTGTGCTTTCGTTGTGAATGAACCACAGATGTAACAGAAACTACAGACATAACAGAAACTATCTGGATGATTTAGTACAATGTCTTGCCATGATAAAGACTGATATTAATCACCGTAAATAATGTCTGTAACATAAAAAACAAAGACAACCGTCGTTAACCCTCCTTATAAGTTTATCCTATAAACGCATGATATATCATCCAATTAACGTGTATAATTATATATAATGAGCCTCATCACAAAAATGTGATGTGCTAGTGAAAAACTAAACACAGATTTGAAATCAGCATGAAAAATACTACATAACCCACCCAACATTAACTCTGATGAAAATGTTGTGTTGACCTGTGTTATTACCTATTGTAATTAGACCCTTTTGGATTGGAGCCTAAGGAGGGATTCCAGACTGCAGCTTTTTTAGCCTTTTTTTAGGAGGTTATATTTACTTTATCTTTCCTTTTGTTAATGGAGTTCCTTTGAAGGGCGGTCCATAAGTGTCAATAAACATAAACCTTCTGTGAAGGGAGAGTGTGGTGCAGTGGTTAAAGCTACAGCCTCAAACCCACACTGCTCCTTGTGACCTTGGGCAAGTCACTTAATCCTCCCAATTGCCCCAGGTACATTAGATAGATTGTGAGTCCACCAGGATAGATGGGGAAAAATGCTTGACTACCTGAATAAACTCCTGTAAACCATTCTGAGCTCTCCTGGGAGAACAGTATAGAAAATTGAATAAATAAATAAATAAAAAGAGGACAAGGCACATAATATTATATAAGAAAACATATTTTATTGAATAGAAATCCAGAACCATACAGACATGGTATGTACAGGTACAAAAATATATTTAAAGCTCACTTCCCAGTATTTATTATTTTTGTGTAACACATTATTCATTTGCAACATTTATAGAAGGAGGCACCTTCTTTCTCTTTTCTGCCGTGTATTGATAAGATGGTTGAAAAATCAACCACTGGTAAATAATAGAGATGTGCATGGAAAAACTTTTTGCTTACTTTGGGGTCATTTTCAGACGTTGGGCCCCTTTTACAAAGCTGCGTTAGCGAGTCCCGGCACGGCAAATGTGACGCAGCCCATAGGAATTGAAAGGGCTGTGACACATTTGCTGCATGGGAATCCCTACCTTGGCTTTGTAAATGGGGCCCTTTGTTCCCAATTTCTAGACACTTGGGCCGCCAATCGCATGTCAATCACGCAGTGACGTCCTATTCAGATTCGGGTCTGCATTCCTGGACAGACGCCTTAAATGTAGGCCAACATTATGTAGGCCTATATTTAAGGTGTCTTGTCTCCCATCTACGGAGATGCATACCAATGCTTAATCCTGCTAAAGGCTACTTCTGGGTGAAACCATGCCCATGCCCCACCTTGGGCGTACCTGCGCATCTCCGTAGATGCACCACAGATGCCTTCCTCGCAGGCGTCTGTCGGCAGCATTTTTTATAAAAATATGCATTTCGATTGGCTGCTAGATGATGGTAGGATGCCTACCCCTACCTAAAATCGGAAAGCAAGTTTTGAGAATCAGCCCCTTTAGGTCTATTTCAACTTTTTTGTTAACAAAAGTTATTTTTAATGTGTTAAGAACTTTGTAATGCATGTAAATCAACTTTACATGGGCTAATTTGATTTTGCAAGAACCAGTTTTTAAAAGCTGAGCTAATTAATCAAATGCTGCCAATGAGCACACATCACTAAAACTTTAAAATGCTGAGGTTTCGGTATAAAGGTCTGAGATGCATTGTACAGTGGTAACTTTAGCAAACAAGACATTTTATTCTAGAGTGTCATTTACTCATTCTTTATTCTCAGGTGAATAAAACTGAGATCTGTGGTCATTTATGAGTCACCCACACTACCAGATATGGGTACTGTAGAGCTCCATCTCTGATAAGAGAGGCTGAGCCTTTCCTGGTGCATGTGGGTGGAGCGTGTGCACAGAGCTTAAACAATACTGTAAGTTATGAGGGTAGCTGCTGCCTTTAGGTGCTAACACACCAGCTCTATGGCTGGCTAAGTGCTTGCATCTATATGTTAAGTGTAATAACTTGATTAACAATCATCTGAGGTTAAGATTTCCGAGATCTAGAGGTATTAAATGTAAAACAATACACTGTCTTTTCCATATCTACTCAGCAAAATGGTGGCACTCTCTTCCAGTACAGTTAAGAACCAGCCCTTCCTATGACAGTTTCTGTAAAGGCTTGAAGACCTATTTGTTTGCAAGATATTTCATTCACACTAACATTATTTTGTGAAGGTTTTAAATGCCATAGGCCTTAGGCACCTGGGCCAATCAGAGCCTTGGGCTTCCTTCCTGGTGCATCTCGGGATGCCCTGGGAGTGGCCTAAGACTCTGATTGGTCCATATACCTAAGGCCCCACCTATGGAAGGGGCCTTAGGTATCTGGGCCAATCAGGCCCCTCCCAGTTTCATCCCAGGATGCACTGAGAAGGGGAAGGCCCACCATTTTGAAAGAGGCAGGCCTTCCAGTGGGAGTGGGCATCCTTCTTGCCGGCCTTCTTCTAAAGATACCGGAGGAGGGGGTTCAGGTGTGTTGCTGAGGGATGTTGTGGTGTCAAATGGGGTGTTAGGAAGTGTTGGGTGGGATATTGGGAGTTCAAGGGGTGTCAGGGTGGCATGTTGGAGTGTCAGGAAGTGTTGGGGGTTCGGGGCTTAAGGGGAGCAATAGGGAGTGGGCAACCCTCCTGCCAATTGTAAATGTGTGGGTGGGAGGTATTGGGGGAGTTAAACAGGAGGGAGTGGGCATCCCTCCTACTGATTGCGAATGTTGAGGGGGGAGGAGTGTCGGGGAGTTAGACAGGAGGGAGTGGGTATCCCTCCTGCTGATCGCAAATGGGGGTGGGAGTGTCAAGGGAGTTAGGCAGGAGGGATTAGATATCTCTCCTGCCGATTGTGAATGTAGGGAAGGGACTTTCGGGGGAGTTAGGAAGGAGGGAATGGATATCCCTCCTGCGAATCACAAATATGGGTGTCAGGGGAGGTCCTCTGTCACAGCCAGCTCAGCTGATCGTGGCAGGGGTATTTTCCCCCCAATCAGCTGAGCCGGCAGGACTCCATGAAGCCATGGTTTTGGGGAATCCTGCCAGCTCAGCTGATCAGGAATTCCCTTACCACGATCAGCTGATGGCAAGGGATCCCTCGCCAAAGATAGGTGGCTGAGCATCCTATCTTTGCAATCAGGTAGGTATGATTCTCTAAACAGCACCGGTGACATGGGCGCCAGTTAGAGAATGATGTGTATGTGTCAGGCATCTGTTCTTTAAGACAGAAGCGATTCTCATTTCTTTGGCAGCTGCCGAGACCTTTTCTAGTGCCGCTATATCTTTCTTGAGATAAGGAGACCAGAAATGAATGCAATACTTCAGATGAGGTCTCACCATGGAGTGATACAGGGGCATTATAACATTCTTAGTCTTGTTAACATCACTTTTTAAATAATTCCGAGCATCCTGTTTATTCATTCAATTCCTATGTGCGTCGGAGCATCTACCTCACCGTCCAGTCGTTTGATCAAAGGGGGCTTATATTTTGAAACCTGTGCAAGTATGTCTCTGCATTTTTTGTAACAATATTGTATAGGAATGTGAAGTTTTTTCCCCAGAATAATTAAACCTAAGTTTTCAATTTGTTTAAACACAGAAATCTGTCAGCTTAGATGTATTTTTTTTCCTTTTATATAAATATATATATTTTTCTGGTCAGTAAAACCATGTATCATGAGCTTTCAGTTCAAAAGTGGGCTCCAGGATGTAGTCTTTTTGTTTTGTTTGATATTATTCAAACATTCTCATACCATCAGGATCACGTCAGGAATTTTAAGGCCTGTTGTTCAATATTCAGTAATCTACTGTCTCGCCTGGACCACATCAATTACATGTTTCATCTGAACTAGTGAACTCCTTTTCTTTAATTAGAATTTTCCGTCCTGTGCCCATCCGTTTGCAGTCCAACATGTTTAGTCAATTTGTGCAGTGTATTGGTTGATACTTTTGCAGGACTGAAGGAGCCTAAGGACAAGGTGTATTTATTCCAGTCTTAGGGTTTCCAAAGAATCACATTCCCAATATGTCCCATGCCTTGAAAGTTCATGTTCTAATACTGTAGATGTCATCTAGATCATTCAAGAATGCAGTGATAACTGGTAGACTTAATTCACTAATGTGTGCCCATAGAACTTAACACTTAAAAGTCCATTCATCTCCTTGAATGAAACCGACTGCAGCAGATGGGCTCTGTTCTCAGGAATGACAAGGCTCTGATGGCAAGTTTGGTAGTGTGACGCACATTAATAATGAAATATGGAGGAGAGCATCTCTGCCAAGATGTACTTGAGTGACAGGACACTCGGGGACTCTTTTTCCTTCTTCAGAAATGTAAGTAATGTGTGTTGGGCCAGCAATATCCACCGTTGAAATCTGGTCAGCAGTGTTTCGCTTCATGCGAACATGTACCACAGCGTTCTCTTCTGGATTCTGATCTTTTAAGGACCCACCTACCTTGTAGTACCTAAATCGAGAGAGAGAGAAAGTATTTGTATGCAATGTTTATGGTAATGCAATGCACAGTTCCGATAAGAGCAGATAGTGTAGCTGGTTTTAAGAAAGGTTTGGACAAGTTCCTGGAGGAAAAGTCCACAGTCTGTTATTGAGAGAGACATGGAGTAAGCCACTGCTTGCCCTGGATCGGTAGCATGGAATGTTGCTACTCTTTGGGGTTCCGGAATCTTTTGTTACTCTTTAGGATTCTGAATGTAATATTGCTATTTCTTGGGTTTTGGCCAGGTATTAGTGATCTGGATTGGCCACCGTGAGAACGGGCTACTGGGCTTGATGGACCATTGGTCTGACCCAGTAAGGCTATTCTTATGTTCTTATGAAGAATTTTTTGAAGACTTTTTACCAGTACTATTATTTCACTAAAACCAACCAAGCAATGATTGATGTCATATGCGGTTATTGAACACAACCAGCATTTAGGGGTGTGGGTAGGGGATTGATAGCAATGTGGACTACACTTCTCCCTCGTTATTCGCGGGGGATAGGGGCAGAGACGGACTGCGAATGGCGAAAAACCGCGAATATCCGGCTCTGACCCACCCCCGCCTACCTTCCGCCTTCCCCTGGCATCCCGGCCTTACCTGATGGTCTAGCTGGTTTTTGGGGCAGGAGCGATCTTCCTACGCTCCTGCCCCATGCAGATAGCCATTAGGAGATGGCTTTGGGGAGTTCCCGTAGTCTCTCAAGAAACTACGGGAACTCATGGCAGCCATTTTTGGATGAGTGATCTGCACGGGGCAGGAGTGTAGGAAGATCGCTCCTGCCCTGAAAACCAGCTAGACCACCAGGTAAGGCCAGGATGCCAGGAGGAAGATAAAAATATGGGTTTTTTTTTCCCTCCTCCCCCCCTAAAAAAAAAAAATTGCGATTATGTGAAATCGCGAGTAGGGAAACCGCGAATGGGGAGGGGGAAGTGTACTGTCAAGACATGTTATTTTACTTGTATCCCCAGTTATTAGTAACTAGATCTCATTGCATAAAATGACATACCTTAACATTGATAACTATGGCCCTTAGATAGGGTTACCAGACATCTGGATTTCCCCGGACATGCCTTTCTTTTTCAGGACATGTCCAGGGGTTCCGGATGGCTTTTTAAACCCCAGCACTTTGTCCGGGTTTTGAAAAGCTAAATAAAGCTCCTGACAAAGTTGTGTCGGAAAGAAGCATCCACGCACGCGCGTCTGCTACGCGGTGACATCACGTGCATGCATGCGGTCATTGCGTCGCATCCACACATGTGCGGATGCCGTCTGGGAGCGGGGCTGGGAGGTAGAAATGGGCAGTCCTGGGAGTGTGACCATGGGTCCAGATATTCCCAAAGGAAAATCTGGTAATCCTACCCTTAGACAACGAAGAGGAACAAGAGATAAAGGGGCATTTGAACATCCAAGTCAGAATTAGGACATCTTGCTCATAATATCCAAAAATCTGTCCATTTCATGGCTATTTTCAAACAGGAAATGCATTGGAGTTTCCTGTTTGAAAATATGTGAGCATGTCCAAAATGAGCAGCCAATTTTCAAAATAAAATATCCAAATTATGAACAATCAAACACCAGGGACAAGGATGTCTGTCTGGCAGCATTTGTAGAAAAATGGTCATACAGACATCCCCACAGAGGTCAATGCGGTAGACTTTAATCAAGGGCACCAAAATTCATATTCCACTTATTTTAAATGGCGAGCCCTCCAAAGACAGGGAAGTGACCAGGAAGTAATATCAGGAGAGCAACTCAGCATTATAGACATAGACAAGAGTTGTCTAGATATAAATGTTCATTATCAGTACTGGAACAGTTTATTTCAGTGTAATTCATAAATATTGGTCATTTCTTTGTCTTTCTCTTGGTAAAATCTTGTATTTTATGATTACCATATCTTGTATTACATCCTGTACAAGATTTGGTGATTAATTTCTGGTGATATAGTTGGTGTTTGGTTTTTTTTTACTACTTACTTTTTGATAACCACCACAGCTGCAATAATAACAGATATAATCAAGATGCCTCCAGCGATAGATACCATGATGATCTCATAGGTCACGTTTGAAGGCACTTGAAAAGAAGAAGATACAAAAGCTGTTCATGCTTTGCAATCCATAGAAATGCAGTAACTTCCAAGGACATGTTGAACAATGCCCATTAAGGGTATTTCTATAAGCTGGCACCCAATGTTAGGCACAAGGATCATATTCTGTAAATGGTGCCAAACGTTAGGTAATGCAAAAAGAGCAGAGTAGTTTAGGTCTTTAAAACCAACGGGAAATTATTGACAATCATACAAAACAATATCGTGACTCGACACGGGCTGTGCTTCAGCTAAAAAGCCTGCCTCAGGAGTTGGGTTCCCAGATATCCGGATTTCCCCAGACTGCTTTTCAAAACTCGGCACTTTGTCCGGGTTTTGAAAAGAAATCGCGTCGGGAGGGGGCATCCACGCATGCAACGCGGTGACATTGCACACATGTGTGTGACATCATTGCATTGTATCCACACATGTGCGTGAAATCACGTTGCATCCGCGCATGCATGGATGCCTTCCCGATGAACAGGCGGGGGGGGGGGGGGGGAGCAGGCCTGGGGGGCGGAGCTGAGGGCGGAGCTGGAGCATAATGGGGTGTGGATGGGTGAAAATGGATAGGCCTGGATTTTACTGACTTAAAATCTGGTAGCCCTACTCAGGAGTCTTAAAGAGTCTCATAAACTGAGTTAATCCACACATAGAAACAAAAACATATGCAGCTAGAAAAACATTTTATTTCTATGTGTGGATTGATAGCTTATAAGACTCTAAGACTCCTGAGGCAGGCTTTATAGCCTCAACACATAGAAACATAGAAGATGACGGCAGAAAAGGGCCATAGCCCATCAAGTCTTCCCACTCTAATGACCCACCCCCCTTGATTTTACCCCCCCTAGAGAACCCACATGTGTATCCCATTTCCTTTTAAAATCTGGCACACTGCTGGTCTCAATCACCTGAAGTGGAAGTTCATTCCAATGATCAACCACCCTTTCGGTGAAGAAATACTTCCTGGTGTCGCCATGAAATTTCCCGCCCCTGATTTTTAGCGGATGTCCTTTTGTGGCCGAGGGTCCTTTAAAAAAGAAGATATCATCTTTCACCACGGCCCGTCTCAAGTCACAATCTTGTTTTGCATAATTGTCATTACATTCCTATTGGTTTTGAAGACATGGGCTGCTCTGCTCTTTTTGGAGGTTGACATTCCCTTATCTTTAGTGGCCAAAAGTTATGTGCCAATAGGCACCTAGATTGTGCCTACTAGCACTTAACAATTGCATTAATTGGCTTTAATTGGCTTTAATAGAACACACCATTTAGAACGGATTAAAAACATTAAAAAAAAAAAGTAAGCACCAAATTTGCACCCACAGCCTGATGCCTAAGGTCAAAGAAAGCATGTTTAGGAGTGAAGATAGTCTTAGGCATCACTAGGCGCTGCCAGGCCCGATTCTCCCCAAAAAATGTAGGCACCGGAAATTTAGGCCTTTAAAACCATGGCCTACATTACCGGCACCTAAGTTTTTAAATAGGTGCCAGTTGCCTCAGTTCTGTTAACGGTGCCTAAGTGTGATTGACATGCGAACAGCAGGGCCAGATTAAAGGGTAGGCCCAGTAGGCACGTGCCTTGGGCCCAAGTAGTCCAGGGGGACCCGATGCGCTGCTATGATGACATCACATTATCTACTGCAGAGGTTCCCAACACGCAGGTACGCAGCACCAGCATTCCTTCCACATTCCTGCCGCCATTGCCATAGATTTGTCTCCACTATGCCCCAGTCCAGCAGCGGTACCTCTCCCTATTCCCCCCCTTCCCCCCCCACCGACTAGCAGGCTCTCTCTTTATTGTAATTTGCCCGACAGCTGCTATAATGTTAGGAAATCTATTCCTTCCAGCAGCCTCAGTGCCTTTGCTAGGCCAGCCCACCTCCGATGATGAATCTTCTTTTTTCCTTGGAGGCTGGCCCCGAGGCTGCTAGAGGGAATCGATTTGCTAACACTACAGTAGCTGTCAGGCTTCTTTCTCAGGCTGCCTAGTACATCTGGTCCTCCTCGATTCCCACACAAGAGCATTTGATCGGCAGCTAAGAGGATGGAGGGTTCATTTCTTGTGGGCCTGGGAGCTACACTTGCAACACTCTCTCCCACTGTCCAGCACAAACTGGCCCCTCATCTGGGCAGGATACGGAGGGATCAGCTGCTCTTGAGTCAGCTGCCTCTGCACTGCTCCTTACGGGCCTTATCTACATTTCCCTCCTATGGTGCTCATGGGATCTCAAATGTTTAGGTAGCCCCGCTTAACAGTATGTTGCAAGGAATAGAAGCTGCAAAACACAACATCCTTATGCGTATTTTAATGCCTTAGTTCATTGGACACCTCTTCAGCAAGTACTTTGGAAGTAACAGCTTCCAAACGTTTCCCGTGTAATCTTGCTTTGGGAATTCCCCTCACCAAGCCCTTTAGAACTCTACTTCTGTTTAATTTTTTTTGAAAAAAATAACTGATAACCCATCTCTAAAAAAAGTAGTAGTGAGCTAGGACCATAAACACAGGAGATAACTACTAGAGCACAAGATAAGAATAAAAATTGATGAGATTGTAATACCAGCAATAACCAAAGAACAACTCTGAATCAAACATCTTTCCAAAAACCAGAAACATCAGTCATGGATCTTAATGCATCAAGCAACCTATTCCTAATACAAGGAGTTGCAATGATTTTTTGGGCTACCTACAGTAGCTCAAATATGCTCAAGTCCGCATGGTAGATTTTCAGTTATATTCAAGTTGAAGACAGTGAAGTCTTTTCTAAAATATATGCTAGATAGCTCTTCTCCATTTTCACAGTGTCACATGTCTTGCCGTTCTTTAGCATTAAAATTAAAAATATAATTAAGCACATTCTGAATTAGCACATGATTTGTTCGCCACAGTGTCACTTATCCCAATCTTTTGCACACAGTTTTCATGTATATATTTCACCACAAAACATAGCCTTTTTCTAGCACATTCTATCTCTTTACTTCCATACATATCATGCCCAAAAATATTATTTCAAGGTTGGTCATACTGTTGCTGTTTCATTTTATTTTTTGAGAACTCTTGATGAATGCTTTGATGCTGACCATGTCCTGTGTTGGGTCTCATTGTCTTGCCACAATATACCGTGTTTCCTTTTTATTAATTTTAATGTGCATGGAAAGTAGATGTGGCTTATATTCAATAGTGTCTTAGAATCGAGGACAAACATTACAAATCATGTGGCCTTGGGATGCTTAAATGGAAATTATGGTATTTGCACACTAATACAGTTTACTTTCAAAATTCCATATTTCTTATATTGATTTCCTCCTGTTTGTTACTCTATTTTGCACTTTTGCAAAATGGGGATGTATCTTAGAATTGATGGTACAAGGGGGTGCTGACAAGTTCTCAGCCCAGCCAAGAAGAGAACGACTTGAATATGGTTCAATCAATGATCTGAAACAATGTCAGGCCATAGAATTTTGTTTCTGCAAATTGGTACTTTACAAAATAAGATAACACTCTTTTCAGCTACAGTGGCAAAATAACACTCAGAATCTAGGAATTTGGTTGGTTGGGCTGAGAACTTTTCAGCACCCCTTCGTATCTTAGAATCAAGGGTTTATATTTCTACTTTTGCAAAAGGGGGATGCATCTTAGAATCCATGATGTCTTAGAATCAAGAAAATATGGTATTATCCTGAAGATATGTGAACTGTGCACCACCTCTGAATAAAGGACATTTCTTGATGAATTCCTGGATAATCTATCTGGTCACTCCCACTATGTTCTCTCAATGTTACATTCACTTGCATAAGTATTAGTGTTCTTTAATCTTAGTATGCAACTGGCACTTATATTAGGTGCTAAGGTTATAGAATTAGGGGAACAATCGTTTAAGATCCTATATATATTTTTATGTTAAAATGGTACCTGTTTCTCTGAATGAAGGCATGTTTTTACTGGATCTTTTCTCAGTTCTGGCCAGTCTGCAAAACAAAATCAGTGAGTAGGTCAGTGGGGTACAGAAGATGAATTATATGCTGATGACAAAAATCCCATCTGGTGTACGAGAGCAGGGTCACAGGTCTCCTGAGAGAATGAACCCAGAGTTCATAGGCGTTAAATGAACACGGCTACTTTGAAAGTTCTTTACAAAGACGCGTTAGACCAGGGCTGCTCAAGTCCAGTCCTCGAGATCTACTGGCAGGCCAGGTTTTCAGGATATCCACAATGAATATGCATGAGAGAGATTGGCCTGCACTGCCTTCTTGGTATGCAAATCTCTCTCATGCATGTTTATCATGGATATCCTGAAAACCTGGCCTGCCAGTAGATCTCGAGGACTGGACTTGGGCAGCCCTGCGTTAGACTTTTTTATTGCCAGTCGCAGCAGTATTAGCTCTCACACTCAAAGGAATTCTTTGAGCGTCAGAACTAATACCACTGTGACCGGCGATAAAAAAAAAAAATCCTAACACAGCTTCATAAAGGGGGGGGGGGGGTAGGTTAAAGAATAAAAATCCACAGTGGTAACACCTTTTAATTTTTAAATAGATAATTACATTGGCAATTCATTTATTAATATTCCGGGAACAGTCTCCTGGAAGAGGCGGTGGAGACAGAAACTGTATCTGAATTCAAGAAAGCGTGGGATAGGCACGTAAGGGTGTGGATCTTGGAGCCAAATGCTGTTCTATAAATGGCGCCCAACTCTCAATGCAGCTCAATGCAGGCGTTAGCGGCTAGCGCAGCAGGTGGTTTAACGCGCAGTATTATGCGCGTTAAACCCCTACCGTAGCTTGATAAAAGGACCAAATACAACGTAAAAGATCCTTTACCCCCTCAAAAGGACCAAACACAATGTAATATGCAAATGCATTCATATTTATGTAAATATGCTAAATAATTGGCACAGAAGTTTTAAAAAAATCTGCAGAATTTGAATCCTCTTGCCACAGAACTTTGGAAAATATGCAGAAATCCAGTGTCATGGATATCCTACTTGATTGTGACTAACATTATCGTAGCATTTGCCTTGACGGCCCGTGGTAAGAAGCTCTACCGCAGTTTAATAAAAGGAACCCTATATAAAAGTACACTGAAATAGGGTGTTCTAGTCTTCTTAATCACACACACAGAATTGATGTGATTCCCTTCATGAAAAGTACAAGTTCATGGCCAGCAAGGAGTTTCATATTCTACTTCGGCGCAACGGGGGAAATGAAGCAAGATCCAAAACAATCGAGTTCAATGACACATGGTTCCAGGTAGGTGACTTGGCCTGATCTGGCAAAAAAGAATCATTGCAAGAATTCAGTCCTGGGCTATTCAGAATGAACACTCTTGTATTGTATGCTTATTGTTGTTTATTTATTAAATTTTTTTTTTAACATTCTGCTTTGCAAGAGTAGCTGATGAGTTCTGTGCTTGAATTAGAAGGACCTGTTTGTATGATTCACAATAGCTCCCACTGCATATTGACAGAATATACAAATTCCACTCAGTAGGGCAAGCAATGAATACTTGTATGCTCAATGCTTTTCCCCATGTGTGATCAGCAGCAAATGATGAGCTCCTCATATGTTGAAGCATAAGGCATCTTTAGTAGAAGGAATTCTCTCCACTGATGGTCTCTCTGTGGTTAGTTTGATTGATTTTCACTTGATTGATCACATGACACCATTACAGAACATTCAATCACTTTCATTTGTCTTTGGCTCATGTAGGAAGAAATCCTTCATGGCTCAGGGAACACAGATCTTGGGCATAGAGTCACACAAACCTCAATTCCCTGTGGCAGCTCAAGGATAGATACTGTGGCAAGAGCTGGAAAATTTCTGCAATAAGACTTCTGAAATTCTGACCCCTAGTGGTAGTGCCATGAGATTATCGCTGGAGGTAGAACATGCCTGGTCTTTTTTCAAAGACACGGTGAGCGAGGCGCAAAATCTGTATAGCCCCAGATTCAGAAAGGGGTGCAAAAAGAGTCGAACAAAAGACCTGGCGTGGATAACTAATATAGTGAAGGAAGCGATAGGCAATAAGAAAAATTCATTCAGCAAATGGAAAAAGGGCAAAACTTAGGGGAACTGGAAAGAGCACAGGAAGTATCAAAAAGAATGTCACCGTGTGGTTCGAAAAGCCAAAACAGAGTATGAAGAGAGGCTAGCCAGGGAAGTACAAAATTTCAAACCGTTCTTTAGATATGTTAAAGGGAAGCAGCCGGCTAGGGAGGAGGTGGGACCGCTGGACGACGGAGACAGGAAGGGAGTGGTGAAGGAGGAGAAAGAGGTTGCGGAAAGACTTAACATGTTCTTTTCGTCTGTATTTACAAACGAAGACACAACCAACATACCGGAACCTGAGCAATTCTTCAATAGAAATCAAGCAGAAAAATTAACATCCATGGAAGTGAGCTTTGAAGATGTGCGCAGGCAGATAGAAAAACTAAAAACTGACAAATCCCCAGTCCGGATGGAATCCATCCAAGGGTTCTGAAGGAATTAAAGGAGGAGATAGAGGAACTACTGCAGCAAATTTGTAACCTATCCCTGAAAACAGGCGTGATCCCGGAGGATTGGAAGATAGCCAATATTACGCCCATCTTTAAAAAGGGATCAAGAGGTGACCCGGGAAACTACAGACCGGTGAGTCTGACCTCGGTTCTGGGGAAAATGGCGGAAGCACTGATAAAAGAAAACATTGATGAACATTTTGAAAGAAACGAACTTCTGATAATCAGCAAACATGGTTTCTGCAGGGGGAGATCATGCCTAACTAACTTATTGCACTTCTTCGAAGGAATTAACAAACGGATGGACAGAAGAGACCCCATAGACATCATATATCTAGATTTCCAAAAAGCCTTTGACAAGGTGCCTCATGAACGTCTACTCTGGAAACTGAAGAACCATAGGGTGGACGGAGATGTACATAGATGGATCAGAAACTGGTTGGCGGGTAGGAAACAGAGGGTAGGGGTGAAGGGCCACTACTCGGACTGGAGGAGGGTCACAAGTGGTGTTCCGCAGGGCTCGGTGCTCGGGCTGCTGCTATTTAATATATTCATAAATGATCTAGAAACAGGGACGAAGTGTGAGATAATAAAATTTGCGGACGACACCAAACTATTTAGTGGAGCTTGGACTAAGGAGGACTGCGAAGAATTGCAAAGGGACTTGACCAAACTAGGGGAATGGGCGACAAGATGGCAGATGAAGTTCAACGTTGAGAAATGTAAAGTATTGCATGTGGGAAGCAGAAACCTGAGGTACAACTATACAATGGGAGGGATGTTATTGAATGAGAGTACCCAAGAAAGGGACTTGGGGGTAATGGTGGACATGACAATGAAGCCGACTGCACAGTGCGCAGCGGCCGCTAAGAGAGTGAATAGAATGCTAGGTATAATCAAGAAGGGTATTACTACCAGAACGAAAGAAGTTATCCTACCGTTGTATCGGGCAGTGGTGCGTCCGCATCTGGAGTACTGTGTCCAATATTGGTCGCCGTACCTTAAGAAGGATATGGCGTTACTCAAGAGGGTTCAGAGGAGAGCGTCACATCTGATAAAAAGGGATGGAAAACCTTTCATACACTGAGAGAATGGAGAAACTGGGTCTCTTTTCCCTGAGAAGAGGAGACTTAGAGGGGATATGATAGAGACTTACAAGATTATGAAGGGAATAGAAAGAGTAGAGAGGGACCAATTCTTCAAAAAATTCTTTCAAAAAATAAAAGAACAAGAGGGCATTCGGAGAAGTTGAAAGGGGACAAATTCAAAACAAATACTAGGAAGTTCTTCTTTACTCAATGTTGGAGAGTCCTTGGAATTTGTATACTTGGACTTCAGCAAAGCATTCGATAGTGTCCCACACCGCAGGTTGTTGTGCAAAATGAGTTCTATAGGATTAGGTGACACTTTGACAAAATGGATTGGAGACTGGCTTGGTGGTAGGCTTCACAGGGTGGTGGTGAACGGCACCCCCTCCGTAACGACGGCAGTGATCAGCGGACTGCCACAGGGCTCGGTCTTAGGTCCGATCCTTTTCAATATCTTTATAAGGGACTTGGCTGAGGGGCTTCGAGGTAAAATAACGTTATTCGCCGATGACGCCAAACTATGTAATATAATAAGCAAGAGCACAACGGACAATATGAAACATGACCTACTCCTATTGGAGCAATGGTCTAGGACCTGGCAACTGAGTTTCAATGCCAAGAAGTGCAAAGTCATGAACCTTGGCAGTCAAAATCCATGCGAGTCTTACACCCTAAATGGCGAGATCCTAGCAAGGACTGTTGAAGAACGGGACTTAGGGGTAATCATCAGTGAAGATATGAAGACTGCCACTCAAGTGGAGCGGGCTTCATCTAAGGCTAGGCAGATCATAGGATGTATACGTAGGAGTTTCGTCAGCTGTAAGCCTGAAGTCATTATGCCGTTGTATAGATCCATGGTGAGGCCCCAACTGGAATACTGCGTACAATTCTGGAGGCCTCATTACCGCAAGGATGTACTGAGGCTTGAGTCAGTCCAGCGAATGGCCACCCGGATGGTCTCTGGACTCAAGGATCTCCCGTACGAGGAACGGCTGGATAAATTACGGCTATACTCACTCGAGGAACGCAGAGAGAGGGGAGACATGATCGAGATGTTCAAATACCTCACGGGCCGTATCGAGGTACAAGAAGATATCTTCTTTTTCAAAGGTCCGACGGCGACAAGAGGACATCCATGGAAAATCAGGGGCGAGAAATTGCACGGCGACACCAGGAAATACTTTTTCACCGAAAGAGTGGTTGATCGCTGGAATAAACTTCCACTTCAGGTGATCGAAGCAAGCAGTGTGCCTGATTTTAAGAAGAAATGGGATCATCACGTGGGATGGGGTGGGCAGACTAGATGGGCCGCGGCCCTTATCTGCCGTCTTTTTCTATGTTTCTATGTTTCTAACGTGTGGTGGATGCCTGGAATGCGCTTCCAGAGGACGTAATAGGGCAGAGTACGGTACTGGAGTTTAAGAAAGGATTGGACAATTTCCTGCTGGAAAAGGGGATAGAAGGGTATAGATAGAGGATTACTGCACAGGTCCTGGACCTGTTGGGCCGCTGCGTGAGTGGACTGCTGGGCACAATGGACCTCAGGTCTGACCCAGCGGAGGCATTGCTTATGTTGTTATGTTTATCAGGAGCTGCAAGGAACAGGAATGAGTGGGGTTCGCTCCTGCCTCATCCACCACTAGACCAGCAGACCTTTTCAGATAGGCACAGGGAAGTCTGCTATGACTTGGGGGGGGGAGGACCTGAAGGGGAGTGGGATGGAGGGCCTAGAAGAGGATCACTGCTTTACTCGATGAGGGAAGAGGGATCAGTACATTGCGCAGGTGAAGGGGGGAGGGGAATGGTAGGAAGGGGGTTCACTAATTTGCTCAGGGAGCTGGGCTGGAGAGAGGATGAAGCAGATTCTGGTCACAGCTCAGTAGTTATGTGACTGTCAGTTGATATTCAGTACCAGCACCTAAATAGTTAATCATGCAAATGTAGGGCTCCTTTTTTTGTGGTTCTGCATACCCTGGTAGCTATCTAGGCACCAGCACAGAATATTACCAGCATCTATATAACTTCTGGCTCTGCCTTTTGTACCGCCTCTCACTTGCCACTTTCAACATGGCTAGTGGTGAGTTCCTCTTTTGAGCCTCGCTGTATAATTAAGTGCTGCTGAGTATCGGTGGCTAGGCAGGCACAAATGATTTAGAAATCCATTAAGATAAGAGCATAAGAATAGCCTTACCGGGTGTTATACCCAGGGGGTAATCAGCATAATACGTGACATGTCTCCTCAAGTCTGCTTATCTGACCTCCGTGTCATGAGCGTTACCTTGATCTCAAAAGGGCAGTAAAGTTTGCTCATTTGAGAGCCTGACTTCCTTTGCAGGCAAGCTGCTCAAATAACATCAGTAAAGACAGATGGGAAACTACATCAAAAGGAAGGGGACAGTGACAAGTATCTGCTAACTTGACCTTTTTGACCTAGGAGTTGCCCAAACAGCATCAAAGGGACAGTGACAAGTATCTAACATCCTGACCTCCTTGATCTCCAAAGGGACAGTGAAACCAGTCTCATGGGAAAACAATCTCTTCAAACACCTCCACAATAACATCAAAAGGACAATAAAGCCAGATGGTCCGGTCTCTGCCACACCTCCTTGGCCTAGGTGTTGTCAAAACAGAGAACAAAGGAGCAGGACCAGCTGTATTCAGGACCAGCTGTTTATGCTTTTACTATGAACTCCGCAGTTTGCCTCCTATATAAAACCGGGATTCTGACCCTGACAGACAGAATCCATGACGTCTGAAGGGAGAAGCCACGATGTCAAAAGGGACAGTCCTTTGGTCCCCCCGCCTATCAATTGCAAGGATTCCCAATTGTGAAGGTGGTCAGTGTATGGGGTCCAGGTGATGCTATTTTATTCTTATATATATATATGTATAATAAAGGGTTATTGTTTATGCTTTGATATTGTCTGTGTGCTTTTCTGAGTGTCACTGATCATCCCATTGGGCAGAAATAAGTGGCGGAGCACCGGGTCAGACCAATGGTCCATCTAGCCCAGTATCTCATCTTCACATAGGCCACGACGGTCTAAGACAGGTTAGTTTTACCCTACTGATGCATCATTGTGATAGTAATCCTGCTCAGTATGAGAGGAACCGCAGGTTCAGACATTTGGTGTATGTGCTATAAAGTGGAAAATTAAAACATAAAGTTATAAATAAAAATAATCAAGTAATGAGAGTGATCCAATGAGAATAGCGGCTCATGCAGTGTACGGTACGCATGAAACTCCGCCGAAGAGCCAGCTGAAGATCTATTAGTTATTTAATGCATAAAAGAGGACTGTTTAGAAGGGAAGATGTAATGTACAATTTAAAAACCTCCTAGGAAATTATAGTCAAGTGATATTGGCCTAACTTATGGCGCCGTTTATAGAATATGGTCCTTAGTGCCTCTGCAATAGAGGCACTATTGGTAATTGCTCCTGCGTTAATGCGCAAATGCAAACACTAGGGCAGAAACTGCAACAATAAATACATAAGCAGGTGGGCTATAAGCCTTTTTAAATCAATCAATCAATAAACAACTATAAGCATAGGTCACGGGAAATTTAGGCTTAGTACATGGGAGCATCCTGCATTAGAATGTGTTAAGCCTAAATTTTAATGCATCTTAGTAAAAAGGAAACTAGGTTTGATGAGTGCTCCAAGCACAGGTTGGGGTGACTTACAAAAACTTGCTAGGGATGATTCTCTTATCACACTAAAATACTTTGGGGGTATATTGCTTATTTGGTCAGGAGAGCTGGCATTCTTCTGGGCCTGTGTGACCTCTGTTAGCCGGCTGACTCTTGGCGGGAGGTGCTGGGTTCCTCCTCTTGTTCTGTACTGCCAGTATCCCATATGATTCTGTTTGCACCTGTTGTACTTTTTTCTAGTTCATATGTTTATTGATTGTGTTATTCCTGTTCTCTTGATGACCCCTTAATAAAAATGATATACAAAAAAAAAACCCAACACCCCAACTTGCTTGAAGCAGTGAATTTCCTGACAGGAAGCATGTACTTTTATGAAAATTTTGGGGATGAGAGTTCCACGCCAATCCAATTTCAATTTGAGCATTTCTGCTAAGCATCTAGTTTCTGCAGATATAGTGCATACATTCATTCTTATTCTTTATTTGCACCGTAGTAAGTGGCTTGTTAACCTCTTGTCTTAATGCCCCCCAATATCTCTCCTCACTTATTTCCCCCTATGCTCCTCCCCCGTGAACTCCGTTCATCGGGTAAGTCCCTCTTATCCATAACCACT
Source organism: Geotrypetes seraphini (assembly GCF_902459505.1). Classification (NCBI taxonomy): domain Eukaryota; kingdom Metazoa; phylum Chordata; class Amphibia; order Gymnophiona; family Dermophiidae; genus Geotrypetes; species Geotrypetes seraphini. The sequence goes on along the minus strand of NC_047084.1, from coordinate 91,762,310 downwards.
TCCTCTTCTGCCAACTCCAGACCCCGTCCTTTCTATCTTGCTGCGCCCTATGGCTGGAACAGACTGCCTGAGTCAATACGTCAATCTCCGTCTCTAGCAGGATTAAACTCCAAGCTAAAAGCCCATTTTTTTTAGAGGCTGCTTTCAACTCCTAACTCTCACTGTAGCACGATTTTTAGCACCGGCTATGGCAGTAACAGCTCCAACGCTGAGTGTCGGAACTGTTACTGCCGCGTTTGGCGCTAAAAACTGCACTATAGTTTTGTAATTATGTCCATCTTATCATTCTCTCTGCAAGAAACTCCCCAACCCCTATATGTCCTGTCTGTCCAAATTAAATTGTAAGCTCTTCTGAGCAGGAACCGTCTATTACATTTTAAATGTGCAGCACTGCGTGTGCCTTACAGCACTATAGAAATGATAAATGTAGTAGTGTTGACAAGACATATCAGAGCAATCTACACAGAAAGATTACCTCTGCACACACACAAATGCATGCAGGGAACATAAGAACATAAGCATTGCCTTACTGGGAGTGGGACAGACTGACACCATCAAGTGCAGTATCCTGTTTTCAGCAGTAGCCGAGTACCTGGCAAAATCCCTGGCAAAATATTTGATGCTGCTCATTCTAGAAATAAGCAGAGGATTTTCTCAAGTCCGTCTTAATAATGGCATATGGCAGTGGTCTCCAACTCAAACCCTTTGCAGGGCCACATTTTGGATTTGTAGGTACTTGGGAGGGCCTCAGAAAAAAATAGTTAATGTCTTATTAAATAAATGACAATTTTGCATGAGGTAAAACTCTTTATAGTTTATAAATCTTTCCTTTTGGCTAAGTCTTAATAATAATATTGTCATTTATAGCTAAAGAGACACATGGTCAAGAAACTGTTTTATTTTACTTTTGTGATTATGATAAACATACCGAGGGCCTCAAAGTAGGACCTGGCGGACTGCGAGTTTGAGACCACTGCTATAGGCTAAGGCTCTTTACACCTGTATTGTGATGTCATAGAACTTTATGATTATAGAAACATAGTAACATGATGGCAGATAAAGGCCAAATGGCCCATCCACAGCATCCACTACCTCCTCCTCTCCCTATTGGCTAAGCTCTTAACATTTGCATCTCCTCTTCCTATAGGCCAGTGGTCTCCAACTCAAACCCTTTGCTGGGCCACATTTTAGATTTGTGGGTACTTGGAGGACTTCAGAAAAAAATAGTTAATGTCTTATTAGTGATTCCTTTTTCTTTATGTTAGATTCCTTTGCACATCCAGGGTGTGTGTGTGTGGGGGGGTGTATTATTTATTTAGAGGTATAAATTTCATAATATTCTATAATATTGATGAGTATAATATAATATCATTACTGTTATAGGTTAAGAAGGGATTTAAAATTTTTATTGTAATATTTCTGATGTTAATAGTGTATTTTCATATAGTTGTTTGGTTTTTTTTTCGATTTTTCAAATGTATACATTGTCAAGTTCAAAATATCAATAAAGAAATAAAAAAAAAAAAAAAAAAGAAATGACAATTTTGCATGAGGTAAAATTTTTTTATAGTTTATAAATCTTTCCTTTTGCCTAAGTCTTAATAATAATATTGTCATTTATAGCTAAAGAGACATATGATCAAGAAACTTTTTTATTTTACTTTTGTGATTACGATAAACATACTGAGGGCCTCAAAATAGTACCTGGCGGGCCGTGAGTTTGAGACCACTGGCATATGGTCTTTACGTTTAGGAAATTAACACCCCCCCATACACAAACACCCCCTTTCACAAAACTCTAGCATGATTTTTAGCACCGGCTGTGGCAGTAACAACTCCAATGCTCATTGAATTCCTCTGAGTGTCGGAACTGTTACTGCCGCTAAAAACTGCACTACAGTTTTGTAAAAGGGGTGGGGTGGGGGGGGGGGTGGTAAGCTAGCTACTTTCACCACATTCTCTGGCCACAAAGTCCAGAGTTTAATTATATGCAGAGTGAAGAAATACTGTAGATTCTCCTTTTTTTTTTTTTTAATGTACTACTTTGTAGCTTCATTGCCTGTTCCCTAGTCCTTGTAGTTTTAGAAAGAGTAAACAAGTGATTTATATCCATCCATTCCACTCCATTCGGTACTTTATAGCCCTCAATCATATCTCCCCTCAGCCGTCTCTCCTCCAGACTGAAGAGCCCTAGCCACTTTAGCCTTTCCTCATAAGAAAATCGTCCCATCCCCTTTATCATTTTCATTGCCCTTCTCTGTACCTTTTCCAAGTTCTCTATATATTTTTGAGATATGGTGACCAGGATTGTGCACAGCATTCAAGGTGTGGTCGCACCACAAAGTGTTATAAAGGCATTATAATATTTTCATTTTCCATTCCTTTCCTAATAATTCCTAAAGTTCTATTTGCTTTCTAAGTCACTGCTGTACACTGAGCAGAGGATTAATTAATTTTATTATTTATCTACCCTTATGTCCTAAGTGGTTTTACATCCAGGTACTTTATCATATTTCCCTATCTGTCTCGGCGGGCTCAAACTCATATGTAGTGTACCTAGGGCAATGAGTGGAGTAAGTGACTTACCCAAGGTCACAAGGAGCAGCGAGGGATTTGAACCCACAATCTCAGGGTGCTGAGGCTGTAACTCTAACCACTGCGCCACACAACATATTATTAATGATGACACCTAGATCCTTTTCCTGGACAGTGAATCCTAAGCCGATGCTTTCTGATCTTCAAGAAATATAATTTAATACTTTATCAATAACAAAAAAGAAAATATATATTCCACGTGAAATGCCATCAGATAATCACTTACTTTCGTGCTGTAGTAACTGATGATCCTTTAGGTATCTTGGCTTTCAGACTCTTGTCTGGTCACACTTGCTGGCTCGGATTACTTTCTTATCTAGGAACTTTAATGACGCACTTTATTACTCGAACATAGGAGGTGGAAGCTTAAGAATTACTTCTGCAGTTACTAGATCTCGTTCTCCTTCTTTTTCCAGGTTGTATTCGTTCCAATTTTTTTTCTCACCCGCCTGAACATTGGCGTTGATTAGACTCCACCTAGTGTCCTGTGTTTTTTAAAATGCTGCCTTTGGTTGCATGGTCGTTTTAACAGATACTGAGGGGAAACAAATCCGTGCAGGTCAGAGTCCTCAAACTCATTCCTCAGACCCCAGTTAGTCTAATTCCTGCATGATATATCCATGAGGCATATTTGCATATGTTGGGACTATATACTGGATTAATTTGCACATTTAGCATATTTCTAATTCAAAGTAGGCCTGCTTGAAAAGTTGTGGAGGGCAGACTGGGATTGTCCTGAGGGCTGAAACTAAAAATCACTGACAAATCCAAAGTGAACGAATGCTGTGATTCAGCACTTGGCATTACACAACATGTAATTCAACTCTGGAATTCGCTGCCGGAGAATGTGGTGAAATCAGTTAGCTTAGCGGAGTTTAAAAAAGGCTTGGATAATTTCGTAAAAGAGAAGTTCATAGGCCATTATTGAGATGGCTTGTAGGAAATCCACTGTTTATTCCTAGGATAAGCAGCATAGAATCTGTTTACTACTTGGGATCTAGCTGGGTACTTGGGACCTGGGTTGAGCACTGTTGAAAACAGGATACTGCGCTTGATGGACCTTCAGTCTGTCCCAGCATGGCAATTCTTATGTTTTTATCTCATGTCTATACAGCTACTTCACCTATATTTGAAATAATCAGTGAAAGAGGAAGAACTTTAATTCAATCATGCTGTAGGATTTATTTCTAAAAAAAAAAAAAAAGGCCAAATTTATGAAGTTGCAGCTTTTGGGTACACAAAAGCAGCTCATATTACATCAATTTATTCTGTAATTTCTGAGGCAATATTACAGCTATTACCTTTCGTTTTTTTGGCTTTTTATGGCTTCCTTCTTCAGAATGTCTAACAGCCTTGGAATAACAGTATTTATAAGGGTCAACAAACCAAATGGGTAAGATGAGGATAAAGAACCCACAGGAACTCTGAAAGAGAGGCAGACTTGTTTTTTTTTCTCTTTTGGGATCATGCCAGGTATTTGTGACCTGTATTGACCACTGTTGGAAACAGGAAGCCGGATTTAACTTTTATGTTCTTATGTGGAAATGGAGACTAAGTCAAAAAGAGTAGGTGGTGAGAAAAATTCTCTGAAAGAATGCAGGGCTGAGAGGTCAAACTCAATGACAATATAACACTGGAACCAAGGCTTCTCAGAGTAAATATCCAAAGGAGAAGTAAGAAGAGATTCAGATACAATAAAGTAAATGCATTTATACATACACTCATATGTGTAATCTGACCAAGAGCCGTGGCTCCTATAGCTGAACCCACCGTCCCATCACTGTGTATGACTATAATGCTAATAATATTGGGGTGCTTCTTAAATAATAGAAGTATTTTTCAGTGGCAGTGAAAGGAAAAACAATTCCTACTTAACTTAAAGGGGTGTTAGTAGGCCCGACATGGACCATGTTTCGAGGGTCTTTTTCAAGGAACCCAAAAGAGGAGTTGGTAGTTTCAAATGCCAAAGAAATGGTTGCTAGGTGATGTAGACAAAAATTTGTTACATAAGTTGAAGAAGTCACTTCTAAGCCTTCAAAGGTGGGTTCGGCTATAGGACGGTGGGTTCGGCTATAGGAGCCACGGCTCATGGTCGGATTACACATATCTGAGTGTATGTATAAATGCATTTACTTTATTGTATCTGAATCTCTTCTTACTTCTCCTTTGGATATTTACTCTGAGAAGTCTTGGTTCCAGTGTTATATTCTTATGTGGAAATGGGCATAGAGCAAGGAAAGTCACACGTTAACATGCGCTAAGTCCTTAATTGCTACGAGAGGACTGCCTATATGTCTTAATCAGGGAAGACAGGAAGTGGCACCCTCCTCTCTGCCTCCCTGCTCCTTCCACGCCAACCCCCCGTGCCCCCTGCTCCTTTTGCGCTCCCATGCCACATTCCCTTCCCACCTCCCGTATCTCTTTAAACCTTCACCAGCGTGAGCAGCTTCTCTGGCCTGCTGCTCATGCTGGCATTGGCTTTCCCTCTGATGTCACTTCCTCGTCCTGCGACCCAGAAGAGATTTCAAAGGGATCCAGGCCGGTGCGAGTAGCAAGCTAGAGTAGTTGCTCGCACTGGCAAAGATTTTAAAGAAGTATGGGGGGTGGGGGGGGCTGAGAGGTGCCAGCACCCCCCCACCAAGGTGATGTCTGAGGCGGTTTGCCACTCCCCCTCTTACTACAACACTGAAGGCAGGAACATTTTTTATGGTATTTGGTGGTGAGGAAAATCAGTCTGAATGTAAAAAGATTTTGAGTTTGTTTTGAACATTTTGGCAATGATGTTAGGTTTAAGCTGCGAGGAGAGAGGGGAGTGGGTTAGGCCAGAGAGACCACATCGCATCCTTCCTGCAAAAAACTACGCTGGCTACTAGTACCTTACATGGCTAAATTTAAAACTCTGTGTGTGATCATCAAGGTCCTCAGACAAAATGGACCAACATACTTAAAGAATAAGCTCGCTCTTTACGGTTCATAGACAACCCCGCGAAAGACAAAGGCGCGCGCCGACAACTGAGCGCAAGACAGAGGCGTGCGCTGAAGAAAATTACAGTTTTTAGGGGCTCCGACGGGGGTTTTTGTTGGGGAGCCCCCCCCAGTTTACTTAATAGAGATCGCACCGGCGTTGTGGGGAGTTTGGGGGGGTTGTAACCCTCCACATTTTACTATAAACTTAACTTTTTCCCTAAAAACAGGGAAAAAGTGAAGTTTTCAGTAAAATGTGGGGGGTTACAACCCCCCACACCCCCCACAAAGCGGCGCGATCTCTATTAAGTAAAGTGGGGGGTTCCCCCCCACACCCTCCCATCGGAGCCGTAAAAACTGTAATTTCTGCGGCGCACGCCTCCGCGCTGCGCTCAATTGTCTGCGTGCGCCTTTGTCCCGGCGCGCTTTTGACCTGACACCCTCTTTACACACCTTGGGCCTCTCAAGGGCCATCACTAGCTGCACTCATCAAAAGAAATTGTATGACATGATACCCGTCATCGAGCCCTTTAAGGAGTAGCCCCCACTCTCTGGAATTTATTCTCAGAGGGGCTATGTCTAACGCAATACTACCTGGCTCTTCTTCCAAGCTTTGAACACACAAGGTGACTGACTATACATTCATTCTGCACCAGGGCTACACACACTGCAACTTAGAGCAGTTCCTGGTATCTTGTTTAACTGTACAAACAGCTAGGGATACCAGATTTTCCAAATGGAAAATCCGGACCCCTGGACCTGCTATCAGGCTCGCCCAGTTCCACCCAGCCCCCTCCCCTCTCCCCCCCGCTGCCCGCTCTTGTCGGGCAGGAGGGCCTCCGCACATACTGGGCGCGACATGATGATTTGCGCATGTGCGCGTGATGTCATCGCATGGCAGATGCCCTCCTCTCCAGGGATTTTGTTCCAAGCTTTTCAAAACCCGGACAAAGTGCCGGGTTTTGAAAAGTCGTCCGGACCCCCAGCCATGTCCTCAAAAAGAGGATGTGTCCATGGAAATCTGGACCTCTGGTAACCCTACAAACAACTTGCCTTAGGTTTAGCCGCCCATCTGTTTATCCCAATAGACTCTGCACCACCTATCTGGTCCCCATCTATACAGTATATCTGCATCTCGACTATATGATAAGCTGCATTGTAGTAGCATCATATTTATGTTACTTGAATTTTCTAATCTGAAGAAATTTGATCATCTTTCCAGGGGTTTATTTATTTTTTTTTTTACCAGAAATTACATTGACTCTCAATACAGGCCAGGATATTATTCAAATAGGGATGTGTTTGTTATAAGATCATGTTTGGTTTAATTCCTTCTTATTTCTAATAGAAGCATAGAAACATGATGGCAGATAAAAGCCAAATGGCCCATCAAGTCTGCCCATCTGCACTAACCATTATCTCTTTCTCTCTCCAAGAGATCCCACGTGCCTATCCCAGGCCCTTTTGAATTCAGACACAGTCTCTGTCTCCACTACCTCTTCTGGGAGACTGTTCCAAGCATCTACCACCCTTTCCGTAAAAAAGTTTTTCCTCAGATTACTCCGGAGCCTATCACCTCTTAACTTCACCCTATGCCCTCTCATTGCCGAGTTTCCTTTCAAATGAAAGAGACTCAACTCATGGTTATCTCCCCTCTCATTTTTCATTTTCTTAACTAAAATGATCTTTGCAAAATATTACTTATTCCATGTTTCCATCAGTAAAGGAATGCAAATATAAAAGATATGTAACCAATCTACTTTCCTACCAAGTGGCCAAATGGGAGTCTATAATCCGACTGTTAATTTCACTATCATTCTCTTTCATGCATTTTAGAAGATTAATGAAAACTTATTTGTTTAGTAAATTTGGAAAATGATCATTATATGTAAATTCAACAGTTAATGTGCTGGTTTTATCTTTTGTAAATCACATAGGACCACGAGGTATCTGCGATTCATAAATAAAGTTTTGTTAGGTTATAAAGGAAAGTAGGTGCCTACTTTTCTTTACCCTACTTATTGTCAAGGCCAATATGATTCAATAAACGGTCAAACAATCTCAGCAAAATCAACCATATCCTTTTTGTGTGGTGGCAGGGGGGTCAGTGAGCACCTTTGTGGTACTTAGGGCTAGATTCACTAACCTGGCTCTCCGTGCCCGATCCGTGGCCAATCTGGGCAGACCTGACCAATTCACAAACAGAAAAATTAAAATGAGGGCAATCGGAGGAACGCCTCCCTCTGACCGCACGGATTGCTAGTGTGCGATCCCGACGCATGCGCAGACCATCTGTAACATAGAAACATAGAAATAGACGGCAGATAAGGGCCACGGCCCATCTAGTCTGCCCACCCTAATGTCCCTCCCCTACCTTTGCCCTGTGAATAGATCCCATGTGCCGATCCCATTTGGCCTTAAAATCAGGCACGCTTCTGGCCTCAATCACCTGCAGTGGAAGACTATTCCAGCGATCAACCACCCTTTCAGTGAAAAAGAATTTCCTGGTGTCACCTCGTAGTTTCCTGCCCGTGATTTTCCACGGATGCCCTCTTGTTGTCGTGGGACCCTTGAAAAAGAAGATATCTTCCTCCGCCTCGATGCGGCCTGTAAGATACTTGAATGTCTCAATCATGTCCCCCCTCTCTCTGCGCTCCTCGAGCGAGTAAAGCTGTAATTTGTCAAGCTGTTCTTCATATGGGAGATCCTTGAGTCCCGAGACCATCTGGGTGGCCATTCTCTGGACCGACTCCAGTCTCAGCACATCCTTGCGATAATGCGGCCTCCAGAATTGCACACAGTATTCCAGGTGGGGCCTCACCATGGATCTATACAATGGCATAATGACTTCCGCCTTACGGCTGACAAAACCCCTTCGTATGCAACCCATGATTTGTCTTGCCTTGGATGAAGCTTGCTCCACTTGATTGGCAGTCTTCATGTCCTCACTGACGATTACCCCCAAGTCTCGTTCTGCTACCGTTTTTGATAGGATCTCGCCATTAAGGGTATAAGACTTGCATGGATTTTGGCTGCCCAGGTGCATAACTTTGCATTTTTTGGCATTGAAGTTGAGTTGCCAGTAGATGGTCTGCGCATGCGTCTAAGAGCTGCAACTTTTGTTTTAAACTTTTACTAGCCTAGCGAGCCCGTGGTTGTAACCCGCTTTAAACCCACAGGTTAAAATCACGGGCTCGCACTGCGGGGAAAGGCCAGGGCAGTGCTTGGGGCAGAGAGCCGTGTAGGCGATTCGGGGCAGAGCAGGGCGGCAGGAGAGGAGATTTGGGGTAGGGCAGAGCAGGGCAGCAGGAGAAAAAGGCAATGAATCGGGGCTTAAGGAGCAGGAGAGCAGATTTGGGGGCAGAGAAAAAGGCAGAGAGTTGGGGCTTAAGGAGCAGAAGAGCATATTCGGGGCAGAGAAGGGTAGCAGGAGAAAAGCGCGGCAGAGAGTCAGGGCAGAGAGAGCAGGAGAGTTGGGGGCAGAGAGCTGGAAAGTTGGGGTAGACAGAAGGCAGCGCAGGAGATGGCAGTTGGAAAGCAGTGAACGACTGGTCCCTAGCAGTCGCTTGTTTGTGATCAGCCAGCCCAGTTGGTGTTGCAGGGTGTTTGGTTGTGAATTGCTGCTTGCCATTTTAATGCTGTTCCCCCTCATTTGCATGCGTGGATCGGAGGATGATTGGGACAAAAGTTAGTGAATTGGGTCAGAGGGAAATCGGGACGCAAATCGATCGGCTTGCTTAGATAATTTAGATGCTTCTAAAACAGGTCTAGTTCCAAACATCTAAATTCCATTCAGGATGTCTTGAAAAATATTTGGTTATCGCTGCAAGATGTCCATGTCTAACCTGCCCTTAGGCACGCCCAAAGCCTGCCCATAGCACGCCTCCACCACACCCATCTCATGCTCTGGATGCACAGAGGCTGGGGCACCTTGCTAGATGTTCAGAAAGGTAGTTTCAGTTATCGATACTTGGATGTCCTGGCGATTAGGACGTCCAAGTGCCGATTTAGGATGCTTTTTGGACATTTACATTTTTTGATTATGAGCTTGCTAATGTTCCAATATATATCTTCTATTGTGGATATTTCTATTAATTAGGATCGTCAGAAGTCTGATTGAGTGCATAACTCAAACATAGCTCAGTTCTTCATTGATCCATGAGTGTTGCACCAATGATTGGTAAACATTTCATATTAATTCCTCTTATTTTGCCCTTAGTTGGAATTAATAATTATGAACTTTTTGTGACTTATCTTTTGTATCTGAATTTCAACAACACCCCTCCCAATATGAATGCATGCTTCACCCACGTTATCAAGGTCGAGGTGTTCTGCTGTCAAAACAAGCCTACAACAAAAAAATCAAATTAACATGTCTTCTCATCTTTTAAAGCCATAGTAAAAGGGCCCCTTAGGGATCAATGAATTATTTTGGCATACTGTCGTTTATTGCATCCAAAAAATGGGCTGTGTCTTGTACAGGTGGAACTCTAGGTTTCAAAAAATAGTCCACATATTGATTGACCCTTTCTAGCAGAGAGCCACGTGCTGACCCGATCGGATGACCTGGAGGAGATGAAAACTTCTTGTGTATCCTGGGGAGTGTATAGAGGAAAGGAACGCCTCCGCGCAAATCATTTGCATGCAAACTTAATAGTGAATCAATCGCTGTTGGTAAATTGGCCAGAGAATTGGCCAACAGCGATGGAGTCGCTATTGTTAGTGAATCTAGCCCTAAGTGCTCCTGCATTAGGTCTGAATTGTGCCTGAATATAAATCATCTGAAACTACCAAGAAATAAAGTAAATTAAAAAAAAAAAACTACAACCCAAATGTTGACAATAAATAGCTGGGGAACAGTTGAAAGAACAGCATTAGGACTCAGCTCTTGAGTGATCTTATTTGGTTGCACAGCATCCTCTAGTGACTTACTGTGGAATAGCACTATATGGACTCTAAACACATTCCATTATTATTATTATTATTATTGAATTTTTTAAAGATACGTGATCTGTTGAATGGCAACCCCTGTTAAAATGAGCAATAATTTATTATTATTAGAGGAAATTTGTTTCTTTGCCCTCATTTCCATGCCAAATAATACTGTGTCATATGATAATGCCACATGATTTTCTAAAAGGCAATTAATTTGGTTCCAAATTGATTTCCAAAATTCTAGTATATATGGACAATAGAATAACAAGTGATCTAAAGTCCCTGCTTCAAGATGGCAATGCCAGCATCTATCAGATTTAGAGCTATCTAATTTTTTTAAACTGGAATAGACTCAATTACTGTTTCTGGTGGAACTCCGTGTGCCACATATATAAAAAGGAAAGGACATTAGCTGTCCAAAAAGGAAATTATAGCAAATTTCAGGATGTGTGGAGGCCATTGATAGATTATTGCAAAGATTAAAAATATTCTTCCCTGATTATAATATATGACATGAGGGAGGGTGGGGGGAGGGAAAATTTGATTATTAAAGAAATATATCATTATATATATATATATATATAAAATGAGGGGGGTGTAATATTTTTGGATGATACGATCAAATGTAAGAATTCAAGTGTTTTTAAATGTTCACTTGTTAAACATCATTTACTGTACTTGATTTTAAGATATGAAATGAATAAAGATTTTTTTTTAAAAAAGAATTTTTTAAAGATACAAACAAGAACAGGAAATAATGTTATGAAATTATTCTATCATATACTCGTATTATACAGAAATATATTGATTCATAGTAAAATAAGCTATCAAATTAGGAACACCTTATCGAGTTTAGTTGCAATGTTCAGCAATCGGGAAGCAAAACTAGATATGTCATATTACATTTTTAGGTGATTTTCTTGCAAATATCTTATCAATAGGATACCATAAGGAATGTTGGTTGCTTAATAATATGACTTTTTTTTTCTAGATCTAAAGTGCCCTAATCAACTATGAGAGAAAATATGTGGGGGTGGGAGAAGGCATTCAATCAGTTCAGAAAGGTCTCTCGAGCTACATGAACCCAAAAGTCAAATAAGTCATTGCCGTAATTATACCTGAGCTAAATTCAGATTATTTTTCTCTTTTCCAAATCCAGTCTCAAGCCAAGTTGTAATCAGGCAACCGAGTCATACCCTTTCCTAGGAGGGAATTGGGTTTGATTCTCCCTGCTCTTTGTGACCCTGGGCAAGTCACTTAACCCTTTATTTCCACAGGTACAAAATGTAGAATGGGAGCCTATTAGGGACAGAGAAGTACCTCTATGTAATATGTAAACTGCTTTAATTGTACTACAGAAGGAATATAATAATAATAATCATCAAGCTTTTACATATCCGGTGCCTACTTTTACCGGAGGTGTGATTCTCTAATCCAGTGGTTCCCAACCCTGTCCTTGAGGCCCACCAGGCCAATCGGGTTTTCAGGCTAGCCCTAATGAATATGCATGGAGCAGATTTGCATCCCTGTCACTTCCATTATATGCAAGTCTCTCTCATGCATATTCATTAGGGCTAGCCTGAAAACCCGATTGGCCTGGTGGGCCTTTAGGACAGGGTTGGAAACTACTGCTCTAATCATTGCACGATTGACATAGGGTTGTCAGCCGCTGACAATAACGCTGGTTAGAGAATCTGAGCCAAAGAGCTGCACCAGAAATTAAACCCATTCCCCCAGGTTCTCAACCCATTACAACAGTGGTTCCCAACTCTGTCCTGGAGGACTACCAGGCTAATTGGAAATTCAGGGTAGCCTTAACGAATATGCATGGAACAGATCTGCATGCCTGTCACTTCCATTATATGCAAATCTCTCTCATGCATATTCATTAGGGCTATCCTGAAAACCCAATTGGCCTGATGGTCCTCCAGGACAGGGTTGGGAACCACTGCACTACAATAACCTGTTAGGCTACTCTTCCAGTGAGCGAAGCAGGATTTGACTCAAGGTTTCACTGGTTCTTAGGCTGTTGCCCATTGGGAAGAATAACCCAAATCACAGTTACCAGATGCTAGGGTCCACCTTGGGGGTTAGCGCCCAAGAAAAGGATCTGGGTGTCATTGTAGACAATATAATGACACCTTCCGCACAATGTTAACAAGAGTAAGAATGTTATAATGCCTCTGTATCATTCCATGGTATGGCCTCACCTGGAGTATTGCACTTCATTCCGGTCTCCTTATCTCAAGAAAGATATAGCAGCACTAGAAAAGGTTCAAAGAAAAGCAACCAAGATGATAAAGGGGCTGGATAAAATCATATCGCGGGCCGAATGTGGAGGTGTTAGCATCTAGCACGCGTGAAAACCACTAGTGCAGCTTAGTAAAAGGAGCCTTAAGTGACCTGAAAAAACTCAAATACTCTTAGTGCAAATCCTGTTCTCAAAAAAAGAGAGATATCACTTTGTACTCCTTTACAATAGCATCATTTTAAACCTCTTCCTAAGGCTCAACAACGCACTGTGGATTTAAAACTCAAAAAGCCACTGCTGTGCTTCAGGAATCTTGTAAAGGGGACAATGCCTGTGAGCAGAGAGATTAAGTGCCAGTTGCAGCCCAGGAAGCCCGGACGCAGCTTAGCGAAACGCGGGCCGGCCATCGTCGGCTTTGGCTGAGCAGACTTGCCACAAGAACAGCAGTGTGGATGAAAGACACGTGGGCCTGATCCAGCACAGCCCTCGGAAAGATAAGTATTTATCATAACAGTATCAGTAACATTATATTCCGGCACACAATCCGGACGCAGTCCAATTACATTAGCGGGAAGCGATTTTATGGTCGCTCCCGACACAGCTGTTCATTAGGAGTTTAGAGTAAGGTTCCCAGTGCATGTGGATGGAAATTTATTGAAATATTTGAAAAGTATTTATTAGGTTCATAGACAACCCCGCGAAAGACAAAGGCGCGCGCCGACAACTGAGCGCAAGATGGAGGCGCACGCCGAAGAAAATTACAGTTTTTAGGGGATCCGACGGGGGGTTTTGTTGGGGAGCCCCCCAGTTTACTTAATAGAGATCGCGCCGGCGTTATGGGGGGTTTGGGGGGTTGTAACCGTCCGCATTTTACTGTAAACTTAACTTTTTCCCTAAAAACAGGGAAAAAGTGAAGTTTTCAATAAAATGTGGGGGGTTACAACCCCCCAAACTCCCCACAACGCCCCTACAATGCGGCACGATCTCTATTAAGTAAAGTGTGGGGGGGTTCCCCCCACACGACTCCCCGTCGGAGCCCTAAAAACAGTAATTTTCTGCGGCGCGCACCCCCGCGCTGCGCTCAATTGTCTGGGCGCGCCTTTGTCCCGGCGCACTTTTGACCTGACACCATTTATTATTGAAAAAATATTTATTACTGAAGATAGGAATACTTGGAAGAGGGATTTTTTTTTTATGCCGATGGGTAACTAATAGCAGCCTGAATGCTTATAAAATTAGCAGCAGGCACGAGTCTGAGGCTTTTTCTCTCCCTTTACAAGATTCCTGAAGCACAGCAGTGGCTTTTTGAGTTTTAAATCCACAGTGCATTGTTGAGCCTTAGGAAAAGATTAAAAATGATGCTATTGTAAAGGAGTACAACGTGAAATCTCTTTTTTTTGAGAACAGGATTTGCACTAAGGGTATTTGAGGTTTTTGATTGTGTTTGTGATTGTGAGTGTGGAGTGAGTTATTGGATTAAGGGCTCCTTTTACAAAGGTGCGCTAGCATTTTTAGCGCGCGCTAGCCGAAAAACTACCGCCTGCTCAAGAGGAGGCGGTAGCGGCTAACGCGCGGCATTTTAGCATGCGCTATTCCGCGCGTTAAGGCCCTAACGCACCTTTGTAAAAGGAGCCCTAAGTGACTTGCCCAGGGTCACAAGGAGCAGATTTGAACCCACATTCTCCGAAAGCCGAGGCTATAGCTCTAACCACTGTGAAGGGATCTGGATCCTAAGAACTTTGGGTGAAGAATAGGATTGCCATATGGCTCCAGAAAAAGGAGGATGGATTGTGACAGCCGGGTTTTACTTCCACAATAGGATGAATTGTGACATCTGGGTTTTACTTCTACAATGGAAATAAAACCCGGATGTTTCAATCTTTATAAAAGGAGCCCTAAATTTTTTTTCACATTTTGCCTTACATATGTCACAGCTGCAACACTAATTTAATACTTAGAGGGCCCTTTTTTATATGACATCCAAATCTGATTTTAGATATTTTGTAAAACATGTCCAAATTTCCAGTGCCAAACGGTTATTTTCTAACCAGAAAAAAAATCTATCTTTTTCGTTTGAAAATTAACATATTTTAGACATTTTCATGCTGTTTGTCTTTCTTTATGGGTCGTTTTCAAACAAAAAATGTCCAAAGGAAAAACACACAAAAAACAAGCCATTGGGACATCGTGGGGCCAGCAGTCCTACTAGATTGGCCACACAGACCTCCCAGCAAAAAGGTGGGGCAGCTTAGGGGGCACTGCAGTGAATGTCCCAGGTACATATCACTTCATAACTCCCTTATATTGTACAGTGAGCCCTCCAGAAATAACAAAATGTATTGTACCCAACTATGCACCACTACATAATACTGAAATCATCCTTCTCAACATTATTGATGGCTGCTGGAAACTCATGATAAGGGTAACGGAGTTCTTCTGGTGCTGCTGGATCTCAGTGTGGCATTCAGTACTATTGACTAGAGAGTTGCGCGGGGACAGAAATTCCACCCATCCCCGCCAGGATCCTCTCCATCCCCACCCGTCCCCGTCAGGATCCTCTCCGTCCCCACCCATCCCCGCAAGGAATTACCTCCATCCCCGCCCGTCCCCATAAAAAGCAGCAATTACTTCTGACAGGATCATCAATTCCACAGTTTCTTTTGTGTTTGCGCTGCTGTTTTCCTTGTGGAATCTCTTTGGTGGAACCCTTTTTTTGTTTTTTGTTCAGGTAATTAACTTATAAACCCTCTCTTTTACTAAGGTTGACATGTCCATTATATTATATGGATGAACCTTGCTTCCAAAGCCTTCCATCCCCATGGGATGGCTAGAGGGAGGTCCCTGTGGGAGTCTCGTGGGCCAGAGGGGGGTCCCCGTGGGAGGCCCATGGGTTGGGGGGATTCCTGCGGGACCCGTGGGATTCCCGCGATCCCCGTTCACATGCAGACCTCTACTATTGACCATCCTCTCCTTCTTGCATGGCTCTCTGAAATTGGTATCTGAGATGCTGAATAGAGAATGACATGGTGCTTGTTACTCGTGGCTAGCCACGGGTAACCCGCTGAAATGGGGAGAGAAAAATTAGTGGTTGCTGCGGGGACAGGGACAAGGCCATTCACCACCCCATGGAGCGGTGAATGGTCTTCTCTCCACAGTGAAGCCAGCACAGATCGTGCGGTCCAGCATCCCCACCCGATTGCCGCATCCCACATCCTGCCATCTCCCTCCCTCCACCTCACCTTAGGTGCCTGCTGAGTCCGACTTTACTTCTTCTCCCAGCCGCATGCTTTCAATAAGCTGCGCGTGCGCGGCTGCTTGAATTGTTGAATCTTCCCCTCTGACGCAACCGGAAACAGGAAGTTGGGTCAGAGGAGAAGATTCAACAGCTCAATCAGCCGCGCGCGTGGCTTATCGAAAGCGTGCGGCTGGTAGAAGAATTAAAGTCAGACTCGGCAGGCACCTAAGGTGAGGTAGAGGTAGGGAGATGACAGGACACGACAATCAGGCGGGAGGGGGCTTCTGGACCACGCGATCCATGATAGCACATGTTCCCTCACATTAGGAAGGAGGTAGTGGACAGTAGTCACGGGGACAGGGTAGGCACAGCGGTCGTGGGGACGGGGTGGGGACAGTGGGTGTGGTGACAGGGATGGGGCGGGGACAGTGGTCGTGGTGACGGAGCGGTAACAGGGATGGTGGTTGCAGGGACAGGGCAGTGATGGGGACAAATTTTTTCCCCGTGTCATTCTCTAATGCTGAATAATAGATCCCAAAGTTTACTGCTCAACGATGCGCTATCCAAACCAATCAAATACAGTGTTCCGCAGGGGGCTCTACTTTTCCCCCCTATTATTCAGTCTCTACATTAGACCTGTCCTAGACATAGCCCACAAATACCAAATACAGATTCACTCCTTCGCGGATGACAACCAACTACACCTAACGCTAGGAGAACTCCATGATGAACAGATTGCAAAACTCCTAAACTGCCTCTCAGAAATCACGAACTGGATGTCCATCAACAAATTACAAGTAAACACCTCCAAAACAGAACTCTTTTGGATCGATATCTGTCCCTCTCTACCTTGACTACCATAACTGGGAGATGATGAGGGAAAGGGCATTCTTCTGGCAAGCCCCAGTCCTCTGGAATGACCTGCCAAGGAAAATCAGGCCGAAAATGAATTTTCATAAGTTTAAGAACAGACTAAAAACATTTTTTTCAGCAAGCCTTTGGGGTTCAGTGGTTGGGTTAGGGTGCGGGAATGGTTCTGTGAAGGTATAGATGTGAGGTTGTTGGCGTGCTCTTGAGTGAATGAGGGTAGTTTTCCCTATATAATGATGGAGTTTCTTTCATTTTAATGACAATTTATAGTAAATGTTTTATTGTGAACTGCTTAGTTCTTGCCAAAGGTAAGTGGTATATAAACTTTTAAATAAACAAACATATTGGGGGATTGGGGGAAGGTCAAGCTTGTATCCCTCTAGTGGTCAGCTAGTGCTCATTTTTGCCCCACAAAAAAAAATCTATCTGCTGCTTTATGCCATTTTGGGGATGTTTTTGTTTCATAAATGAGCCCCTTAACCTCAGGTAAGTACTTTCTATGTTTTCTCTCTCTCAAAGGGGTCCTTCTACTAAGGCGCACAAATGCTAATGCACCCATTATATTCTATGGATGTGTTAGCATTTAGAACGCGCTAATCGATTAGTAAAAGGATCCCAAAATGTGGTAGTGCCTGCCTGTCTGTCTGTTTCTCTGCATTGTCTTTGTTTTTTTGGTCTCATTCTATGTCTCTGTTAACTTTATCTCTTCTCAATATTGATATCACTTTATCTCAGTGCATATTTCTATTTCTCTGTATGCTCACTTAAAATATTACATTCACTCAGCTCTCTTATTCTCTTCCCAGAACTCTCTTGGATCATTGAATGCCAGTTGGCTTTTCTAAAGGACCTCAATCAAGTATACCAGGTACGTCGTCTTCTTTTGTTCAACTTTATACCTACAAGACAAGTCTGTCTCCCTGGTGAATGCAAGCTTTTTGGTGTGCTCGTCTTCTGCATACTTCTAATTGTTTCTGGCTTCTGAAATAAAAAAAAATAATTCAAAATTCCCTGCCTAAACCAACTCCATATATTCTTTTATTTCAGAGGCACTCATGCTAACATTCTCCCAGGTTATTCTTTACACACTCTTCCAGAAAATAGTTGCAATTTTAAATAAGATTTCCTAACTTTGTCCTACTCAGAGATTTTAAAATGTTCCATTCAATCGAGCACTTCAAAATATTCTCTCTCACTTTCAGCTCATCAAACAATAGCCGGTTTGGTCACATACCACATAAATAGGTGACATTAGTAATTTCTATTAGAGAATGACACGGTGACAAAATTCATCACCGTTCCCTTCCCCGCGGATAACCGCAGGAAATAATCCCATGTCATTTTCTAGTGTCTATTTCAACCTCGGTCCTTCTACACCAGCATTCTTCAAAGCAAAGCTTGCGGGACAGTGGTTGTGGCTATTCATACTCTGATTCTTATGTGAGCCAAGGATAATGAAGCCATTGTGACATCACTGATGTGATTGGCTCTTAGGCACTGGTGGAATGAGGCATTATGACATCACAATATCTGCTCTGGATACCAGAGACTGTCATTCTGTAGTGTCTGTTTCAACCTCAGTCCTTCTACACCAGCATTCTTCAAAGCAAAGCTTGCGGGTCAGTGGCTGTGCTTATGTGAGCCAAGGATAATGAAACCATTGTGACATCACTGATGTGATTGGTTCTTAGGCACTGGTGGAATGAGGCATTATGACATCACAATATCTGCTCTGGATACCAGAGACTGTCATTCTGTAGTGTCTGTTTCAACCTCAGTCCTTCTACACCAGCATTCTTCAAAGCAAAGCTTGCGGGTCAGTGGTTGTGGCCATTCATACTCTGATTCTTCCCTCTCTCTTTAAAGAATGACATGAAGATGGTTTCCTGCTGTTATCCAGGGGGACGGGAACGGTGATGAATTTTGTCACCGTGCCATTCTCTAATTCTATCTTTTGTCAGCACAGTATAGCAGTACATAGGGCTCCTTTTACAAAGGTGCGTTAGGGCCTAAATGCGCAGAATAGCGCATGCTAAAATGCCACGTGCGCTAGCCGCTACTGCCTCCTCTTGAGCAGGCGGTAGTTTTTTGGGTAGCGCACGCTAAAAATGCTAGCGCACCTTTGTAAAAGGAGCCCATACTTTCTCATACTACATCAAAGTACAGATGTTTCCCTGTTTACCATTTCCCACAGGCATTCGATATCTTCTTGAAAAACTACCAAAGCTCTTCTCACGCAAGCCACACTGTAGTTCCATAACCTCCCTTACCAGTTTTACAAAAACATTACTTCGAATGTGTCGCACGGACACAATATTCTCTTTTTTTCAAAACCTACTCATTTAAATTCGACATTTCATGGAAGTCGTAGGTCTCCCCGCTTTCCTGTTGGTTATACAATGGTGGCTCAGACTACTTCAATCTTTGCTAGCAATATATAGTGATAGGTATGTTCATCCGAATAACCAGCTCTAAGGGGGAAGGGTTTGTGATGTACTTAGGGAGATTTTGCCGTTCCTTATCCAATTTTCCTTGGAGCTCCAGGGGCCAAGGGATGCACCTGGACTCTGAAGAAAGAGTGATGCGGCCCAGGATGGTGTAGGGATAAGAAAATAAGGGCCAGATTCTATAAATAGCACCGAGTGGTGCCTACATTGTAGGTGCTGCGTGGCACGGATGTCAACAAAAAAATCAGTGATGTTTATAGACTCACATCTAGTGGCATCTAAGTGGACTTCGGCATCGCTAGGCGTCTTAGACATAGGTGCCACTCCATTACTCCACCTAATTTGGAGGCGCCTATGTTGGACGTCTAACGACGCCTAGGTCAACCATGCCTATTCTCCACCCATAACTATACCTACTTGTTGTTAGGCCTCCTTAGGCCTAGGTGTTGTTAGGCCTAGGTGTTGTTAGGCCTCCTTAGGCATGGGAGGGCACCTCCACTTAGGCATTGCTAGGCGTCCTAAGAGTTTGGCACTGAACTCTTAAATTGATTAATTCATGTTTGCTTTTTTTTTGATTGGCTGAAAACTGGCATGGTCAATTACCATGCCAATTAAGCCAATTAAAAAATAAAGATTGGGCATGGATTCCAAACTTAGGCATCACTAGGCAGCTGCAAATAGGATGCCCAAAGTAGGCGCCATTTATAGAATTCCCCAGTAAGCGTTTGAGAACTGTCTCCTAACATGTCAAGGGATCAAGGCACCCGTCCCCGTCAGGATCCTCTCCGTCCCCACCCGTCCCCGCAAGGAAGTACCTCCATCCCTGCATAAAAAGCAGCAATTACTTCTGACAGGATCATCAATTCCACAGTTTCTTTTGTGTTTGCGCTGCTGTTTTCCTTGTGGAATCTCTTTGGTGGAACCCTTTTTTTGTTTTCTGTTCAGGTAATTAACTTATAAACCCCCTCTTTTACTAAGGCTGATTTGTCCTTTATATTATATGGATGAACCCTGCTTCCAAAGCCTTCCATCCCCATGGGAGTCCCATTGGCTAGAAGGGGGTCCCCGTGGTAGTCCCGTGGGCCACAGGGGGGTCCCCGTGGGAGTCCCGTGGGTTAGGGAGGGATTCCCGCGGGATTCCCGCGATCCCCGTTCCCATGCAGACCTCTAGTTAGTAAGTCCAACAAATGGAAGAGGAGGGACTTGGTGAGCATATAGACAGTAGTAGAGGGCTGGCTATGAGCTTGAAGACTACAGGGACCTGAGGTGAAAAGGTGATGAGTTGGATGCATGGAGGGAGGTGGAAGAAAATTCCGAAGCCAAGGAATCTGGTTTGCTTTGCTTGTGTTGCCAAGTGTCCTTATTGACATTTCTTTTACTCTGTACCTGTTTTGACAAAACTGTTCAGTAAATATTTGTGAGGAAGAACATCTCAATGGTAGGGCTTTCAAAGCTTTCTTTTCATACCCAACCAAGTCCTAGGGATCAGGTGAATGGGGTGCCAGCCCCTGCCCACCTTAACGATCCTGTGCTCCTCCCAAACAGTGTCCTGGGGCTACATGTACACTGAATTATGGGGAAAAGCCACAATTTTTATTTCATAGATGTTTTTTTAATTATAGACTTTTATCCACAGGAATATTAAAGAAACTACAAGAACAGAGTTAAATACCTTTTTTCTTCTTTTTTTTATAATGGTGATTATATTCTTAATTACACTCAATATTAAATTGTAAAATATCTGCAGAAGAGTACAATTTG
Source organism: Geotrypetes seraphini (assembly GCF_902459505.1). Classification (NCBI taxonomy): domain Eukaryota; kingdom Metazoa; phylum Chordata; class Amphibia; order Gymnophiona; family Dermophiidae; genus Geotrypetes; species Geotrypetes seraphini. The sequence goes on along the minus strand of NC_047084.1, from coordinate 91,741,252 downwards.
AATTCAGACAGCAGGCAGAGTACAACAGAAGGGTCTCGAGGGCTGGCGACCATGCCACCCAATTCCCAGTCTTCTTCTGTGAAAGGTTTGTGTAGGACTCGATGCTCCTTTCGCATTGTCATGATTCATTATTTGGTGTTTAGGAGTCAGTGGTAAGCCGAGTGTTGGCAGTTCTGTCCTCAGTTTATCCTTCCAATGTTCGCACATCTATCAGCCCTTCTAGGAACTCCAAAAAGTGTGCCGTCAGGTTGTTGTATGATTATTTGCTTAATAATTAATGGCTGCTACATTCTATGTTACATGGCTGGCCATGATGCTTTGAGGTCACTTGTCCTTGGGTTCATATGAGCCCTTGTAGAGGTGATTTTTCTCCAGTCTTTTATACAGGTTAGAATTCACTTAGTGGTGGGTCATATTTTACAAGAGAGCAGCTCCGATGGGTCCAAAGCCTCTGTGGTACAAACAAAGAACAGAAAGAGTGAGACATGACCACTCAGCTGGTGCTAAGCATTTGAGCATCTGGTCTGATTCCAAAATGCATCGTGGGCCAGAGCAAAGATGTGTCTAGTCAAAAATAGAATTGTTCAGAGTATTCAAGACTTGCCTTCCAATTTACAAATCTAATATATTACAAGTAAATACACTACTGCAAAGAGTAATAATTCCCTTGGGCTACAACAGTTCTGAGCAGCTGGAGTTTTTGACTCATTCTACTGCAGGAGTATTCAACATGTGGCCCCCGGGCTACATGCAGCCCCTGAAGTCCTTCATTGAGGCCTTCAAACATTTCACTAAATTGCTCTTCAAATCCTGTAAATGCAATACCTTCATTCTTGCCAACTTGATATTAGTAACCGGTGGTGTAGCGAAGGAGGTTGGTGCCCCGGGGCAGTGGCGCCCACTCTTCCCCACTGCTTGAACACCCCCCCCCATCCTCAGCGTACCTCTTCACATTTTGGCTGGCAAGAACAGCATCTTCGATCTACTGCTTGTGTCTATCTCGGCTCCCTTCTGACATCACTTCCTGGTCCCGCGACCAGGAAGTGACCTCAGAAGTGAACCAAAGCCAGTGCGCCTGTGAACATTTAAACAAGTATGCAGGGGGTGGAGGTGTGTGGAGAGGAAGAGAGGCACCAGCGCTGGTGATCCCCGTGAAGATGGTGCCTGGGGTGGTCTGCTGCCCCGCCCCTCCCCATACTATGCCACTGCTAGTAACTGCAAACAATCTCTTTTAAGTGTGTTACTCAAGTGTCTCATTTATGGAATTTGCTACTGTTGACAATCCAAAATAAAGTGACTTTCTAAAAATATATCCTTGAAGTGTTGTAGAATCAATATTAGTATCAATTTTTAATGTTTAATATCCAGTCTGAACAAGCAGGTTTACAAAATTAGTAGTATGTGTAAGCTTGAAAACTTTTGGGGGTGCTCAGAGCTTTCTCGTATTCCCACTGTGACACTTTACATGAAAAAGGTTGAAGACTCCTGTTCTACTGTAATACCGTAATCAGGAATAGTTTTTAGGGTAACAGCTGACAGATATGAAGGAAATTACTGGTAGTTAGTGGGATGGTTCTGGTCACTTTTAATTATGCTGTATGTGATATTTACATATGCCACATCAGCATTTCTGTAGGTGACATCAATGTGATTCTTCTAATGGTTTGAATAATTCATGTATATTTGCATGAATAAAACAGCGCATTACCTTTGGAAATGAATAGGCTTTCATGAAGCTGCTAATATACGTAGTGCTTAAATGAACACAAGTTTATCTACATATAAGAACATACGAATTGCCGCTGCTGGGTAAAACTAGTGGTCCATCGTAGAGAATGACACGGTGACAAAATTCATCACCGTTCCCGTGGATAACTGCGGGAAACCATCTTCATGTCATTCTTTAAGGAGAGAGGGAAGAATCAGAGTATAATTGGGCACAACCACTGACCTGCAATCTTTGCTTTGAAGAATGCTGGTGTAGAAGGACCGAGGTTGAAATAGACACTAGAAAATGACATGGGATTATTTCCCGCGGTTATCCGCGGGGACGGGAACGGTGATGAATTTTGTCACCGTGTCATTCTCTAGTCCATCATGCCCAGCAGTCTGCTCCCGTGGTGGTCCTTAGGTCAAAGACCAGTGCCCTAATTGAGTTTAGCCTTACCTGTGTACGTTCTGGTTCAGCAGGAGCTTGTCTAACTTTGTCTTGAATCCCTGAAGGGTGTTTCCCCCTATAACAGCCTCTGGAAGAGCGTTCCAGATTTCTACCACTCTCTGGGTGAAGAAGAACTTCCTTAAGTTTGTACGGAATCTATCCCCTTTTAAATAGGGCTGGGGTGGGGTTTGAAGAGGCATTCCCCTGGGTGGAGCTGGGGCGCAGCTTGAAGAAACATACCTGGAGAGCAAAGTTGGGTATCTCTATGGGCATAGAAGCTGATGTTTCAAAATAGTTTATAGTTTATTTATTTATTGTTAGCCTTTTTACAAAGCGGATCACAAAATCACATACATAACAAACATCCATACAAAATCAGACCACAAGCAAATACATCTTCTGTCCTCCATAATGCTCATTATCCCACCATAACGCAAAAATGATTTTTCAACACCCGTATTTCATTTTACAGAATAAATATCTTTTTATCAATCTTTAAAAAATCTTCACATCTCCTTGGTGCCTTATATAAAGCGGGAGCTTATTCCATTCTACGGGGCCTACACATGAGAAAAACACTTGCTCTAGTTTGTAGTCTTATTTCCTTCCTTGTTGGTAGATATAAATCACAATGGCCCTCAGAGCGTAATTTTTGAAGGGGAGTGTAATTTTTGGAGGGGCCTAAGGCTATTGGGCCTATTCCGGTTGGCCCAGGCGCCTCAGGCCCCACTTGTGGGCGAGGTTTGAGCCGCCTGGGCCAATCAGGCCTTAAGACCAGCCATTCCGGGGATGGCTGGCCGAACAACCAACGAGTTTCAGGTATGGGGAGGGGGTTTGGGGTTGGGGTGGGGGGGCTGCGTCGAGAGCAGGAGGGCCTGTGATCCCTCCTGCCCATATTTTAGTGGGGGTGGGAGGTAGGGGGTTTCGGCAGGACAAGAGGGCTTGGGCTCCCTCCTACCCTGATCGAGTCGGGGGTTCGGGGGTGCCACGGGGCAGGAGGGCTTGGGCTCCCTCCTCCCGGATCGGTGTGTGTATATGTGTGGGGGTATTCTGTAACTGGTGTTATTTTTGACAGACACCGGTTACAGAATCATAGAAACATAGAAATAGACGGCAGATAAGGGCCCACGGCCCATCTAGTCTGCCCACCTTAATGTCCCTCCCCTACCTTTGCCCTGTGAATAGATCCCATGTGCCGATCCCATTTGGCCTTAAAATCAGGCACGCTGCTGGCCTCAATCACCTGTAGTGGAAGACTATTCCAGCGATCAACCACTCTTTCAGTGAAAAAGAATTTCCTGGTGTCACCTCGTAGTTTCCCGCCCCTGATTTTCAACGGATGCCCTCTTGTTGTCGTGGGACCCTTGAAAAAGAAGATATCTTCCTCTGCCTCGATGCGGCCCGTAAGATACTTGAACGTCTCGATCATGTCCCCCCTCTCTCTGCGCTCCTCGAGCGAGTATAGCTGTAATTTGTCAAGCCGTTTTTCGTATGGTAGATCCTTGAGTCCCGAGACCATCCGGGTGGCCATTCTTTGTACCGACTCCAGTCTCAGCACATCCTTGCGATAATGCGGCCTCCAGAATTGCACACAGTATTCCAGGTGGGGCCTCACCATGGATCTATACAATGGCATAATGACTTCCGCCTTACGACTGACGAAACCCCTTCGTATGCAGCCCATGATTTGTCTTGCCTTGGACGAAGCCTGCTCCACTTGATTGGCAGCCTTCATGTCCTCACTGACGATTACCCCCAAGTCTCGTTCTGCTACCGTTTTTGCTAGGATCTCGCCATTAAGGGTATAAGACTTGCATGGATTCTGGCTGCCCAGGTGCATAACTTTGCATTTTTTGGCATTGAAGTTGAGTTGCCATGTCCTAGACCATCGCTCCAGTAGGAGTAGGTCGTGCATCATGTTGTCGGGCACTGAATCTTCGTCTGTTGTGCATTTGCCCACTACATTACTCAGTTTGGCGTCATCGGCGAATAATGTTATTTTACCTCGAAGCCCTTCTGCCAAGTCTCTTATAAAGATGTTGAATAGGATTGGGCCCAAGACTGAGCCCTGTGGTACTCCACTAATCACCTCCGTCATTTCGGAGGGGGTGCCGTTCACCACCACCCTTTGGAGCCTACCTCCAAGCCAGCTCCCAACCCATTTCGTCAATGTGTTACCTAATCCTATAGAACTCATCTTGCTCAGTAACTTGCGGTGTGGTACGCTATCGAATGCTTTGCTAAAGTCCAGGTACACGATGTCCAGGGACTCCCCAATATCCAGCTTCCCCGTTACCCAGTCAAAGAAGCTGATCAGGTTGGATTGGCAGGATCTCCCCTTAGTAAATCCATGTTGTCGGGGATCCCGTAGATTCTCCTCATCCAGGATCTTATCTAATTGGTGTTTGATTAGAGTTTCCATTAGTTTGCTCACTATCGATGTTAGACTCACTGGTCTGTAGTTTGCTGTCTCCATCTTTGAGCCTTTCTTGTGGAGTGGAATGACGTTAGCCGTCCTCCAGTCCAACGGGACGCTGCCTGTACTAAGGGAGAGGTTGAAGAGTGCGGACAGTGGCTCCGCCAAGACATCACTCAGCTCCCTAAGCACCCTGGGGTGCAGGTTGTCCGGCCCCATTGCTTTGTTAACCTTGAGCTTTGACAGCTCACCGTAGACACTGCTGGGCGTAAACTCAAAGTTACTAAACGGGTCAACTGAGCCAACCCTTGTTTGTAGCTGAGGGCCGAGCCCTGGACCTTCTCGGGTGAAGACTGAGCAGAAGTATTTATTTAATAGTTGGGCTTTTTCCGAATCCTTTTCCACATAGTCTCCGTCTGGTTTCCTAAGACGTACAATTCCGCCTGAGTTTTTTCTTCTATCACTGATATACCTGAAGAAGGATTTATCTCCCTTCTGGATGTTCTTTGCTAGAGAATCCAGCTTTTAGGCGAAAAACTGACTCCTCCTTTGCCTAAAAGCTCTTGTTTTGGCCGTTTGGGAGTTAGGTTTTTTTTTTAGGTTGATTATATGGTGTTAGTGTAGATGTAGTAGTGATCTGGGCATTTAAACAGCTGAACGTAGAGGCAGGCCATTATCAAAAAAAACCTCCTTTTGGACTTTTTTAAAATAATGGACATTTTCCCTGCTTCTACTTTCAACGTTTAAGGCCTTAGGCCAAAAGGGGACTTAGACTTTTGTTTTTATTATGCCCCTCCACGTGTACATTGTTGTTTTATTGCATTTTATACTTTTTGATGTTTTTATCGTATGATTAGAGAATGACATGGGGACAAATTATCCCCATCCCCACAGGAAATCAGAGCTCCTTTTAATGCACGGAATAGCACGCGCTAAATTGCCATGCGCGCTAACCACTACGCCTCCTTTTGAGCAAGCGGTAGATTTTTGGCTAGCGCGCGCTAATCCGGTGCGTGCGCTAAAAACGCGAGCGCACCTTCATAAAAGGAGCCCTCAATTTCCCCCTCCCTGCAAGTTTTGTCACTGTCCCTGTCCCATTCCTGTAAGCTCTGCCTTAACCGCACAAGCCTCGAACACGTGGATTTTAAAATGTTTGAGGCTTGTGCAGATGAGGACAGAGTTTACGGGGATGGGGCAGGGATAATCAACCAGACTTCATAAATAGACTCCTAATTCCTTATAACACAGTAAAAAGCCTGCGTTCAGCATCTCAAAATCTCCTCAGTATACCCTCTCTAAAACTGATTAACACTTTGCGTTCTAACAACTTTGCAGTTACTGCTCCTACTCTCTGGAACTCACTGCCGAATTATATCCGCAGCGAACTTGATTTAAAACAATTTAAAGTAAAATTAAAAACATTTCTGTTCCGGGATGCATTCGGATAATAACTGTCCTGTTAAGGACAATATTTTATAATGTTAAGAATTATAATCAATCAAATGTTGTTTTTCCCTAACCTACTGTACTTTCCTTTTATGTTGCACTTTTCTTTTATTGATTGTAGTTCCTCCCCACTTACCTACTGTTATCTATTCAAAGTTGTATTAATATGTTCCATGGATTTTATACAGTTTTCCTCTGTTTTTTTTTTTTTTAATTTCTTTATTCATTTTTTCATATTAACACAAGTGTATCAGAAAAATACATATAATCTTATAAACACACACTTGATTTTCCTTCATGAATACTTTAAGTACAATATATCATATTCATATTCATATTTTTATAATGTTTTAGATACTATGTAAATCATTTAATATGTATGACAAATATAAATAAAATAACCCCCCCAAGCCCTCCCTTCCTATTTCAGAAAATCTAACCTAATACTTCAAAATGCATTAATTAATTCATACATATTATGAGGTAAATACAATAATACCCACCCAGATCCCCACTTAACAAATCTCTTATTATGGGAAAATGTTATTAATCATTACAAAAATCTGCTAATGGTCTCCAAATCTTCAGAAATTTACCAAAGTAACCTTTTTGTGTTGCTATTGTGTGCTCCATTTTATATATATGGCGTACCAAATTCCACCAAAAGTTATAACTTAATCTGGCATATGTTTTCATATGTTTTCATATGTCTTTATGTAATTTTACACTGTACACCGCTTAGAAATTTGAGTAAGCGGTTTAAAAAGCTTTTTAATAAGCTTGAAACTTGATAGGAAAATAAATTCCTGGGGTGACGGGGAAAAAATGTGTCCCTGTGTTATTCTCTACTTATGATTATGTTAGGTTTTTTTTTTTTTTTTTTTTTTTGTAATTTGCTTAGGTATGGAATATAAGCTTTTAAATAAATAAATAATTAGTTTGCACGTGGCAATGTAGCTGCGCTAACCAATAAGTGAAGAACATGCCCACTATCCACCCCAAATACGTGCCCCCCACTGCAAAAAAAGTAATATTTTAGTGCATGGGTAGTATGTGCAGGTCCTGATGGATGCCTCAGTGTGCCTCATGGTAAACTTTTGCGGTGTTGTGAATTTCACATCTCACTGCTATCTATTTGTTTTTAAAACAATCTAATACAGGGCTGCCCAAGTCCGGTCCTCGAGATCTATTGGCAGGCCTGGTTTTCAGGATACCCACAATGAATATGCATGAGACAGATTTGCCTGCACTATCTTCTTGGTATGCAAATCTCTCTCATGCATGTTCATTGTGGATATCCTGAAAACCAGGCCTGCCAATAGATCTTGAGGACTGGACTTGGGCAGCCCTGATCTAATATATACCCAATCAGCTCTATTATATTATATTATTTTCTTTTTTTTTTTTTTTTTTTAATCAAATTTTTTTTTTTTTTTTTTCCAGAGTTCCAGAGAGTAGGAGCAGTAACTGCAAAGTTGTTAGAACGCAAAGTGTTAATCAGTTTTAGAGAGGGTATACTGAGGAGATTTTGAGATGCTGAACGCAGGCTTTTTACTGTGTTATAAGGAATTAGGAGTCTATTTATGAAGTCTGGTTGATTATCCCTGCCCCATCCCCGTAAACTCTGTCCTCATCTGCACAAGCCTCAAACATTTTAAAATCCACGTGTTCGAGGCTTGTGCGGTTAAGGCAGAGCTTACAGGAATGGGACAGGGACAGTGACAAAACTTGCAGGGAGGGGGAAATTGAGGGCTCCTTTTATGAAGGTGCGCTCGCGTTTTTAGCGCACGCACCGGATTAGCGCGCGCTAGCCAAAAATCTACCGCTTGCTCAAAAGGAGGCGTAGTGGTTAGCGCGCATGGCAATTTAGCGCGTGCTATTCCGTGCATTAAAAGGAGCTCTGATTTCCTGTGGGGATGGGGATAATTTGTCCCCATGTCATTCTCTAATCATACGATAAAAACATCAAAAAGTATAAAATGCAATAAAACAACAATGTACACGTGGAGGGGCATAATAAAAACAAAAGTCTAAGTCCCCTTTTGGCCTAAGGCCTTAAACGTTGAAAGTAGAAGCAGGGAAAATGTCCATTATTTTAAAAAAGTCCAAAAGGAGGGTTTTTTTGATAATGGCCTGCCTCTACGTTCAGCTGTTTAAATGCCCAGATCACTACTACATCTACACTAACACCATATAATCAACCTAAAAAAAACACCTAACTCCCAAACGGCCAAAACAAGAGCTTTTAGGCAAAGGAGGAGTCAGTTTTTCGCCTAAAAGCTGGATTCTGTAACCGGTGTCTGTCAAAAACAACACCAGTTACAGAATACCCCCACACATATACACACACCGATCCGGGAGGATCAGCTTAGATAACCTGATAGGTGATATATAAATGCCTATATAAAAAAATAAAAATAAAAAAAAATCAGGTACTCAAGCATTTTCCTACAATACACCACACTATTTAATTTCAAAATCCAATGTTGCTCATCTTTACCTAGAACAGAACACAAGGCACATCAACACAGCCTAGGTGCTCATAAGATTGGCTTATGTTTTTCTCTTCTACTCTTAAAAAAAAAATGAATACATATGCTGAGGAAATCCTAGCTTTTTGTTAGTGCCATCCTAATGCATAAGGAATTATATCTTCCGTCTTGATAGAAATTGTTTCTAAGAGAGCATCTCTGTGTCTGTGGTGCAGATTAAGAAGTAAAGTGTCCAGTAATCTTTCTAAAGCTTCAGGGTGTACTGAAAATCACTGTTGCAGTTCTCTGGATGGATTGTGTGCTAAAAGAGGAGGAGGAAGCGGCAAAATAAATGATTGTTCCCCATCATAATGCATATTCAACAGCCTGCATTCTTCTCTTTTCCTTTGCTATCATTGACCATCCTTCTGAAAGGAGCAGCATCTGTGGTGCCCCATCAGATCAGACACAGGACGATGCAATGTCCGTCTACAGCAGGGGTGCTGGGAAGCAGTGGCCTTAATAAGCAGGAACAGTAAGCTGCAGTGTCCCAGAATGACACGGGGACAAATTTTTTTCCCGTTCCCCCGAGGAAACTTACTTTTCCGTCCTGTCGAGTTCTTTTCCTGTCCCTGCCCCACTTCTATAAACTTTGCCTTAACTGCACAAGCTTCGAACACTTAAGATTTTAAAGTGTTTGAGGCTTGTGCAGATGAGGACGGAGCTTAGGCATTGGTGGAATGAGGCATTATGACATCACAATCTGAACTCTAGAATGTTGCTACTTATGATTTTAAAGTGTTTGAGGCTTGTGCAGATGAGGACGGAGCTTAGGCATTGGTGGAATGAGGCATTATGACATCACAATCTGAGCTCTAGAATGTTGCTACTTATGATTTTAAAGTGTTTGAGGCTTTTGCAGATGAGGACGGAGCTTAGGCATTGGTGGAATGAGGCATTATGACATCACAGTCTGAACTCTAGAATGTTGCTACTTATGATTCTAAAGTGTTTGAGGCTTGTGCGGATGAGGACAGAGCTTTCAGGAATGGGGCAGGAACAGGGACAGGAGAAAAACTCGCGGGAACAGGACAGGAAAATAAGTTCCCGCGGGGACGAGGAAAAATTTTGTCCTTATGTTATTCTCTACAGTAGGATGTAGTGAACCTAATAAAAAAAAAAGACAATGGGACATGATTCCTTTGTGAATTACTAAAAAGACTGCTACTCTGCTCTTGCCACGTTCCGGCACATCTGCTTTGATTCCTTTAGAACCAAAATCTTTAGTGTGATTTGCCCTTTGCTGTGGAATACCTTCTCCCCTCTATCTCAAATAGTCATTATGTAGATAAATTGAAAAGTGAACATAGGACTTTCCTAATTTTGAATGCCTTTGGTCCATGACCTGCTCTCCTATACCTCTGGCCCTGGGCAGAATCAAACAGATCGCCAGCATAGTTTCTCTCTATATTAGAGAGCTGCACGGGAACGGGGATGACGGGAATCCCGCGGGACCCGCGGGGATCCCGCGGGTTCCCCCTTTGGGTCACGGGGATCCCGTGGGGACGCCCCCTAGGGTCGCGGGGATCCCGTGGGGACGCCTCCGAGGGTCGCGGGGTTCCTGCGGGGTTGGATCGCAGCGGGGTTGGTCGAGCCGCGAGGGTAGTCTCCTTCTCCTTACCTGCCCTGTCGCAGCACACATCCGAACGGAAATCTTCCCGATGTCAGCGCTGACGTCGGAGGGAGGGCTTAAGCAAAGCCCTCCCTTCCTCCGACGTCAGCGCTGACATCAGGAAGACTTCCGGTCGGCTGTGTGCGGCAGGGCAGGTAGGAAGAAGGCAATGGCGTACGAAAGAGGGGGGAGGGGGCGGACCGCCCCGAAGAATGTGCACAGCCGGTCAGGTCCCCCGATCGACCGACAACAGGCCCGGCCGACAAATCTCCCTGCCCTGTAGCCGCGAATCTAAATTACCTCTTACAGCAGCTTCACTACTCCAGCTGCTGTAAGAAGGTAATTTAGATTCGCGGCTACAGGACAGGGAGATTTGTCCGACCGGGCCTGTTCTGTTGTCGGTCGGGTGCAAAAGCGCCACAAAGGTGGAGGCAGGGAGGGAGGAAAGGTGGAGTGGAGAAGAAAAGACGCTTAAGGGGGGAGAAGGCCGCTGAAAGTACTGGGGAAGACAAAGGGGTGGAAAAGAACGCTGAAAGGACATGGGGTAAACGGGAGGAAGGGGGGGGGAGGACCCTGAAAGCACTGGGGAAGACAAAGGGGTGGAGAATGCCACTGAAAGGACATGGGGAAGACAGAGGGGGGAGAAGGCCGCTGAAAGGACATGGGGAAGGCAGAGAGGGGAGAAGGATGCTGCCTGACAGGACATGGGAAAGATGGTGGGGGAGAAGGACACTGAAAGGAAATGGGGAAGAGGGAATGGGAAGAAGACGCTGGCAGGGAAGAAGACAGAGGTGCCAGACTATGGGGGGAGTGGAGGGAAGAAGATGGGTGCCAGACCAATTTGGGAGGGGGGAGAAAGGGAGAGGCACAGTAACAGAGCAAATGGAAGACACAGAGAGAAGAGAGGCAGTGGATGGAAGGAATTGAATGAGAACATGAAGAAAGCAGAAACCAGGCAATAAAGGTAGGAAAAAAATTATTATTTTTTTTTTTTTTTGCTTAAGGATAAAGTAGTATATTAGTTGTGTTGATAAAAATTTATAAACATTAGAGGCTCTGGTAGAAACCCGTTTACAAAGTATGTATTCTTCCCAATTAATATTTCCAAATTAATAACGTCTTTTTGCTTATTTTTAAATGGGTTTCTACCAGAGCCTTTAATTCAGTAGCATAATTAAATGAAATAACTATTTCTGTAGTTTATAGGGACAGGCGGGGACGTAGGGAATTCCTCGCGGGGACGGGTGGGGACGGAGGGGATTCCTCGCGGGGACGGGTGGGGACGGAGGGATTCCTCGCGGGGACGGGTGGGGACGGGTGGGAGTCCTCACGGGGACGGGTGGGGACGGGTGGGACTTTGGCGGGGACGGGTGGGGACGGGTGGGATTTCTGTCCCCGCGCAACTCTCTACTCTATATCTTCTTCATTTCTCTTTCTCTCCTCTCCTATTCATCTTTGTAGTTCTTTTCCATCTCTGTTTCTTGAATTTTATTGATTGTAAATCACCCCGAAAGGCTCCTCTTGAGCTGTATGTCAAATCTGAATAAGCCTGAAACTTAAACCACTGTACCTCTGTGCCAAATATAGTACCCAGTTCATCATCGACTCTCCTTGGGGTGGTGTCCAGTTCAAAACGCGCGAGACAAACCCAGACAATTATAGAAACATAGAAACATAGAAGATGACGGCAGAAAAGGGCTACTACCCATCAAGTCTGCCCACTCCTGCGCACAGGATGTCAGTGTGCTGGAGTTCAACACTATTTTAAAGCACTCTGAGGGGGGTAATTTTTCCCTAAAAAACAGGGAAAAAGGCTGTTTCCTCTGTAATGGGAAACCCTCTCCCCCCACAACAGGAGCACCAACATTTCTAACTAAAGTGTGTGGTGGGGGGAGGTCCCCCCCCACGCCCTCTCACAGCGCTTTAAAATACTGTTGAAATCCAGTGTGTTGACTTTCTGCACGCGATTATCTGGGCGGGTTTGTCCGCACGCGGTTTCGTCTATGAACCCCTGGGGGCCGTGGCACTTTGTCCACAGTGTTTTTAGCTTTTGCTGAGAAATACACAATGCTAGTTGAGTTACCTCATGGCAACTGAACTTTCTAAGCATTCAATAAATTTGACCCATATAAAGGCTGGACAATCATCATAAGCTATAAAGCTAAAGATGAGGGAGGAGGCAGAGAGGTAAGAGAACCAAGCACTACATTAATGATGTGATAACTGAGGGATTTTGTACGTATTCATCATTTCACAGCTATGTGGTTGTTGATAAAGTTGGTATGTATGACCCATGGTCTCGTGAAACTGAACCTTGGCACTTAAGAAATTGTACACCTGAGTTGGATGTCAATGCTGTTGCCAAAGAAAGAAGAACTTATTTACTTTTGCATACATGGCTCTCATTAGGTTTAAATCATGTGGTGCAGGAACGAGAGGTAAGAGTGGATAACGTAGCTGGTTTTAAGAAAGGTTTGGACAATTTCCTGGAGGAAAAGTCCATAGTCTGTTTTGAGAAAGACATGGGGGATGCCACTGCTTACCCCTGCATCGGTAGCATGGAATGTTGCTACTCTTTGGGGTTCCGGAATCTTTTGTTACTCTTTGGGATTCCAGAATCTTGCTATTCTTTAGGATTCTGAATGGAATGTTGCCACTCCTTGGGTTCCGGAATCTTTTGTTATTCTTTGGGATTCCAGAATCTTGCTATTCTTTAGGATTCTGAATGGAATGTTGCTACTCCTTGGGTTTTGGCCAGGTACTAGGGACATGGATTGGCCACTGTGAGAACAGGCTACTGGGCTTGATGGACCATTGGTCTGACCCAGTAAAGCTATTCTTATGTTCTTACATTCTTAGGTACTCTAAATATTTTCCCTATCTGTCCTGAAAGGCTCACAATCTAACTATAGTATCTAGGGCGGTAGAGAGTTGAGTGACTTGCCCAGGGTCACAAGAAGTGGCACTGGGGTTGAACCCACAACCTTAGGCTGCTCAGGCAGCAGCTTTAACCCCCAGGCCACTCCTTCACTTCGCTGCTAGTACAGTGACTGCAATATCTGAATATTCAACGTTGTTGCCTAAATGGACAGTGTCGCTGAACATTGAGGATGACATTGAACTTAATCCATTCACCATGCCCCCCACACTTTTGGGGGGGAAAGAATTTCATAAAAACAAGAGATATTTCACAGATCTCCTGCCTAGAAGGTGCAGCTGAATACTGCTTGGCTTGACTGCCGTTATTATGAGATTCCCATTTTTCTTGTTCTAAGAATATTAGAGATTTAAGAAGCATTATTGCCTGATGGATGAGCAGATTGTGTGCGGCTTGTGCCTTTAAGCTTTGCTATAATACTGACCTGTCAGGTTATTTCTAGGAAGATAAATGAACGCACGAGGGGAGAGGGGTGATTTTATAACAGACTCCTACAAGATTTGCAAAAATGTGCCTATTTATGAGTAGTTTTTGCACCTAAAGGTCTGTTTATGTGCACAAAAGGGATCTTATCAAATTGCAATAATCAGGGACGGGCTACCTTATTAGTTTCTCTTGGGTTTCATCGGGACAAGGAAATGTTGCTGAACTTGTACTTTAATTTGAAACCAGTATCTTATTTGGGAGGAAGGGTATACGTTTCCTGATGTCTCACAGTGGACGCAATCTAGAAGAAAAGAATTTCTACCTTACCGTGAGAAAGTGATTACATTAGGGGCAGTTTTTCAGTTGAGATTTCCCTGTAAATCAGGGGTCTCAAAGTCCCTCTTTGAAGGCCGCAATCCAGTCGGGTTTTCAGGATTTCCCCAATGAATATGCATTGAAAGCAGTGCATGCACATAGATCTCATGCATATTCATTGGGGAAATCCTGAAAACCTGACTGGATTGCGGCCCTCAAGGAGGGACTTTGAGATCCCTGCTGTAAATGTTTGGTTTCCCTTCAGGGAAGTAAATATGTGTTCTTTGAACCTGCCCAATTAGGTTTCTTTTTAGAAGGTAAAGGTATCTCTACGCATCCGGATTGAATCAGGATGGTTGTAGTATTAAAATATTGAAAGGTTGTTAATTACTCTCTTTGCTAAAGTTTAGCTTAATATATCCCTGCCCCAAGGGTTTGTTTTCTTCTTCTTCTTGCCCCCTTTTCCTATTGTGGACTATGTGAGATGAAATATTACTTTTGTGTTAACTTTTTTGCTTAGATCAGTTAGTACTGATTGTATTGTATTTCAGTATTGCCTTATCATTGTGATGTAATGATAATTTGAAATGATTAAAAAAAAAAAATTGCGATAATCAAGCTATAAATCAGAAACGTGTGGCACCCTAGATAATTTAATTAAATAATTTCCACAATGATGTTCTAAACCGTCTGTTAGATTAATATCAGTGTGACTATATTAATTATCATGTTATAATGTGAATAGTCTTCATGTATTTAGAATATTTTACAAATCTTCCTGAGCCTCCTCGTAGGCATAAAAATATCCAAAAAGAGCAGCAAATTCAACTGTTCTAGTCCATGTCAAATCGCTATTAAAAAATATTTATTTATTTTATTTATTTTTATTTATTTATTTAGATTTTTATCCCGTCCTCCCAGTAGCTCAGAACGGTCTACAAGTGGAAACTGAAGAACCATGGAGTGGACGGAGACGTACATAGATGGATCAGAAACTGGTTGGCGGGTAGGAAACAGAGGGTAGGGGTGAAGGGCTACTACTCGGACTGGATGGGGGTCACGAGTGGTGTTCCGCAGGGCTCAGTGCTCGGGCCGCTGCTATTTAATATATTCATAAATGATCTAGAAACAGGCACGAAGTGTGAGATAATAAAATTTGCGGACGATACAAAACTATTTAGTGGAGCTGGGACTAAAGAGGAATGCGAAGAATTGCAAAGGGACTTGAACAAATTGGGGGAATGGGCGGCGAGATGGCAGATGAAGTTCAACGTTGAGAAATGTAAAGTATTGCATGTTGGAAACAGAAACCCGAGGTACAACTATACGATGGGAGGGATATTATTGAATGAGAGCAACCAAGAAAGGGACTTGGGGGTAATGGTGGACATGACAATAAAGCCGACGGCACAGTGCGCAACAGCCGCTAAGAAAGCAAATAGAATGCTAGGCATAATCAAGAAGGGTATTACAACAAGGACAAAAGAAGTTATCCTGCCATTGTATCGGGCGATGGTGCGCCCGCATCTGGAATACTGCGTCCAATATTGGTCTCCGTACCTTAGGAAGGATATGGCGTTACTCGAGAGGGTTCAGAGGAGAGCGACACGCTTGATAAAAGGGATGGAAAACCTCTCATACGCTGAGAGATTGGAGAAACTGGGTCTCTTTTCCCTGGAGAAGAGGAGACTTAGAGGGGATATGATAGAGACTTATAAGATCATGAAGGGCATAGAGAGAGTAGAGAAGGACAGATTCTTCAAACTTTCGAAAAATAAAAGAACAAGAGGACACTTGGAAAAGTTGAAAGGGGACAGATTTAAAACGAATGCTAGGAAGTTCTTCTTTACCCAACGGGTGGTAGACACCTGGAATGCGCTTCCAGAGGAAGTAATAGGGCAGAGTACAGTACAGGGGTTTAAGAAAGGATTGGACAATTTCCTGCTGGAAAAGGGGATAGAGGGGTATAAATAGAGGATTACTGCACAGGTCCTGGACCTGTTGGGCCGCCGCGTGAGCGGACTGCTGGGCATGATGGACCTCAGGTCTGACCCAGCAGAGGCATTGCTTATGTTCTTATGTTCTAAGTGAACATACACAATGGAGAGTAATTTGACATATAAGAAGTACAACAGGTTTAAATGTTTGGACTATAAGAATGATGTAATTTAAATAAAGGGAGAATAAGCAAATTAAGAGTAGACTTTAAATATAAGTAGTTTAGTTTAAGAACAGTTCTATGAGTTTAGATACAGTTTGTCAGTGTAAGGACTAAGAGAGGACTATATTGAAATTTAGGGAGAAGATAGGCAGGGGAGAGAGGAGAGAGGGGGTTTAAGGGGGGGAGAAGACAGAGGGTGATCTTTAGTTGAAGAGGAGGGTCTTTATCAATTTGCGGAATGTTAATAAATATACCAACTCCTAAATCCAGTTAATTCATTAATGTTGAGTTTTAAGCCCTCACGCCGATGATGGCCAGCGTTTCATAAGAACATAAGAATAGTCTTACTGGGTCAGCCCAATGGTCCATCAAGCCCAGTTCTCACGGTGGCCAATCCAAGTCACTAGTACCTGGCCAAAACCCAAGGAGTAGCAACATTTCATTCAGAATCCTAAAGAATAGCAAGATTCTGGAATCCCAAAGAATAACAAAAGATTCCGGAACCCAAGGAGTGGCAACATTCCATTCAGAATCCTAAAGAATAGCAAGATTCTGGAATCCCAAAGAGTAACAAAAGATTCCGGAACCCCAAACAGTAGCAACATTCCTTGTTACCGATCCAGGGCAAGCAGTGGCTTCCCCCATCTGTCTCAATAACAGACTATGGACTTTTCCTCCAGGAACTTGTCCAAACCTTTCTTAAAACCAGCTACGCTATCCGCTCTTACCTCAACCTCTGGCAACGCGTTCCAGAGCTTAACTATTCTCTGAGTGATAATGCTTTATAATTTTATCTCCATAAAGTATACTAAATCCACCTGACAAATGACAGAGATGGTTTCTTCCAACTGTATCTATATGCTACCACGATGCTAAGGTTAGTTCTTATCACTGAATGTGTAGTACTGATATTATCTTTTGCACATTTCACCTTCTCCAAATGTAGTAATAATAGCTTCTGTCCATCTTTGAGGTGGCTGGACTATCAGGAATTATAAGTTTTATTAAATATTTATAAGGTGTATTATATTTAATAGACTGTCTTTCAGAAACATCTACCCTCTTAGCCAAGAAAAATAAAGCAATATATGACATAGAAACAAAAAGCATCTCTTTCACATAAAACCAGCCAAATATGAAAAATACTTATAAAATAAATACAAAATTGCATATTAATCTTCTGAAACCCCCCCAATAAAATTAAAGCACACTAATAACATAAAAACAACTTCAACTGGTAGAGTTGGAATTCCATAACAACAATAAAAATCAAAACCACGGAAATTCAAATAAGCCACTTCATGAAATAGCAATATTAAAACAGAATCTGGCTGATTTTCAAAGCAATTTCAGTGGACAAGAGCGACTTTCCCGGAAGTGGCCACTAGACCACTAGAGAATTTAAAAGTAGGCCTGTGGTAGACCTTTGTGTGATAGGAAGTGGAGGGGTTGTGGTCAAAGGGGGGGGGGGGATGGGAGTGGCTGGACAGTCTGGGAAGACTCTCCCTCTCTTTTACTAAGGTGCACTATGCTTTTAAGCGAGTGGAAAAATTAGCGCGTGATTATCATGCGCTAAACACTAACGCGTGCATGTTATCCTATGGACGGGTTAGCGGTTAGCGCACGCGTTGATTTAGCGTGCACTGAATGCACGCTAAAACGCTTAGCACACCTTTGTAAAAGAAGGCCTCTCTCTCTGAGGGGGTAGACGGGGTGATGGTGATATTGGTGTCAGCTGGCCACTGGCCTAGGAAGCACCCGCTCTCTGCGTGGGTGGGGGGAGGGGGGAGGCAGTTTTTCCATTTATGCTTTTCTTTTTGGCTGAAACTGACCAGCAAATTTCAGCTGCTGATTTGGTTTCAGTCGCCTTCTAGACTAGACACTCCTATTGCTTTTCTCCAGAAGTTTTTACCTTTTAGCTTTTGCTGAGGTGCGTGCCAAGCTTCTCTTTCCTAATCAAGCTCGCTGCATAAGGGATCTGAAAGAAAAATAAAAAGAGACCCATTTATAAAAAGGTTGTGTGTCCTGCTGCCCAAAACATTATATAAAGGTTCACAAAGTCCCTGCCTTCTCATAGAACTTCCAGTCTGTGCGTACCAGAGGTAATAGGTGAAATTGCAGAGTGATGATTTTGGACATTCCTGAAGCACCTCCCCTGAAGTTCCTCCTGAGCCCCCGTGGCCTTAATTCTGCAGAAATCCTAAGAAACATCTGGGGTTAGCGCCCACTAGCTCTGCATATTGCGGAAAATGGTTTTGGCTTGCTCAAAGATTATTGGAAGAGCCCCGGCGGTTTACTCTGTGGCATAATTTTTTGCACCCTTGCGAGTTCTGCAGAGCAGAGAGTCATGTCAGTAGCTGCACTAGCCAGAGGGGTGGCAAATATCCTCCAACCCTAAGGACCCAATTAATCTACATTGGTTATGATGTGGCAGAAACTTATCTGATCCCTCAGGTCTATACACATTAAAAAAAAAAAAAATGCACAAACCATTTTGAAACGAGCAAAAACAGATGTTTGGGGATTTTATAGCTGTTTAATTTTTTTTTTTCTTTTGTATGTGCGTATGTTTGCAAAAAAAGTCATCAAATTGGGCCTGCTCTTGTCATAAACCTTTGCACTTAAGAGCCCTTTTACTATCGGGCATTCAAATCTGGGCTTATCACATTCTAACAAGGACTTTCTTGCTTGTTAAACCTAGATTTAGGACCTCTTTTACTAATCGATTAGCACGCGCTAACATGTTAGTCTATGGACGCGTTAGCATTTAGCGCACGCTAATTCAATTAATGCGCAATAAATGGTTAGCACAACTTAGGGCTCCTTTTACTAAGCCGCGTTAGGGCTTTAACACGCGGAATAGCACGCGCTACATGGCCGCGCGCACTAGACCTTAACGCCAGCATTCAGCTGGTGTTAGTTCTAGAAGTGTAGCACACGGTAATTTCCTGTGTGCGCTAAAAACGCCAGCGCACCTTAGTAAAAGGGGCCCTTAGTAAAAGAGGGGGTTACTGTGGCATATTTTGTATGTTTTCTTTTGTGTGTGGGTACTCAACACACTAGTTGAACTATTTAGACCCCACAAGATTTGATTTGATTTTTTAATTTTATATACCACCAATTTCCACATTATCACAGCAGTTCACAATAATAATTAAAAATACAATTGTAACAAATAAGCATTATAACATAAAATTGTAAAAAGGCATTACTGATCTCAACCTATTTCAAACAAAACATTGTTGAAACAACCATGTCTTCCCATTTGGGTTTTTGCAAGCTGAAAAGGCATTGCAATTGTCATCAGGCAACGAATTGCAAAGAGAGGGCCCCAAATAAGAGAATATTCTCTTTCTGGTAAATGAAAATTTAATCACATGCAGTGCTGGAAGCTATGAAGAATTTGTTGAGGCTCATATTTCTTTAGCTTGCTCAAAAGAGGGTAACATACATATTTTCAGATGTCAGGTACCACTTCAATAAACAATCAGGGCTGCATGCACACTTTTGCATCATCACTGCTGTGTCTTATGTTCAGCTTTCAGTGGTTGCTCAGGTCGGGGGTAATTCACCAGTGTTGTGGGGGCCTGGCTTACTTTAATAGCAGCCTTTTGTTTTGAACAATTAAAACATAAGAACAGTGGATTGCAGAAGAGTCAACTTTGTTCCGCCTCCAACCCTGCAAATATATAACATCTTCAATGTGAGAAAACCCAGAGCGACGAGAATCCCTTTCCGAATGCCTGCATCCTCCAATAATTTATTAACAGTTCCATCTTTGAAAATAATCGGGACCAGAAGATAGGATATATTCTCGGTCACAGCACCTCTTCTATGGAACTCCATTCCTCAATATGTTAGAAATGATAAAGATCTTGCCTCTTTAAAAAAATCCCTAAAAATTTATCTCTTCAAAGATGCTTTTAATCTATGATTTTTTTAACCAAAACTTCCTTTTAACTTGCTATTTTAAAGTCCTATTTCCCTTATGTCATTTTCCTTTATAAGTTCCTTAACTTTTGAAAAGAAATTGTAACTTCTCCCTTCTTTCCTCCCTATTCGTGTATTGTCTTTTTTGTAGTTTGTTATTTATTTATTTATTATTGTATTACTTGTTATCTTTTAAATTTGTATTGTACATCGCTTAGGAAATTAAATAGGCGATTCATCAAGAATTAATAAAACTTGAAACTTAAACTTGAACTTGAAACATACTCAGCTCAGCTCAGTCACTGCAGCGCACGGATACCAATTCACACACTGCTTCACTTTTTTAACCACATAACTGATGCTATTCAAACCATTTTGCCAATTAACCCCCCCCCTTTTGGAAAATTGCAGAGGAGGTTTTTAGTGCCAGCCAGCCTGCTGAATGCTCTGCACTGCTCCAATTCTCATAGGAATGCTATGACCGTCGGAGCAGCGCAGAGCATTCAGCATGCCTGCTGGTGCGAAAAACTTCTTCTGCGCTTTTGTAAAAGGAGTGGGGGAGGGGGGGGATGTTTAAGTTAGATGCCTAAATTGGCAATTTAGGAGCCTCTTATAGAATCTGGCCCTTACTGCCTCCTTTTTAGGAGGTAACATAAGAACATAAGAAATGCCTCCGCTAGGTCAGACCTGGGGGGTCCATCGTGCCCAGCAGTCCGCTCACGCGGCGGCCCAACAGGTTTTCCCCTATAACAGCCAGGGATTCAAGACAAAGTTAGACAAGTTCCTGCTGAACCTGAGCGTACACAGGTAAGGCTAGTCTCAGTTAGGGCATTGGCCTTTGACCTAAGTGCCGCCGCGGGAGCGTGCTGCTGGGCACGATGGACCACTGGTCTGACCCAGCAGCGGCAATTCTTATGTTAAGTGTAAAAACTGTGCAAGCCAGGTTTTGCAAATAAAAAAACCATCATTAATACTCAAGAAGTGTAATTAATTATTTTTGCCTCAGCCTTGATTTCTTTTGCCTATAATTTCTATAGAGCTTATGTAGGGGCAAAGTTATCAACAATCGCTACTGTTAAGATGTGTTATTTTAACTGTTAACCTCAGTTATTAGCATAAAATGAGACCTGTGCTAAAATGGCATCAGTTAGTGGTAAAATAACACATCTTAATAATAATAATAATAATAATAATAACTTTATTTTTCTATACCGCCATAGTCGAAAGACTTCTAGGCAGTTTACATTGAAGAAGGCTGGACTGAATTGTGGGTTTTGGCTTTGCTATCAAACCCAAGCTGAAATGCACAGACTTGTTTTGCTTTCAACTAAAAATGACACTGCATTTTCAGATGAAACCAAAAATTTTCTTCTGCCTTGAGGATGTCCTCTTCTCTTCACCCAGGCCTACCCATACACTGTAACTCACATTGACAACTTCCTCTCCCCCTTAGTGTGAAGAGTTTCAGCCTCGGGTAGCCAGAGCTGACATTGTGATGTCATAATGCCTCATTCCACCATAGCTTATGAGACTATCTCACTAACGATAAAGCAACAAAAGTAAAAAAGGGGTCCAAGCTAATCTGCAGAGAAAGCCAACCAGGAACAAACAAAACAAAACTGCAGACTGTGTACAAGATGCAGGCAAAATTTATTGTGACAAGAATAAAAATATATAAAACCCTTTTACCAATCAAGGGACCCGACACGGTCCGTGTTTCGGACAAACCTTCGTCAGGGGTCCATGGTAAAAAAGGGAAGGCTAAAATATGCCACAAAAAATGGAGAATAACAACTAAATGCCTGTGTATCAAGTTCGCCGAGGATCGCCATTTTTTGTGGCATATTTTAGCCCTCCCTTTTTTACCATGGACCCCTGACGAAGGTTTGTCCGAAACACGGACCGTGTCGGGTCCCTTGATTGGTAAAAGGGTTTTATATATTTTTATTCTTGTCACAATAAATTTTGCCTGCATCTTGTACACAGTCTGCAGTTTTATTTTGTTTGTACCTCGCTAATGATGTCACAATGGCTTCATTGTTCTTTAATTGCTTCAGCTTCATTTCTAATAACATTGTTAATTATGGTTCAGCCTATGTATTTTGATTGGTGCAACACATTAAATACTCTGTACCTTGCGCACCTGTACTGTTGTTGTTATATTGCGGACGGCAGTTGCTGCCCGACTGTTTCTTGTCACAATAAACATGATATTTAAAAAAAAAAAAAAGAGTGAGAGTTAAGACGTGTTATTTTACTGTTAACTCCAATTATAAATAACTGGGTCTCATTGCAGAAATTTGGACTGGTGCAAAAATAGCATGAGGTAGTGTAAAATAACACACCTTAATCGTAGCCCACATTGCTAGCATCCCCTTTAATGCTACAGAAAAATTAAGGGCTCCTTTTATGAAGGTGCGCTAGCGGTTTTGGCGCACGCACCGGATTAGCGTGCGCTAGCCGAAAACTACCGCCTGCTCAAGAGGAGGCGGTAGCGGCTAGCGCACGGGGCATTTTAGCGCACGCTATTCCGCGCGTTAAGGCCCTAATGCACCTTCGTAAAAGGAGCCCTAAATGCGAAAAAGTTGCCAAGCCATGGATTTGTACATTGGCTTCTGTATGAGGTAATGTTCTGATGCTAGTTTCAGGGATGAAGGGATGGGGGGAGGGGCAAGAATGGAGGAGGCTATCACGACATCAAGGGGAAAGTGAATGGAAATAACTCTAGAATTGAAAACAAGATACTCGGGGGGACAGTTTCCCAAGTTGGTCCTGGAGTACCCCCTTCCCAGACTGGATTTCAGGACAGGATATCTACAATGAATATACATGAGATCAATTTGCATATAATGAAGGCAGCGTATGTAACTCAATGTTATGCCTTTTCATTGTGGATATCCTAAAAACCTGAATGGGAAGGGGGTACACCAGGACCATCTTGGGAAACACTGGTATAGGATAGTACGCACGATGCTTCTGAAATATTGCAAGGAACAATGAGAGAGGGAGTCAATGGAAGAACCGGTATCTCTTCTGCACACAATGTTAGCTAAAATTACAGTGTGAAAAAGTCGTTAAACTAGAAATATTCTTGAACCTCTTTTATACTAGATTGGATTCCCAACACAGTACAAACCTTGGGACTCATGATTTGAATCTGAGGTTTCAGCTGCTTATGAAAGCTTAACCCACAGAGACCCAAATATAGAAAAAAACGTAAAAAAATGTTTTCGAACGTTCACATGTTGTTATAGGAGGCTTGTGATCCCTAAATCAGTGTTTTTTTTTTTTATTTTGACATTTTAGTAACTTTTGGGGAGGATGTTGTAAAATTGCAACGCTGGGCCTGTAAGGTAGCAGAATTTCAATAGTGTCACTCTCTCTCTGAACACATGTAAGGAATAATTAAAAGTTTATTTGTACTTTACAGCTTATAAAGACCCACCTAAGTTTATGTATATACACAACAACAATAGTATAATAAAGAAAAAAAGTAATTTTTATTATCAATTTAATACAAAAAATGAGTATCATATAAAAACGCAAATTTTTCCCTGTGAAGCGCCCATTGACTTCTATCAGCGGTAATCAAGAAATTTCGTGTTTTTGCACAAAAAATTTCATGTTAGCGCAAATACGGGTAAAAACGGCCACGCTATGAAATAGCACTTGTGCTATCTTCATAGCACGGTTTTGTGAATCGAGCCCTATATGTGCATGTTTTATTTGTTCATTTATTCAGTTATGGTAGTTCCAAAAACAGTTATTTTGCTCTGAAAAGCACAGGCGAACATTGCACTTCCTGCAAAGTGTGTTGGTATAGCCTTTTGCACAGTGTCGGCACCGTCCTCTATCGGCTTTGATGGGAAAATGTCCAATCATGTCCTTGCAAACTTCCTTTGGAGGGTGTGCATTTGACTTTTTGGCTGTCATGGCAGCTGAAGAACCTCCATCATCTGTAAACTGCCTCTTTTGGGAAGTCAAGGTGCCCCCTCTTGATGAAACTGGGCTTGCAGATGGTCGCCCTCGCTTTGACACTGACCCAGCCGTTCCGATCAGGATAAGAGAAGATGCCAACTGGGCCTGAAACATTCTCCTGTTTAGCATCTGTTTCTTTGGGATATCCAAAGCTTTGCAGTCCCTTTTGTACAGGAGCCAAGCATTGATCACAGCTAGGTTAATGGTGTGCCAGAAGATGTAAAGGTACCAGCGGTAGGACTTCAGTGGAAACTTGTATTTTGCTGCAAACGAGTCTAACAAATCCACTCCGCCCATGAATTTGTTATAGGCAGCCACGATATAAGGCCTCTCAACTTCAACAAATCTTTTGGCAGTTTTGTCCCAGCGTTGAATCTTCTCCACTGGTTGTGGGCCAGCAAAGGAAGACACAAGTGTAACCTGTCTGTTGTCAAACCATTTCACAGCACAAATGTTGTGATTTGACTCCACTCTGACATCAAAGCTTCCTCTTCCCTTTTTCTTCAAGCTTTTCTCATCCTCAAGATTACAGTTTGGAAGGCGCACTTGTCTGGCTGTTCCTGTGTAATGAATTCCACAATCCAGCAGCCTAACTATCAATGGGATGCTGGTGAAAAAGTTGTCTGCATAGATTTTGTAGTTGTGACTATGTGGAAGTGTGGAAGCAAGTTTCATCACAACATCCCCTGATAGTCCAAGTTCAGATCTTGCCCGTATTCCATTCACACTGCCTTGGTACACATCAAAATCACAAAGTATACCAGAGATTCCAGTCCTTGCCCACAGCTTGAACCCCCATGGGTTTGGCTTGCCACGCATGTACTGTTTGATGCTGCTGAATTTCCCCCTGAAAGGGATCATCATTTCATCAACAGAGTTATGTTCTTCAGGGACCACTTTTAGGCATTTCTCTCTGAAAGCATCAAGCCATGGTCTGAGTTTCCAGAGTTTGTCACTTTTTTGTTCCATCTCAGACACGGTTAGATTGTTCACAAAATGTAATGATGTCAACAGAGACTGGAATCTGTTTCGTGACATTACATCAGCGACAGGACTGTATCTTGTGTCTGCTTCCCAGTACATACGGACTCCAGGCATTTGGACAAGACCCATCTTCAGATACATGCCAATCATTTGCTCTATTTCCTTTGTGTTTGTGTTTATAGATGATCCTTTCTTCTGAAAACTGTACTGATTTGTGTTATCTGCCAGAGCGTTGATCATATCTTCTGTCACAAACTTCTGAAAGTACTCCAGTGGTGTGCAGAGGGAATGGACATCATTACTCCAAAGCAGGCAACAGGGTTGTATGACTTCATGGCCAGATAAACAGACCTATTTACACATTCAACCATCCAATGGTGTTGCAGAACTGAACAATAGGTTCTATTAGTAATGTACATGAAGTTTTAAAAAGAAAAAAAATGGGGGAGGGTTTATTTTGTAGCCTTAAATGTGATGTTGTAATATTACAACACTGGGTCTCAGGGGAGTGCAGACAAAACCTTGCTATCACTTTGACCCACTGTTGTAAAATTACAACATAGAAATAACCAGCTCTAAATCTCTTAAAATCAGTATATTCAATGATGTCATAAAATCTGCATGATGTACACATATTAATGATCACATAAAAAAATATTTCAAGCTTTTTACTTACTTTAGTCCTGATGTATCCCGTCCAAAACAACAAGATGATATACTCCAAAGCAGGCAACAGGGTTGTATGACTTCATGGCCAGATAAACAGACCTATTTACACATTCAACCATCCAATGGTGTTGCAGAACTGAACAATAGGTTCTATTAGTAATGTACATGAAGTTTTAAAAAGAAAAAAAAATGGGGGAGGGTTTATTTTGTAGCCTTAAATGTGATGTTGTAATATTACAACACTGGGTCTCTGGGAAGCATTTCGAAAGACTAAAACAAAATTTAGCTAAATGAAGCCACTGACTGAAAGAGTGATCAGATGAAACGGAATATGAAAGCTCTGCAAAGGATGCTTTCTTGTTTGACCTTTGCTATAAATAACAAATAGCAACAGCAGAGGGCGCTTAAGAACCAGAGCAGAAGGCTATCTTGCCCTTATCCTTGAAGTTTCGCCAACAATTAAAAAACACACATCGCTCAGGCTGATCTTCAGCAGAATATGCGGTACAGTACTCCCCCGAAATTCGCTGGGGTTCTGTGCTCCTCGCAACCGCATCGTCTCTCTCACTGACGCCATTTCCGGGTGCCGCGCATGGGAAGTGATGTCAGAGGGAGAGCCGACGGGGTCGCGAGGAGCACGTTGAAGTTCTTGTTGCACACGGCAGTGAACAACTAGAGGCATGGGGGAAGGGAAGGGCACGTGGCAGGGGGGACTGGGGAAGGAGCAGGGGATGGTGGAGATGAGGATGGGGGAGGGGCCCCACCACACTGGGCGCCTCTCACCCTCGCTAAGCCACTGCCGATAAATGGGCATAGGTGACTCATATAAGAAAATAAGAACATAAGAATTGCCGATGCTGAGTCAGACCAGTGGTCCATCATGTCCAGCAGTCCACTCACGCGGCGGCCCTTGGTCAAAGACCAGCGCCCTAATTGAGACTAGCCCTACCTGCATACATTCTGGTTCAGCAGGAACTTGTCTAACTTTGTCTTGAGTCCCTGGAGGGTGTTTTCCCCTATAACAGCCTCCGGAAGAGCGTTCCAGTTTTCTACCACTCTCTGGGTGAAGAAAAACTTCCTTACTTTTGTACGGAATCTATCCCCTTTCAACTTTAGAGAGTGCCCTCTCGTTCTCCCTACCTTGGAGAGGGTGAACAACCTGTCCTTATCTATTAAGTCTATTCCCTTCAGTACCTTGAATGTTTTGATCATGTCCCTTCTCAATCTCCTCTGTTCAAGGGAGAAAAGGTCCAGTTTCTCTAATCTTTTGCTGTACGGCAGCTCCTCCAACCCCTTAAGTTTCAAGTTTCAAGTTTCATTAGCATTTGATGAATCGCTTATTAGAAATTCTAAGCGATGAACAAAATCCAAAATAGGGTATAATACATAAGGACAAACATATTAACAAAATTCTATCCTATATAATAAAGAGCTAGCCACGCATGCGCACTCCTATTTGCATGTTCCGTGCCCTGTAGGTCTGTGGCCGCATGAGTGCGCATGCGCGACTCGCCAGACTTACTTCCCATCATCCGCGATTTGTTTTTCTCCGTCCCCTTCAGTCCCTCTAAAGCTTCGGACTACGGACCTCCAAAGCCGCCGCGGCTCCTCTCTCATCTTCCGACGCAAGTGCAGCTCATGAGAGGAGCCGCGGCGGTGATATTTTCGCAGTGTGCATGCACGCTTGGCTGTGGCCGGTTGACAGAGGCAGCAAACACGCGCGACTCCCCCCTCCTGCCCTCACCCACCCACCACCAGAGAAACATCGCTATGGCTGCCCGCATTGGACCGCGAAGAGGTCATTGGGAGTGCTGGCGGCGGTCACGTGCACAGAATTGCCGCTCCAGACCGCCATCTAGGAAAAACAGCACTACCAGTAGAAATTTATTTTTAAGATTAAAGGTGCTGCGGCGGCTCCTCTCATGAACCGCACCTGCGTTGGAGAAGGCTTCCAACGCAGGCAGCGATCCTGAGAAGAGCCGCGGCGGCACCTTTAAACTTAAAAATAAACTTCTACTGGTAGTGCCGTTTTTCTTCCTGTTCCCTCTCTTTCACTGAATGAAGCATTGCGGCAACTAACAGTTCTAATGAAGCAGCCAATCAGTGTGTCTAATCTGGAGGAGGGAGATCTCCTTGACCACAGTGATTGTGATGGTAGGCCAGACCGGAAAGGGGGGGGGGGTTGGGGGAGGGAAATGCTGCTGCACAGCGAAATGGAGGGGGAGGGAATGCTGTTGCAGCTGCTGCACAGGGTAAGTGGGGGGGAGGGAAATGCTGTTGCTGCAGCTGTTGCTGCTGCCCAGGGAAGTGGAGTGGGGAGGGAAATGCTGCTGCACAGGGAAATGGAGGGGGAGGGAATGATGCTGCACAGGAAAGTGGGGTGGGGGAAATGCTGCTGCACAGGGAAATGGAGGGGGAGGGAATGTTACATAGGGAGCAGGGAGAGAGACAGATAGATGGAAAGAAAGACAGACAGACAGCGGGAGGGAGGGTGACAGAAAGGAAGAAAGCCATAGGGGCAGGAAGAGGGACAGAAAGAGAGAGAGAAAGGGGGCCAGGGAG
The DNA here is from genome assembly GCF_902459505.1 of Geotrypetes seraphini. NCBI lineage: Eukaryota > Metazoa > Chordata > Amphibia > Gymnophiona > Dermophiidae > Geotrypetes > Geotrypetes seraphini. Next base: position 91,713,126 of record NC_047084.1, on the reverse strand, counting down.
AGAGAAATACAGCAGGAGGTAGAGAGACAGAAAGAAAGAAAGACATCTATTCTAGCACCCGTTAATGTAACGGGCTTAAAGACTAGTCATATAATACAAACATAAGTGGGGAGGGAAAGAGGAAAAGTTACAATTTTTATCTTAGTAGAAAATAACATGAAGGAAAAAAACAAAAGGGAGTGGGGGTAATTAAAACTTTGGTATATTTAGAAATTTTTATTTAAAAGTTTAAATGTTAAAAGCATCTTTAAAAAGATAGGATTGTAAAGATTTTTTGAAAGAGGTAAGATCTTTTTCATTTCTAATGTATTGAGGCAAAGAGTTCCACCATTGAGGGCCCATCACGGAAAACATGTCCGATCGTCTTGTGCCTACTATTTTCAAAGACGAAACTGAGAGGAGATTTTGGCTTGATGAGCGAAGTGGACGTAGGTATTAAGGGGGTATTAGTAATCTGGAAATAAATTGGGGTTCGTTGAACGCTAAAGTTTTAAACCATTTTAGTCGATCTTCTCTGGACCCTTTCGAGTAGTACCATGTCCTTCTTCATGTACGGCGACCAGTGCTGTACGCAGTACTCCAGGTGAGGGCGCTCAATGGCTTGGTACAGCGGCATGATAACCTTCTCCGATCTGTTCGTGATCCCCTTCTTTATCATTTCTAGCATTCTGTTCGCCCTAAGCTCTATTCTGTAATTTACATAGCGGGTATTTGCAAGGGGGGATACACAAAGATGGAGCAAGGGCAGGACATAGATGGGGCTCCCACTAGAGCTGAACCAAATAGCATGCTGCTCCTTATGACCCTGGGCAAGTCACTTAATCCCCTATTGCCCCAGGTACATTAGGTAGAGTGTGAGCTCACTGGGACAGAAAGGGGAAAATGTTTAAGTACCTGAATGTAAAACCATTTACTCTATAAGTGGTAGATAAATACTAAAAATAAAATACATAAATATTTTACTATTTGGCCAAATATGAACAATGAAAAATATTATTCGACTGAATACGAATAAGGGGCAAGAGATCATCTGTTTATTGCAGTAGGATTTAGCACAATAGAGTCCTGGATTATTCGTACTCAATTTAAATCACTGTTTGGCTGAATATGAATAATGTATTTGAGGCATTAGTCGGAGCTAAATCAAATTGAATATGAATATTCGGTACATCCTTAGCTCCAACATACAAAGGTAACTTCCAGGGTACTATAAATTATATGTGTCCCTGGTTGGTATTAGTGCAGGCACTTACATGTTGGGAGCCAGTATTTGTCATATATGTGCATAAATTATAATATTTTAGAATTTATTTGTGTATTTGAGTTCTCCACACATGCTCCATCCAAACTCCATCCTTGTGTAACCCAACAACAAAGTACATGTCATCATATCATGGCATGTGCTTTTCAACTAGATGGCATTCTTTAAGGAATCATTTACATGTATGTTGACACATCTGCACAGAAATGATTAAACTATATGAAGAGGTGCTGGATGAGGATCTGCTAAGGGGAAGAAAAATTCCATTGGAATATTTTATCTGCTGGCATTCAAACTTCAGAAAAAGTGTGAGTACTTCTGCAATCACAGTTTGGCTGGGAAACATTGTATCACCAAAGCTGTTGCTCAGATCATAGTTTCTGTCTCTGTGCTGACAGAAAATGTTACCCAAGCAGAGGGAGTGGTTCCATGTGCAAGCTATCTTCAGCTTGAATCCCTCATGAAAGAAATAAAGGAACTGACAGAGGAGGTGGCAAGACTGAGAAGCATCCGTGAGAATGAGAGGTACATCGATGAAATGGTTCATGAAGCATCAAAGATTTCAAGCAGTGGGGAAGAAGAGGCTGTGCTAAGGGAAGACAGCTGGACTCAGATTACAGAACCCTGCAGGACTGATACTGTGACTCCACCTGCCCTGGAACTGAAGAACTGGTATGCAGCCCAGGAAGTGGAGGAGATGAAAGCATTCAAGGGAGATGAAGGACCAAAGCTTGACATCCCCAATGTTACATAACATAACATTGTACTTATTGACCACGTAACCATAAGTTCTACGCGGTTTACAAAAGATTAGAAACTAAAGACAATTTAAGTTAGCTTTCCACATGCGAAGTGGGGTCCATATTGCCTGCCACATAAGAAAGTACATTGATTGTGATACTCTAGAAGATAAAAGCGGGCGATTTGTTGATGACCAGAAAAGCTCCCAATCAATGTCAGAAAGCGGAGTGGTAAGTATAGCGTCCCAGTGCTTCATAGAGTGAGGTGAAAAAGTGAAGGAGTGATCTCTTAAAATGCTGTAGAAGGATGATATCGCCTTGCCTTTTAATAGAGACAGAGAAGACCAGTTGTAAATAGTATTTTTGGAAGTCATATAGTCAAATCGTATATGCAAAGAAGGCAACACTCCAGTGAGAGAACGCCATTGTGAATAAGTAGAAGGAGGCAGCGAGTATGTAGAGCACAGTATATCGAATGGAACTAACGAGTTGAGGGTAGACAATTGATGGACAAACCATATACCTGCCCGCTGCCACCTTTTCCATGATAGAGATTTATTGTGATTTTGAATTTTGGGATTGTTCCAAAGGGACATGAGTGGACTAACATTAACTGAGATTTCAGTCAATGTATCTATAAGATAAAGAGCATGCTGCGTTGCACCCAATAAAGAGTATCTCTTTAAGTGCCTTGGTATTGACACCGTTAGTAAGCATGAGATGTGTAAAGGCGTACATAAAAAACATTCCATTTCAAACCAGGCAGGAAGATCTTGAGTGGGAAGATTTTGAGTGGTGGAGTTAGTGAGCCAGTAAGCTCCATATTTGGCTAATGAAGCAATATAATAGTGATAGAAATCAGGAAAGTTGAGACCACCGTTGATCTTAGAGGCTTTCAGTTTGGCGAGAGCAATTCGAGGTTTTTTCTTGTTCCAAATGAATTCAGATATTTTCATATTTAGCCAATTAAATAATGATTTCCGGCATAACAGAGGGAGCATAGAAAGGATATAATTAATTTGAGGGGCCAGAGTCATTTTGATGGATGCAATTCTACCCCACCAGGATAAAAAGAGTGGAGTCCATCGAGATGTAGTGTTTAGAACTAGATTTTTGACTTTAGATATATTAAGATCTTGAGCATGAACCGAATCTTTATGTATTAAAATCCCCAAGTATTTCACAGCTTCATGTGACCATGAGAAAGGAAAATGAGCCAAATCTGATGGAAGTATATTATCATTTAGAGGGAAGATCTCTGATTTCTCCCAATTAACAGAGTATCCGGAAAGGAGGGAGTATTGAGTGATAATGTGAATAAGATTGGGAAGGGAGAGTAAAGGGTCTCTCAGAAAAAGTAAAACATCATCAGCATAAGCTGCTAATTTGAAATCTCGATCAGAGGAGGGAATACCTTTAATTGAGGGACTTTGTCGTATAGCTGAAAGGAGTGTTTGCTGGAATTGTTTGAAAGAGGAAGGAACTCTTGATCATATGTTATTTCATTGTACTCTAGTCCGCTCTTTTTGGACCTATGTCTGGAACACCATACAATCTATTACTAACTGCTCAGAAGAAATCTCTATAGACATTGTAATCCTTCGATCTCAACACCCATGTTTCACACAATCAAATTGTCCACCTAAACTCATTGATACCATGTTGGTGACTGCTCTCATGCACATTCTAAAAAATTGGAAATCACCCTCGCTATTAGATTATACCTTTTGGTGGAACTCTCTGAGTATGTATCATAGATTTGAATCCTATGCATATGAGAAGAGAGTTACATTCCGAACCTGCATGAACTTGAAATACAACAAATCTCCATGGTCATTCTTAGACTCCTATGTACGCTCATCTTCTTAGACACTCCTGTTATCCTTTTCTTCTCCTCTCTTCTCTCTTTCATTTTTCTTTCCTTTTTCTTTTCTGCTCTCTCTCATCTTTATCTTATATATCCCTTACATACATTTTTAATAATTGGAGCCTTTGCTCCTATACAGTTAAACATAGATTTATATATTTTATATACAGAAAGCTTTATTTTGTTTCTATGTACTTTAAATGATTCTTGTATCCTTTAAAATACTTAATAAAAATTATTGAACTGGAAAAAAAAAAAAAAAAAAAAAAAGAAACTAAAGACAATTTGAAAATGACCAAGTATTTTAAGAAGATGGTGTAAGGTAGTGATGATTGGTGATTTCCTTCTGAGGGGTAAAGAGGCGAACACCTGCAGCCCAGATATGATGTCCTGGAAGGTATGCTGTTTGCCTGGTGCCAAAATCCAAGAAGTTACGGAGAGTATGCCAAGACTCATCAGGCTGGATTCTGTAAAGGATGCCAAGTCTCAGAAGCTGCCTAAGTGACAGATTGGGTCGGTAATTGGAGTGGAAGGTGACAGAAGGAAGTTGTCAATGGAGATCACTCTGAGGAAAGGGATGTTACCAGTGGTGTGCCTCAAGGTTTGGTTGTTGGGCCTGATCTTTTTAACATTTTTATAAGCAATATTGCTGAAGGGCTGTCAGATAATATTTGTCTCTTTGTAGATGATACTAAAATCTGCAATAGAGCAGATACCCCTGATGGTGTGAATAACATGAGGAAGGACCTAGCAAAGCTTGGTCTGAAATTTGGAAGCTAAGATTTAATGCTAAGAAATGCATGGTTATGCATTTGGGGGTAAAAACCTGAGGGAAAGGTACGGTTTAATGGGTGAAGAACTTTTTTTTACATGAAAGATGAGTGAGACTTCAGTGTGATAGTATATGATGATCTTAAGGTAGCCAAACAGATTGAAAAGGTGATGGCGAAAGCTAGAAGGATGCTAAGGTGAATAGGGAGAAGTATGGCCAGCAGAAAAAAGGAGGTATTGATGCCTCTGTATAAGACTCTGGTGAGAGTTCATTTAGAATATTGTCTACAATTCTAGAAAACCCACTTTCAAAAAGATATAAACAGGATGGAGTCAGTGCTGAGGAAGGCTACTAAAATGGTTAGCGATCTTCATCATAAGACCTATGGGAAGAGACTTAAATATCTCAATATGTTTACTATGGAGGAAAGGCAGGAGAGAGAAGGGTTTAATTATCTATGTAGTATAAATGCTCATGAGGTGAGTCTCTTTCATTTGAAAGGAAGCTCCAGAATGAGAGGGTATAGCATGATAGACTACAGAGAAATTTAAGGAAATATTTTTTTTACAGAAAGGGTAGTAGATGCATGGAATAGTCTACAGGTGGAGGTGATCGAGTCAAAGACTGTGTCTGAATTCAAGAAAATGTGGGACAGGTATGTTGGATCACTCAGCGAGAAGAGGAGATAGTGGTTGCTGCAGATGGGTAGCTGCATCAAAAAGCCAAATAGTATGAAAACCTCTAAAGTAAGTGGATGTTCCTCTAGTCTTAACATATACTCGAAACAATGACTGTTGGCTATTTGTTGGCAATAGTGGAATATAAATGATTTGACTGTAACTATAACCCAGTAGTTTGATGCTCTTTCTACAAGCTTCATACCTAAGGTGACCATACGTCCCATTTTCAACAGGACTGTCCCATTTTTAGCTCACCTGTCCCATTGTCCCCACACACAGCTTAGAGATGCTGAAATGTCCTGTTTTCAGACGAAGCGGGACAGGTGAGCTAAAAACTGGCCACTGCCGCCTATTTGTCCAAGCCACTGCCGTAGTAACATCATCTTCATTCAGCGACTGCACAAACATTCCCCCCCACCCACCCCCATGTCAATTCTGACATCAGAGAGGAAGTTCTGGGCCATCCAGGCAGCAATTGGCTGGCCCAGAACTTCCTCTCTGATGTCGGCATGTACAGTCGCTGCACGAAGATGATGTTACTGCGGCGGTGGCTTGGACAAATAGGTGGCGTCTTGAGGGGGCAGGCTGGGCTGGGAGAGAGAATGAAAGACAGAAAGGGGGGGGGGGAGCTGGGAGAGAGAAAGAAAGAAAGGATGCACAGTCAGAAGGAAGTGCAACCAGAGACTCATGAAATCACTAGACAATAAAGGTAGGAAAAATTATTTTATTTTCAATTTAGTGATCAAAATGTGTCAGTTTTGAGAATTTATATCTGCTGTCTATATTTTGCACTATATTTAACATATTCGGGGGGGGGGGGGGAGGTGTCTGGGATCTGGGAGGATCTGGTGGGGGGAAGGTCCGGTCCAGTTTTGTGGGAAAAAAATAACTGGTCATGTTATTCATACCATTTGATCTGTAAGAACTCTCTTGCTCCCTTCAGCAATAAATATCCTAGTACAGAATATAGGGGACTCCAAAAGAAAGAGTTAAAACAACTACAGTTAGTGCAAAATACAGCTATTAATCTAGTACAGGACATAAGAAGTATGACCATGTCACTTCTCTGCCAAAAGCGGCACACTGGCTCCCTTTGACCTACCACATTACTTTCAAAATACTATTACTTGAGTTTAAAATTTGAAACTCAGGCAAACCCTCCTGCTTATCGCGCTTTCTCACTCCTTACTGTTCTTCTTGCTCCCGCAGGTCAAGTCAACAAACCCTACTGGTAGTTCCTACCATCTGTCAAATTACCTATGATACCATACCATCCAGCGACCCACCCTTTGGAACAAACTCCTTGCTCATCTTACACTCTCCTCCTCTTTACAACAATTTAAAATTGATCTTAAAACATTTCTCTTCACAGGTCTCTATGACTAAGACTATACTATATTTCAGAGGTCACTGGAGAATGGTCTGATTGGCACAACCTTTCCTTCTGTGCTGTCCCTCCCCACTATTCTATTGAATAATTTATTTATCGTTTATACTTATATACCACTTATAGCCTAAGTGGCTTACATTCAGGTACTCAAGCATTTTCCCCTATCTGTCCCAGTGAGCTCACAATCTGTTTAATGGGGCAATGGGGGATTAAGTGACTTGCCCAGTGTCAAAAGGAGCAGTATGGAATTTGAACCCACAGCTTCAGGGTGCTGATGTTGTAGCTCTAACCATTGACCCCCACACTCCTTAATATAGTCCAGCAGCTCGTGGCTTTCTTAGCGCTCTTCCTCTTCCTGTGCTCACCCAAACAGAAACAGGAAGTTGAATCAGTGGGTCATGGCAGAGGAAGAGTGCTGAGGAAACTGTGGGGAATGCCACAGAATTGCTGTTGCGCTGGTGACCCATTGTATATTGAAAGATGAAGGGGTGCACTTCAGACCGAGGTGGGAAGAAGGGAGGACATCTTACCCGCAGGTGCCACCTGGAGCAGCTGATATTAAAATGAAGGCAGAGATGCTGGATGGGAGGGCATTTGGCGGAACTGAGGTGGGAGGGAGGGATGGAAGGAAAGAAGGAAGGGTTAGGGAAAGATGTTGGATGAGAGGGCAGTTGGGAAGAGAAAGGGAGAGATGGTGGGCCTGGGGGTAGTGGGGAGGGAGGAAGAGATATTGGATGGCAGGGCATTTGGTGGATGGGAAAATTGGGGGAGGGGCAGGGAGAAGAGGAATTGGGGGAAGGGGGCTCCCCTAAATTCTGCCCTGAGTTCCAGCAGGTCTAACACCAGCCCTGCATGTCTAAATGTAAACATTAGGCCTTTAACAGAGTCTTTACCTGAAATGGATGTCCATATCCACGCATGCTTGTCTCTGTGCAAAGAGATCTAAGAAGTCTGAGTGTGATGGGTCCAATATTTAGACCATGAGGTCAGTGATGTTTAAGCTGCTGACTGCTGCAGGCTAATGTAAGCCCAGGTATTCAGTGCTGGGCCTAGTCTCTGCTATGGCATTGCAAATCTGTGCTTGTTTAGCTCAGTAGTTATACTTATATACTTGGTCAGTGGATTGAATCTCACCACTAACCGGTTAAGTGCCAGCTCCATCCCAGCTCCACTCACTAATTGTCCTGGCACTAACCGGGCAGTACTGTGGTAGTCACAGTGGCACTGTCTGGTTAAGTGCTGTTCAATATTGGCAGCCGGCCCACTCAGCAGGGTTTAAGCGGGCAGGAACCTTTTCTGCCCACTAAAACTATGCTGAATATTGACCCCTAAGCATTTTCCCCATAGACACAAAACGGGAAAAGCCCTTTAGTGCATCTGGTACTGTGTGCGTCTCTTTATAAAAGGAGCTTCCAGTAGCAGTAGAGGGCAGACACAGCTGCTCCTCCTGTGTCTGAGTAAATCTCACACTAATTAGACTCTCAGCCAGCTGAGAGAAAAGCACAGCCCAGATTCTCACTGTGCCAAGGTTATTACAGGCTCAGCCGATTGCAGAGCTTGACAATAAAAGCAGAGTTTGAGAAATACAGACAAACGAGAAACAAGGAACAAGGAAAAAACAAATCCAAGGGTAGCTTACGATCTGTAATTGCTGTACCATTTCTTCTCGATATGCCAGTTCCCGTTTCATTTGATCTTGGAAACTATCTGTGGGAGAAAATAAAAATCCCCATTCATAATAATCCCATAATAGAAACACAGAGACATGGAAAATGATGGCAGACCATATGCATCCTTACAAACTACTAATCTTTACAATCCTTTCCTTGACCTTACAGATCTTCTGTGCCTATCTCATGCTTATATACAGTCCTCATCACCACCTCCACTAGGAAGATATTCCATGCATCTCTCACCCTTTCCACATAGAACTATTTCCTTAGGTTACTCGAGGATTACAATAATTTATAAATTATCATTTCCATCTTCTAGAGGACTTAAATGCGCCGGGAAGCTCGGTAAATCTATGGCAGGGATCTCAAAGTCCCTCCTTGAGGGCCGTAATCCAGTCGGGTTTTCAGGATTTCCCCAATGAATATGCATTGAAAGCAGTGCATGCACATAGATCTCATGCATATTCATTGGGGAAATCCTGAAAACCCGACTGGATTGCGGCCCTCAAGGAGGGACTTTGAGATCCCTGATCTATGGCATTTAAACTGGTGGAAATTTGGAATAAATTCCCATATTCTTTAAGACTGTTAGGTCAGCTACATCAATTTTGGAAAGATTAAAAAAAACTTGGCTGTTTATGCAATAATGATCCAAGATTACCAGTCGACGGACTGTAACTAAGTATATTTTATCTTTTAACTCTTTAAATATCTATCTAATCTTAACTAATTGCACTCTCTCCTTATGCCCTACTAGTTTGTTACTTTATTTTTAATGAACTGTAAACCGAATCGAGTTCCTTCGGGAAATGATCCGGTATATAAACTGAAGATTAGATTAGATCAGACTCCTTTGGACTTCATCCTATGCCCTTTCATTCCAGAACTTCGCTTTAATTAAAAGAGTCTCACCTTCTGTGTATTTAAGGGGTCCTTTTACTAAGGCGTGCTAATCGATTTAGCGCACGCTAACAATTGGTGCTCGCTAAATGCTAAGGTGCCCATAGAATATAATGGGCGCCTTAGCATTTAGCGTGCGCTAAATCAGTTAGCACGCCTTAGTAAAAGGACCCCTAATGTCTCTGTCATATTTCCAGTTTTCTGCCTTCCTTCAGAGTCTGCCTATTGAGATATTTAAGTCTGTCCCGATATGCTTTTTTTTTTTTCTTTATTAAATTTCAAAATTATTTTCCAGAAACAAACAAACCAAAACTGCAGATATGTGCAACGATGTAGGCAAAATTTATTGTGACAACTAAAATATATCTAAAAACCTTTTTACCAAACAGGGGACCCAACACGGTCCGTGTTTCGGACAACCTTCATCAGGGGTCCATGGTAGAAAAGGAAAGAAAAATATGTCACAAAAAATTGTAGTAGAAAAAGTTGCAGTAAAAAAAAATAGATTGTATGTTGCGCCAAGGGTCACTGAATATTGTGAAATCACGTTAGAGTAAAATTATTTTCCAAGCTTAAACATCTTGTACAGAAAGTGTGATCTAAGACAAGATTTTAAACAAAAATCATCAAAATAAGAAAAACATTTCTTAATACACTCAAGTCCTCATAATTGATCCAAGAAGTAAGAAAAGAGTAATTACTAAGTCTGTTCTGTTTATATCTTTTTTGAAAGTGCTGTCTGCAGAATTGCACCCAGTACTCTAAATGAGGTCTCATCAGAGACGTATACAAAGGTACTATCACTTCCTTTTTCCTGCTAGCCTTTCCTCTTCCTATGCATTTAAACATCCTTATGATTTTTGACATTGCCCGTTCTACCTGTTTGGCCACCTTAAGATCACATATGATCACACCCAAGTCTCGCTCTTCTTTTCTTTTATAGAAATAATTCACCTCCAATACTGTACCACTCCTTTAGGTTTTTGTAGTCTCACATGCATAATCCTGCATTTTTTAGCTTTAAAATTATGGACCAACTCTCAAGTTTTGTCAGATTTCTTCTCTTGCATTCACTTTTTAGGGTGTCTACCATATTTGCAGGTTTTGGTATGATCGTAAAGAGGACAACCTTACTAGACAACCCTTCGGCAATATCACTTGCAAAAATATTAAGAAGAAACTGAACCAAGAATTGTTCCCTATGGAACGCCATTGGTAATATCCTTTCCCTCAGAATGAACCTCATTTTCCGCTTTTCTTTGTTGCCTTCCATTCTAATCCAATCAGTCACTTTGAGGCCCATATACTGAGGATGCCCCATTTATTTATAAGTTGCCTATGTGGAACTTATCAAAGGCTTTGCTGAAATCTAAGTACACTTCACATAGCACTTTCCCTTGATCCAAATCACAGGTTACCCAATCAAAACAATTAGATGTTTCTGAGAAGAATTACTTCTAGTAAAACCATGCTGTCTTGGGTCCTGCAATTCATTGGATTAAAACTCTGTTTTAGAATCATTCCTATTAATTTACTCATCTTAGAGGAAAGGTCAAACTAATTGGCCTGTAATTCCCAACCTCCTCCTTACTTCTGATTTTGTGGAGAGGGACCACATCTGCCCTTCCCCAATCCTATAGGACCATTCCTAATTCTAACGAAGCATTGATGTATGGAGTATTGTGAGACACCAGACCATAGCCTGAGAAACACAAGCACTCAGGAAACTAGCATTGGTTTAGAGGTTTAGGATATCATAATAATTGGCTTACCAGAGGCAAGATTTTATGAGCATTCTCTGATGGTAGAGGTCCACTGGATTCAGTGCCCAGGTAGCAGTGTCAAAAAGAAAACACTCAAACTACAATTTTCATTTTCCTTCTTTTATTTTAAATGTCATTCTATGAAAACAGTTTTAGTTCTTCACATATATAGATATAGGGTCAACATTCAAAAAAGCTGAATATCTAAGTACTTAAAAAAAAATGTTAGACACATTCTACAAGTGGAAGGCCATTTTCGAAAAGGATGTCTAAATGACCAAAGTTGAAAGCATAGAAATGCCCATTTTTGAAATCCAAATCACGAGACGTCCAAAAATATTTATTTATGAAAATTGTCTACTTGGATGTCTAGGTCGACAAGATGTCCAATCCTTAGGATGCCTAACTTTATACTCCATTTTTGACCAACGAAACGTCCAAGTTGAAAACATCCAAATCCATTTGAATGTGGGAGGGGCCAGCATTGTGATGGACTAGACATACAAGCATGCGGGCAACCTGTTCACTGCTGCTGCTTCTGCTGCTGCTGTTATAGGAAACCCAAAGGTTGAGGTCTCAAGGGGTGGGGGGTATATTGGGAAGTGCTGCACAGGGGAATGGGAGGGAGAGATGGAAAACTACAGCACCAGGGGATGGGAGGGAGGAAAGGAATTTCCTTTTTCTGCACAGAATCTCACCGCACCGGTTGTGCCCAGTATCGGCTGTAATTCCCACACTTTGCCTGCTGCTGACCCATGCTGTCTCTCCGTGGCAGAGGGGTGACTTCTGGGTTAGTGACAGGCAGCATGTGAGAGTCACTGCCGATACTGTAATACGAAGAAGCAAACCTTGGAGCACAGGGGAGAAGAGGAAGGAGAATTGGTGGCACAGGGGGAGGGAAGGGGTGAAAGGAACTTCAGGAAGGAAAACTGGTGGCACAGGGGGAGTGAAGAGGTAAGAGGAAGGAAAGTTGGTGGCACAGAGGGAAGAGAGGGAGACATGCATGGTGAGAGGAGAGGATGAAATTGCACATAATGGAGGGGAGGAAGGGAGAGATGGTGCATGGAGGGGGATAGAGAAATTTGACATAGGGCACAAGGAAGGGAAAGAAAAAGATGTTGGATATGGGGGTAGATGAGAGGGAGAGAGAGATACATAGGAGGTGGAAGGGGAGGAGGGAGATATTGGATCCAGGAGCAGAATGACATGATAGAGAGATGCCTGGAAATGGGAGTGAGGAAAGAGAGTGGGAGAATTCAGCAGAGACGAGAAGTCAAGAGTGGGAAGGAGATGCTGGGCTATAAGAGTGGAGGAAGGAAGATGCTGAGAATGGTAGAATCCTGGGGAGGGGAAGTGGGGCAAGGAAACAGATAAGAGGATAGATATAACAGAGGATAGAAATGTGGTAATGGAGGTACATTGAAGATGAAAGGGAATGGAGGGCTGAGGAAGGAATGAGATGGGAGAGAAGATGGAAATTTGATAGCTGAAAAGAGGAGAAGGGTAAGAAAGAGGCAGTAAAGAGCTAAATATGTCTGAGGCAGGTGTAGTGCAGGAATAGACAGGAGTGAGTAGAAAAGACAAATGGATAACAGCCACTTGAAAGACAATTAGCAGACGACAGGAAGGCAGAAAAAGTTTCCAAGTTTTCAAATTTATTTAATAATAATAATAACAACAATTTATTTATATACCACAAAACCGTGAAGTTCTATGCGGTTTACATCATTTACAAATACATCATTTAAAATACAATAGAATTGAAGAGAATTGGAAAGTTAAAACTAATGAGTAAAAAACCCTAAAAGATCTGATTATTGTATAATAAAAATTTTACAAATTAACTACCTAAATATTTCAAAAACAAATGTGGCAGAAATTAGCAGATCTTCAATTTGAAGAAGTTCTGAAACACCCAAACTGCTCATCTGATTTGGCCCCTTTGGACTACTACCTCTTTACAATTTGATATACCGACCATCAAACAAATATCTGGACGGTTTACAATTCCTAAAATTAGAACTAGAACCAACTTGATGGTAAAATAAAACATCCAGACAACAAAGGTAGAAGAAAAACATTTTATTTTAACAGTTTAAATGGAATATGGATAATAATTAGCAAAAAATATGCTTACATTTTGACAATTTTGTGTGCAGAATTTTGACTTTTTTTTGTACAGAATTCTGCCAGGAGTAAACAAAGAGGTAGAAAGGGGTGAAAAGGAGAAATCATGCTTATGGTGGAGGGGAGGGAGACATGCATGGATATGAGAGAGAGAGAGAGAGAGAGATAAAAATGTTGGACATATGGTGAAGGGAGGGGAGATAGAAAGAAATGTTGCACATGATAATGGAGGGGAGGAAGGGAGAGATCCTGCATGGAGGAGAATAGAGAGGTTTGACTCAGGGCACAAGGCAGTGAGAGAGAGAGATGGTAGACAGTGGAAAAGAAACAGAAAAGTTGAATATGACAGTGGAAGGGAAGGCACAAAGATGAAAGATGAATGGTGAGCATGGGGAAAGAAGAAAGCATCAAATGGGCAGGAGACCCTGGTGAGCGAGTTAACAGAAGACAAACAGAAACTAGAGCCTGGGACTAACATGATTTGAATAATAAGATGACCAGACAACAAAAGGTAGAAAAAAATAATTTTATTTTCTATTTTGTGATTACAATATATCAGACTTGAAATGTGTATCCTGCTAGAGCTGGTGTTAGTGAGCATAAGCTAGGACCTAACAAAGAGAGGAAAAGTCTTGTTTGTTTACGCTACAGCACCAGCGTGGGGTTGTAGAGGACAAAGTGGGGTAGGGTGGGTGAAAAGGCTACAAAAATAAACCCAGTCAGACTGTTTAAAAAAAAAAAAATCACCCGATTGGGCAGGAAAAGTGAATCAAATCAAATTGAATCAAAAAATCAATTCAACAGGCCAAGCTGAATCGAATCGAAAATTTTTCCCCTGAATCATAGAAATTAGTGCTACTGTTGTATGGTAGATTTGCTACATGTATTTGAGTTAGGATTTTTTTTAGGTTTTATATTTCACAACGTACCTGGTAGTGGAGAGATTTATGTTGCTATTACACTCCAGTGGCATGATAATCTTAATTTTATTTATTTATTTTTGTATGGTAACTTTCATGGAGAAAATGGGCTACTTATGATCTGTGCCTGCTTTCGTAGAGAGATAGGGCATTCGTAGATGCAGAGCATGTTTACATTTAATTGATAAGAATTGCTATACTGTATCAGACCAAGGGTCCTAACACATCCCTGGTCATGTCCCCTTTTCAGATACATGTAACGAGTGTTAGGTGCCAAGCCCAATGGAATATCCTTTAACATCATCGCTTAATACTCTCACTAGAACCCAAAGTGTAGGTAGACCCTCAGAGATGCCACCATTATACTCAAATATGATTTCATAGTATATGGCTTTAAGCATCAAGTCCTCACCGGGTCCGATGTTTACCGATGCTTCTAATTTGTAAAATGAACCAACATTTCTCAAAGATGTTCAAATACTTAGCTTAGTGTTCGTGGTCAAATTCACATGGACTAATCCGCCAACATGTTTCACCCTGAGGGTTTTTTTTCAAGGCTATTATCCGAGTGGTCGATATATGGGCAATAGCTGCACTAAGGGATAATAGCCTTGAAAAAAACCCCTCAGGGTGAAACATGTTGGCGGATTAGTCCCTGTGAATTTGACCACGAACACTAAGCTAAGTATTTGAACATCTTTGAGAAATGTTGGTTCATTTTACAAATTAGAAGCATCGGTAAACATCGGACCCGATGAGGACTTGATGCTTAAAGCCATATACTATGAAATCATATTTGAGTATAATAGTGGCATCTCTGAGGGTCTACCTACACTTTGGGTTCTAGTGAGAATATTAAGGGATGATCTTAAAGGATTATCTTTGCATTGTATGAATTATTGACTCACTCTCCTAGCAATATTATTGTTTAAACACGCTGTAGGTGAATATTCAAAGCCCAATGGAATAGCCAGATGCACGTTAATTGATGACAATTAACTGTAAGAATTGGTTGTCAGCATCAAATTGTTGCTGGTTAAGGGCTCCTTAATCAATTAAGTTGCCCATATTTCAGTGCACAACTTTCGGCACCATCGAATCTGAGGTTCAGCGTGTAATATGTGTTTCTGAGAGCAGGGCTGTCCAAGTCCGGTCCTCGTGATCTCTGGCAGGCCAGGTTTTCTGGATATCCACAATGACTATGCATGAGAGAGATTTGCATACCAAGAAGGCAGTGCAGGCAAATCTCTCTCATGCATAGTCATTGTGGATATCCAGAAAACTTGGCCTGCCAGAAGATCTCGAGGACTGGACTTGGGCGCCCTGCAGTAAAGTCACTTATCCAACCTTTGCTTATCTGAGGTTCTGAATTATCCAAAATACCTTGGTGATGTCACTGTTTTGTCATTAAAATGCATTTATTTATTCCTTCCTTCAATTCAACTTATTTATTCCTTCATTCATTTCAATTCAATTTATTTATTCCTTCCTTTCTTCATTTCAATTTACAGTGGAACCTCGGTTTGCGAGTAACCCAGTTTGCGAGTGTTTTGCAAGATGAGCAAAACACTCAGCAAACTTTTGCCTCGCAAACCGAGCATGTTCTGGTGTACGAGCACCTCCCCCACGGTCTAACCGGCATCGCACCCCCCGAACCGGCATCACCCCCTCCCCGCAAACGCCCCCCCACGAGAACCGCAAAGCACCCCCGTGCTGAAAGCGGCATCCGCCCGCCTTTCCTCCCAAGCACAGTCCTTACCCCTTCTGCTCGTTGTAAGGGTGAATGCGAGCTCCCGCCTCTTGCCTGGGCTGGGCCTTGAGCATCTGCGCATGCTCAAGGCCTTCTGGCTCTCGTTCTCTCGGTGGAACGAATTGTTCAAGTTTCCATTATCTTCTATGGGGAAAATTGCTTTGATATACGAGTGTTTTGGTTTAAGAGCATGCTTCTGGAACAAATTATGCTCTTAAACCAAGGTACCACTGTATTCCTTCATTCATTCAATTTTCTAAACCATTCTCCCAGGGGAGCTCTGAATGGTTTACTTGAATTTGTTCAGGTACTTAAGAGTTTTTCCCTGTGGGTTTCTCTTTCAATTATCTGGCATCAACTTTAGTTAAAAGCAGCAGTAGTAGGTAAAATATTTGGGCACATTGTATTTGTAATTATATATTTATACCCTGCTTTTCCCAAAATGGGTCACAATAGAGTACATTCACAAGCAGAATCACATACATTAGAACAAACAGAACATCAATAAAACATAATAGTGATAATGTAAAGCCTCCTAAAATGACAGAGAGACTACCAGCGCCTCGCATCAAAAAAACTATAAATCGAGTCCAATATTTCATCTTACAGAAGAGGTGTTTCTTCAACATTTTCTTACAACTACTCAAACTTGTTTGCAGTCGTAAATATCCCGGAAGCATATTCCACTCCTGAGGACCCACACACGAAAACATGCTAGCTCTAGACGCGGCTAGCCACAGCTGTTTCACTGTCGGAATATGTAGGTCATCGTGAGACACCGAGCACGACATGTACATTAGTTTGTTACTGTAAGATATACAGGTAATGAGATACAAGGCATGCAAATGCATGAAAAACACCTCATTATTATCTAAATAGAATAATTCATCTTGTGAGGAACTCTGTATTGGAGAATGACACGGTGACAAAATTCATCACTGTTCCCGTCCCCGCGGATAACCACGGGAAACCATCTTCATGTCATTCTTTAAGGAGAGAGGGAAGAATCAGAGTATGAATGGCCACAACCACTGACCCGCAAGCTTTGCTTTGAATAATGCTGGTGTAGAAAGACAGAGGATGAAATAGACACTAGAAAATGACATGGGTTTATTTCCTGCGGTTACCCGCGGGGACGGGAACGGTGATGAATTTTGTCACCGTGTCATTCTCTACTCTGTATGCTGCATTAGTCCCAGAAGTTCGGGAGAATATTCTTAAAGGGTCTTGTGGTAACTGCTAGATGTGTGAGCCTTTCCCCACCCCTCAAAGGCAAGAGAGAGACACCCCTCCACCCACACACACACCCTGAAGGCATTCAATTTGACCTCAAGCTCACCTGCTCCCTGAGGAAAGGGCTGAAACGGAAATTCCATCGGAGAGGAGGCGCTGATAAGCAAGCTAAGTACACTACTATCTACTCTTGGGTATATTTAGTAGGTTAAATAATTCAAAAAAATAAAGTGTAAAGAAGTACAAAGAAGAATGAATTTAAGAAATTAGATAAAACAATCAATTGAATATAAATAGATAACAAACCATTGGGACTAATGAGGAGTCCAGCCAGCTTGAGTCGAATGACCGAGCTGGTTTTCTGAAGATCCCATGGTTGAACATTAGGAACATCAGCAATCTTGCATAATGTTGAAAAGAAATTGCACTTGATGAATTTACATTGAATGAATTTATAATCTGATTGAGTCAGATTGAGTCAGATTTCTATTGCTATTAAAAAGATTACCGTATTTTCATGTAGATAACGCGTACCCGTGTAAAACGCGCACACGGGTATAGCGCGTGGGAAACCGAAATATATGTAAAAAAAATTTTATATACCGCGCACACCCGTATACCGCGCATGCCGCCCCGACTCTCCCGTCGCTGCCCCGACTCTCCTCTGGCCACCCCGACTCTCCTCAGGCCACCCCGACTCTCCTTTCGCCCGCCCCGACTCTCCTCTCCCCCTTGAAGTCCTGGCCCCACCCTGAAAGCCTGATGCCCCCCCGACGTCCGATTCACCCCCCCCCCGCAGGACCGCTCGCACCCCCACCCCGAAGGACCGCTCGCACGCACTCCCACCCGCGCCCCTACCCTGAAGGACCGCTCGCACCTCCACATCCTCCCGACCCCCCCCCCCCTCATCATGTAGAAGTTCCTACCGGTGTCCTGCTGCTTCCTCTTGGCGGTCCCGGCCCTTCTGTGAGCCCTGCATCTGCACTGCTTCGTCTTCCGGTGGTCCCGCCCTTTCTCTGATGTCAGAGAATTTGTAAAACGTGCTCACGCGTATAACGCGCAAGGTTATGCATGGTTTGTAAAAATCATGTATAACGCGCGCGTTATATGCGTGAAAATACGGTATTCTCTGTTAGAAACCATCCCCAGTTTTGGATTGAGTTCATCTTTGAGAACCAGTATTTGCTGTCTCCTGCCTAAATGCTACAAAGCTGTCTGTGTGCCTTGCTAAAGAACTTGCTGCACAGAAGTGTAAATTCTTCTGTCCCATCCTCATGGTTACCTGTGCCAGCAGTCCAGTAGTGCTGGTCTTTAATCACTGCCATAAACTCCCATCCTGCAGCTCAGGAATAGGGAGCTGCTTATTTCAGCTGCTGTAAAACAGTGAAGCATTTAAACTATATGATTGCATTCTTTTCCTAGAACAAAAACAGGAGAACCAAATCCACGAGACTCAATAATATAGAACAAAGAGTGGAAATGTCCAATAAACCTGGTGAATTCAATCTTCATTAAAAAGTCCTTTATTCATCCGGAAAATCAATGACCCGACAGGTACATGTTTCGGCTGGAACGGCCTGCTTTAGGAGTCTCAAATTCTTCTGAATGTGGGAATCTTAAATATAAGAATTTCCTTGCTGTTCGTTTTATGTTGTGGCTATTTGTAGAAAAAATAGCTGCTGACAGAAAAACGTACACGTTGCTCGTTTATATTTCATCAAAAACCAACTCTGACAGAATAACTTGGACACTCAGGAGAGTAGGCTTCACCTAAGTTAAACAATCCTTTTATCAAAAACGAGCCTCAGAGCTACAGGCCCGGCCAGGAACGCCTGAGCCTCTGTATTCAGCTATTACAGCTGACCTGCTATAATCATCGGCTCCTCTTAAAGCCAGCAGTTACCCAGGAAAAAACTCCACCCATGGGAGAAAAAACCCTAAGGTATTGCTAGCTGTAGAGACAAAATCAAACAAAAAGCTAGAATGGATGTTCACTGTTTGTTGAACCTACTGGTTCAGCCAAAAAAATATGCAGCAATTCAGTTTGCTTATCCTAGTGAACTTGTGTAACATGTGTCATGGTCTTCTCTTAATAACCAATAAATGAACAAAAGAACAGTCAAGGACTGGGCACAAAAAAAACTTTCTTTGCCTAATCCCTTGACTTTGAATAAACACAGGTGAGGCACAAAAGAAGAGTACAATTCATACAAAGAAAGGATCTCTATTGTCACCTCTGGCCTATGGAGGCTCCACTTCCTTCTCCTCCTCCTTGTGGACCACTTCCTTCTCCTCCTCCTCTTGTGGACCACATCTCTAACATTCTGCTTAATTGCTTGAGGAGTGATGGGATGTGAGGCTATGTAGAAGACAAGGGTTGTGATGAGAACTAATGAAGGTGTGACGGGATGGTCTTAGGACTTCTTTTATCAATCACACCGATGTCTTCAGAGACCCTCAGAATCCTATGGGCATCAGTAGAACCTAGAGAGTGACGACAAATGTTAGACATGACCTAAATTCTCTGCTTGTGTATTATGATATGCAACGATATTTTGTGCTTCTTTAATATTACAGTATTAGTTATGAAGGTCGTGAGTAGTGTGAATTCATGTATCTTCATTTGTTTCAGACATGACCTATCTCTGTGCTTTCTGAAGTGATCCTGTTGGAGAATCCTGCAGGATGTCCTGCTGCTCTTTGGAGAAGTTTTGTTATTCTTGCAGTGAGTGGCAGCTCTATAAGTCCACGCCTTCATTTTACATGACTCTAGTCACAAAAATGGCATAAACACGTATAAAGAATGCAAATAAATAAATTAAAGAAGGCCACAATGAACTGTTGCTACATGTTAGTGCTAGTTGTGACATTGCGGAGGGTGTATCATGTCTGTTACAAGGCCGTTCTTTCCTATCCCGTTCTGTCTTTACAGTAGGGGGTTCTCAGCCCAGTCCCTGGAACACACCCAGCCAGTCTAGTTTTTAAGATATCCACGGTATGAGATAGATTTGTACACAATGGAGGCAGAGCATGAAACTCTACCTCATCTATATTCATTGTGGATGTCCTGAAAATCTAGTGGCTGGGTGTGCCTCATTGAGAATCATTACTATACAGTGTACCATCTTGCCTAATACTGTATGGTCATTTTTTCTAAACTATATGTTGGATATTTCATGTCTTATAGCCTGTTACATTAACGGGTGCTAGAATATATGTGTGTGTGTCTATCTTTATTTCTTTCTCTTTCTCTCTCCTTAGCCGCTTTCTGTATTTCTCTCTTTCTTTTTGTCTTTCTTTTTCCTCGGCTGTCCACCCATTCTCCCTTCCTTTTACCTTCCCTGTGTCCACCACCAACATTTCACTTCTCCCCTTATCCAGCAGCAGCCCTTCTCCCTTGTTTAAATCTCCCCCCTGTCCAGCAGCACCTCTTTCCTGTCCCCCTGTCCAGCAGGAGGCCTCCCTTCCTTTTTCTCCCCCCGTCTCTTCCCCTGTCCAGCAGCACCCCTTACCTCGCGTCTGCCCTCCGCCAACAGCCACCTCAAGCTGCCACGGCCTGCAGCCGCCGACAGCCGCAGCGGCCTGTAGGCGCCAACAGCTGCGGTGGCCTGCAGGCACCAAGAGCCGCCGTGGCCAACAGCCTCCGCGCCGCCTGAAGCCGACATCTGCCTTGGGAGAGAGAGAGAGACATATGCGTGGAAGCGCGCATGTGCACTCCTACCTGCGGGGACCTACAGCGCAAGGAAAATGGGAACACGCTGGTAAGAGTGCGCGTGCGCGCTTAGGCTTTTATTATATTAGATTGTTAGGAAAGAGCTACGTTTTAAATTCTTTATTCATTTTTGCATATTACAACAAGTGGATTAGATAAAATCATATGAACTTATAAAACACACTTGATTAACTCTCATATAACACATAAAGAGCTACGTATTACATTAGTAAATTTAATCTCTTACCAGGGTGAGAGTAGAATCTTGCTTTCATCCATTTGACAGTCTCTTCAGCAGTGATATGAAGCCAAATATTTGTTTTCAGGACATTGAGTTGTTCTCATTGGAATAACTCTTTCACACTTGGTGCCTCTGACATGGCACCTCAACTGGGTTATCTTAGAGGTAACCTGTTACCTTCAATTACATCTGATGAGAGCAATAACCTTGATGCAGTTCTGTAGTTTGGTCATTCTATAGAGTGGTCCCTATAAAGTTGAGCAAAATGCGAGGGCACTTTGTAGACCAAGACTCTATTTCCATGGGGAGGAAGTTGCCCTTGTGAAGATTTCTAGTCTTTCTGTGCTTGGACTATTGTTTGCTAATAGCTGATGATGCCTTTGCTTCCTTCTGGCTTCCAATGTATGGGCAAGATCCTGTTTATCAAAAGTTACAGGCTATTCTCGAGAGGTCACAGTTCTTTCATACTCTGACTCCATGAAAGTAGCATTATGATAGAGATGACTTTTAATTCCAGGTCTAGGTGGGTTTAGTACTTTTAGTTCTTTTATTTAGTTAGTATCCTATTAAATCAATGAAGGAACTGGTTATTTGACAAGGTCCAGGATATTAGTCTAAACAGTCTGGAAGGAGTATATTTTTGTGTGTGTTCTGTTGGCTATTTCGCCTTTCTTTGTACTGCTTTTATTGATTAAGACTCTACAGATACTGTATATACTCGAATATAAGTTGATCCAAATATAAGTCGAGACCCCCATTTTTCCCCCCTAAAAGGAGGAAAAATGGTTGACTTGACTATAAGACGGGTGGCTTAATATTCAAGTGTCCTGCCCCTGTCAGGCTCTGCACCCAGCCCCTCCCTGCCAAGCACTGCACCCAGCCCCCTTCCCTCCCTGCCCTGCTCTCCACCCTGTCCCCCCTCCCTGCCCTGTCCATTGTATCTCCTCTATGCTGTGTACCTAGAATCCCTGGTGGTTCAAAGGTGTAGCAGGCAGGAGTGAGCTTTCTGTGCTCCTGCCCCACTGCTAAACCAGTCCCGCTACTGCAAGTTCTGGTTTCAGCTGTACCGGGCAGGAACGTGCTTTGGCACTGCTGCTGGGCGCTGAGTGGCTTCCTGAATGGCTGTGGCAAGTCTCATGAAAATTCATGGGAGCACTGAGCGGCCTCCTGAATGGCTTCTGTGAATTCTCACGAGACTTGTTGCAGCCATTCAGGAAGCTGCTCGGCACTGAGAAGCAGTGCCAAAGCGCGCTTCTGCTCAATACAGCTGAAGCCAGAACTCGTGGCAGTGGGATTGGTTTAGCTCCTGCCCGCTACACCTCTGGACCACCAGGGATTCCAGGTACGCAGCAAAGAGGAGGTACAATGGACAGGGCAGGGAGGGGAACAGGTTGGGTGGGCGCTGGCCTGAATATAAACCGAGACTCCCATTTATGGGCCAATTTTTTGGTTCAAAATCTCGGTTTATATTCGAGTATATATGGTATCTAAATAGTTTCCAAGGTAATAGGCACATTTATCTAATAAAGATGTGTATTCCCAAGTGTTTTGCTTTTCTCTTTACGTCTATAAAGATAATTCTATAATTGGGCATATAAACTGGGCATATGAAATTGACACACATGCAAGTGTACCAAATGCTATGCTATAGTACATACATGGAGATGGAGCATGGGAGTGTCTCCTAATTTGTGGTCGAAAACAGTACATACCTGTGTTTGTAACAGCAGCATCTGGTATGGGAAATCTGCTACTACTATTATTAATTTCTATAGTGCTATTAGATATATGCAGCACTGTATATCAGAACATGGAAGAGACAGTCCGTGTTGAGCATCACACTAGGAGTCTTAAGTAGCCAGATAGATGGGCTAGTGAACCATAGAGAGGAGGAGCCAGACCCATAAAGCACTCTAACTACAACATCTATGGTGTTAAGTATGAGACCATCAAAAAACCCCAAAATCCTACTATATTGCCATATAAGTGCCACCTACAGCCATAAGGGCTATTAGGATGGTAGATAGATGGGTATAGTGGGTTTTGGAGGGCTCAGCATAAATTATAAGGGGTATATGATGAGATGTATATCTGGAACCTTTTATGTGAAGTTCACAGAAGTGCCCCTAAGGTGCCCCACTGCTCTTCTGTGTGGCCATTGTGCTATAAATGGTGGCCCCCCACCTACAACCAAATGGCTTGCATATGGACACTTAATTTGGACAATTTTTTTTTTTTTGAAAATGGCAAAAAAAGATAGACGTCCTAAGGACCAAACTGTCTAAATAGGTCATTTTGAGAAAAAAAAAGTTGGGAATCTTGCAGATTCGAAAATAGTTGTTTTCTCCACCCAATATTTGGACATTTTCTGGGAAACGTCCAAAGCCAGACTTAGAAGTCCTTTCAAAAATGCCCCTTCATACTTCAGTCACCTGGTTCCATTGTTTGGTTAATGACAAGAGAGTAATTCCATTTATTGGAAGAAAAAAAAAAAAAAAAGAAAAGGATAATAACGTCCATGCATATTATAATGAAGATGAAAATGTATCTTATGAACCAGCATGGAGACTAGAACCATGACTGTTGGGGGTTTATAGAATTTTCTGAGGTACTCATGGTTTCTGATCATTTTTTAACAGAATGGATTTGTTTTAAACCTCAAATTTGTCAAATATCTTTTGGCTATAAATATTTCTAAGTCTCACCTTTGAGTTAACATAGTAACATAGTAGATGACGGCAGATAAAGACCCGAATGGTCCATCCAGTCTGCCTAACCTGATTCAATTTAAATTTTTAAATTTTTTTCTTCTTAGCTATTTCTGGGCAAGAATCCAAAGCTTTACCCGGTACTGTGCTTGGGTTCCAACTGCCGAAATCTCTGTTAAGACTTACTCCAGCCCATCTACACCCTTCCAGCCATTGAAGCCCTCCCCTGCCCATCCTCCACCAAACGGCCATACACAGACACAGACCTGCAAGTCTGCCCAGTACTGGCCTTAGTTCAATATTTAATATTATTTTCTGATTCTATATCTTCTGTGTTCATCCTACGCTTCTTTGAACTCAGTCACAGTTTTACTCTCCACCACCTCTCTCAGGAGCGCATTCCAGGCATCCACTACCCTCTCCGTAAAGTAGAATTTCCTAATATTGCCCCTGAATCTACCACCTCTCACCCTCAAATTATGTCCTCTGGTTTTACCATTTTTCTTTCTCTGGAAAAGATTTTGTTCTACGTTAATACCCTTCAAATATTTGAATGTCTGAATCATATCTCCCCTGTCCCTCCTTTCCTCTAGGGTATACATATTCAGGGCTTCCAGTCTCTCCTCATACGTCTTCTGGCGCAAGCCTCCTATCATTTTCGTCGCCCTCCTTTGGACCGCCTCAAGTCTTCTTATGTCCTTCGCCAGATATAGTCTCCAAAACTGAACACAATACTCCAAGTGGGGCCTTACCAATGACCTGTACAGGGGCATCAACACCTTCTTCCTTCTACTGACTACGCTTCTCTTTATACAGCCCAGCATCCTTCTGGCAGCAGCCACTGCCTTGTCACACTGTTTTCTCGCCTTTAGATCTTCGGACACTATCACCCCAAGGTCCTTCTCCCCATCCGTGCATATCAGCTTCTCTCCTCCCAGCATATACGGTTCCTTCCTATTATTAATCCCCAAATGCATTACTCTGCATTGAATTTTAGTTGCCAGGCATTAGACCATTCCTCTAACTTTTGCAGGTCCTTTTTCATATTTTCCACTCCCTCTTCGGTGTCTACTCTGTTACAAATCTTGGTATCATCTGCAAAAAGGCACACTTTTCCATTTAATTGAGTCTTTATTTTTGCCATTCCAAAGGCTAAACTTTTGCCACATCCCACATCTGCAGTGGGAATTTGTTATGTGGTAGACTCAGATGGTATATATTCTTCATTCCATCAGTTACCTCTGAAGAACAGACTTAAATATTCAAAAGTCTATGCATATTATCATCTTTGGATAATTATTTTGTTGATTCTGAAAATGACTCCTAATCTTAGGGCTCCTTTTACTAAGGTGCGCTAGCGTTTTTAGCGCACGCAGGAAATTACTGCATGCTACGCTTCTAGAACTAACGCCAGCTCAATGCTGGCGCTAAGGTCTAGTGCGCGCAGCAATGTAGCGCGCGCTATTCCGTGCGTTAAAGCCCTAACGCGGCTTAGAAAAAGGACTTTAATGCACGGAATAGCGCAC
Organism: Geotrypetes seraphini; assembly: GCF_902459505.1. Lineage (NCBI taxonomy): Eukaryota > Metazoa > Chordata > Amphibia > Gymnophiona > Dermophiidae > Geotrypetes > Geotrypetes seraphini. The sequence goes on along the minus strand of NC_047084.1, from coordinate 91,687,863 downwards.
GCAACATTGCCGCAGGCGCTAGACCTTAACGCCAGCATTGAGCTGGCGTTAGTTCTAGAAGCGTAGCGTGCGGTAATTTCCTGCGTGCGCTAAAAACGCTAGCGCACCTTAGTAAAAGGAACCCCTAGTTTCCTTCAATCAACAGCAAAATTAGAATTAGACCCAGTAATATTTAAGTACTTAGCCCAAGTGTCTGACTGTGTCTAATACCTAGCTGCTAATTAATTATTTAAGGTCTGACTTCTTTTTATTTTATTTGCAGAAATTTGATATACCACAAAACACCAAGTGGTTACAATTTGGTTTACAACTTAAAATACAAGACAGTAAGAAAGGAATATGATAGGAGGAAATCAGCAGGATTGAGGGTAAGCAAGTGTGAAGAGTTGAGTTTTTAGGGATACTTTGAAGTTGGTGTATGACGATTCCAAGTACGTGGGAAGGGAATTCCAGAGATTTGGACCAATATAGTTGAAAGCAGGGTAGTGCAATGCATCAAGGCGAATAACAAAGGGAGGGGGAATATGGAGGAGATCAGAGGTAGAGGAGCGAATCAAACGGGAAGACGTGTAGGGGATGGACAGACGATGGGGGTAATCTGAATCACACCTATTTTCAAGGGCCTCACTGTTACAATTGCACAATTTAAACAATTAAGAGAACCAGCTTATCTGCAATGAGACTAATTATAGGAGATTGCCACATAGATATAACACATAAATACAAAAAAACCTCAACCCAAGTGGTTAATGGGTATAATATACCATCACAAAATAAACTCACTTAATGAGATCAGTGCATATCTATTTTTTTCAAAAATTATTTTTAAAGACTTTTCCACTAATTCAGGAAAAGGCCTCAAAATTATTACTTCAATATTACTTTCACTTCTAGATTGTTATTCAGTTAGTTCCCAACCAGACAAGCAAAATTTGAAATGCACTTCTCTTTAATTTTGAGAAAATTGATAGTTTTACTTATCTTAATTTTCACTTCTTAAGTAGCTGTTATTTCTCATGTTTATGTCATCTATACTGACGCAGGCCAGCGTTTCACGGAATTAAACTTCTTTCCGCTGCGTCAGGGCCAGAAATATACCATCAGAACATCGGTACTTCATCCGCCTCTTCCCTCAGAGCAAACCTGACCGCTGCGCGTCGGCTGAACTGTCTCCCGCTCTGAGGGACGAGGCGGATGAAGTACGATGTTCTGATGGTATATTTCTGGCCCTGACGCAGTGGAAAGAAGTTTAATTCCACGAAACGCTGGCCTGCGTCGGTATAGATGACATAAACATGAGAAATAACAGCTACTTAAGAAGTGAAAATTAAGATAAGTAAAACTATCAATTTTCTCAAAATTAAAGAGAAGTGCATTTAAAATTTTGCTTGTCTGGTTGGGAACTAACTGAATGACAATCTAGAAGTGAAAGTAATATTGAAGTAATAATTTTAAATGAAAAGAATACAAATAATAAAAAGAATTAGATATATGAAGAATTTTGAATAAATATATTCAGGTTTTTCTGGCCTATGACTGGAGCGTGGAGCATTATAAAAAAAACTACGCAGAATATTGTGGTCTATGAGAAGACGGTGCGTAGGCTCCTTTTTTGAGGCCTTTTCCTGAATTAGTGGAAAAATCTTTAAAAATAATTTTTGAAAAAAAGAAAAAAATAGATATGCACTGATCTCATTAAGTGAGTTTATTTTTGTGATGGTATATCACATAGATATAGCGACATACATGAACATACTAAGGTTCCTATTGCATTAAAATGGTAAGTGCCAAAAATAATGTACCTACAAAAAACTCTCCCCCTCTTTTACAAAAGTGCGCTATGCTTTTTAGTGCACGCTAACCACGCACTAAACGCTAACGTGTGCATGTTAGTCTATGGACACGTTAGTGGTTAGCGCGTGCTAATCACGTGCTAAAACGCTTAGCACGCTTTTATAAAAGAGGGCCTCTGTGTTAACTGCTGAAGAGTTCTCAGCCTTTTCTGAAAACTAGCATTTAACAAAATAAGATAACACTCTTTTCAGCGACAGCGGCAAAATAACGCTCAGAATTTAGGAAGTTGGTTGATTGGTTGGGCTGTGAACTTTTCAGCATCCCCTCATATTTAATAAAACTGAGCCAAGTAGAGGACAATCAAGCCATTGTGACATCACTGATGAGGTTGGCTCTTATTGGTGGAATGAGACATCATGCCATCACAATCTCCTCTCTGGTTACCAGGCAATGAAACTCTTCACACTACAATGGCATGCTGAAAAGTTCTCAGCCCAACCAAGACGAGAATAAGGTGGATATAGTTCAATCAATGATCTGAAACAATGTCAAAACATAGAATTTTGTTTCTGAAAACTGGCACTTAATGAACAAAGATAGCACTCTTTTCAGCTACAGTGGCAAAATAACGCTCAGAATTAAGGAAGTTGGTTGGTTGGGCTGAGAACTTTTCAGCACCCCTTCGTATTCTATATATGATGCGCACAAAAAAACCCAACTGCACCAACTAGAACGGTGCTTAGCGCAATTCTATTAAAGATATGCAAACCTTACTGAATCACGCTAAACACCAGTGCATGTCATAACTTTTACCAATGTTAAGAGATGATCCCCTTCAGTCACCTCTTGATTACCTTCTATTGGATGTTAATCTTCAGGCCCTCAGAAATGCCACCAGATCTTTCACAGACAGTACACTTGAGAGTCGGATGACTGCGGCTACCTCGGGAGACCCTTGAGACAGCACAATTAGTGCGAAACATGTCTGGTCGGACTCCCAGGTCTAGCTGTGTATAGACGTTAAGTATATTATCTTACATATTTTACAACTCTTTATTTATTCATTGATAAGTTGAAAATAATATAAGAAGTTAAAAAATAAAAAACAACATCTAAATGTAATCACGGCGCTAGAGACGATTTACCAGTGATGAAGCACCACGTAAATCTCCCGCTTTAGAAAAAATTATTATTGCGGTGGAGTGGTGGGGCTGAGGTACAGTGGTGCCTCACACAACGGACGCCTCGCACAGCGCACGCTGCGCACAACGAACTTTATGTCTTGATTCGTACAACGAACTTCGTTTCACACAACGAAGTCGCCCGAGCTGCATCCTTCCGCGCAGGCTCCCGTCTGTCCGGCCAACTACAGCAAGGTACGGGGAAGGGGGTTGGGGGTGTCGTGGGGGTCGGCCAGGGGGGTCGCGGGTCGGCTGGGGGGGCGGTCGGAGGTTCTTGGGGGGGGCGGTCGTTGGGGGGAGGGGGGGTTTGCGTCGAGGGCAGGAGGGCCTGGGATCCCTCCTGCCCGTAATGTAGTGCAGGGTGGGGTTAGGGGGTCGCCGTGGCCAGGAGGACTTGGGCTCCCTCCTGGCCCGATATTGTCGGGGAGTTGGGGAATCGGCGGGGCAAGAGGGCTTGGGCTCCCTTTTGCCCCGATCGTGTCGGGGAGTCGGGGGGGGCAAGAGGGCTTGAACTCCCTCTTGCCCCGATCGTGTCGGGGAGTCGGTGGGGCAAGAGGGCTTGAGCTCCCTCTTGCCCCGATCGTGTCGGGGAGTCGGTGGGGCAAGAGGGCTTGAGCTCCCTCTTGCCCCGATCGTGTCGGGGAGTCGGGGGGGCAAGAGGGCTTGAGCTCCCTCTTGCCCCGATCGTGTCGGGGAGTCGGTGGGGCAAGAGGGCTTGAGCTCCCTCTTGCCCTGATCGTGTCGGGGGTGCCAGGGACCACATGGAGTCACCCACCGTACCACCCGATTCGGGTAAGCGCAGGTATTGGTGGGTGGCTTATTTGCGGGGGGATGCCTTATTTTACATTTTTTTCTAAAAAGGGGGGGCTGTCTTATTTGATGGCCCTGCCTTATCATCGGGGAAACACGGTAGAAAAAAAAAAAAAAAATGAACAGTTAAGTCCCAGTTTTTGCCGCTGAGACTCTGCCCTCTCTCACTGTAAAATTAGACTCTACTTAGTCTGTCTTTAAATTTAAAAAATGTGTGTTGTTTTAAAAAACAATTATGTTTTTAGATGTATCTAAATAAAAATAATAACCAAAAATTTATCTTTTTTTATGTCATCTTAGCATATTTTATGCTACAGAACGAATTATTTTTTTTTAACATGTATTGTTATGGGAAAACGCGTTTCACATAACGAACTTTTCGCATAACAAACTTGCTCCTGGAACCAATTAAGTTCGTTGTGTGAGGCACCACTGTATTTTGATTAAGCCTATTGCTGTATTGATATAACAACCCAGATATTGTACTTATATATCACTTAGTGAAGTGGGTTGGTTATAAATCTATATAAATTACTGGTCTTGAGTAAAGCTTATAGTTGAATCTTCACCAGATGTTCAACCACATTTCATAACACCTGGCTTTATGCATTCGATCTTCACCAGGTCACTTATAACCATAATTTTCTTAACTTTGATTAAATAGAATACCTTTAAACTTTCTACTTGCAAATTTGTATAATAACTATATTAATACTTAACTTAGGTGGTGAATGATAAGGGATAAGTACGCCGACATGTTTCATCCTTAGGGGGTTTCCTCAGGGCTACAATCCCTTAACCAGAGTTTTTTCACGACGCGACCACCCAGTAACTGTTGTCAAGATCATTCACCACCTAAGTTAAGTATTAATACAGTTATTATACAAATTTGCAAGTAGAAAGTTTAAAGGTATTCTATTTAATCAAAGTTAAGAAAATTATGGTTATAAGTGACCTGGTGAAGATCGAATGCATAAAGCCAGGTGTTATGAAATGTGGCTGAACCTCTGGTGGCATTTCTGAAGGCCTGAAGATTAATATCCAATAGAAGGTAATCAAGAGGTGACTGAAGGGGATCATCTCTTAACATTGGTTTGATACATACCTTCTATCATATTATATATTTTGAAACGCAAGATATTAATTTGTCATAACTTTTAGGCACACTCATTTAGGTCAAGGAAAGCCAGGCCTAAATACCTGTGCCTAACATGTATAAAGATCAGGCGTATTCTATAACAGTGCACATACATTTTAGGAAGGCCCATGATCCACCTATGCTCCTCCCCTGGCCACACCTCCTTTTCAAATTTGCACAGTAGAACTGGCGCACAGCACTTTATAGAACATGCCTACCGAGTTGCGGCTTGTAACTTTTAATAGTGTCAATTAGCGTCAATTGCGAGGTGGTAATTGCCAATTATTGGCACCGATTAGGCTTCTCAAACAATTAAGTTGAGTTGCGCAAATCGGCTGTGTGCACTGATTTGTGCGCACAACTTAAGGTGCCAAACACAGAATATGGGGGTAATTGTGAAAGCGGCATGTTAACTGTTAACGTGGCATCCACGTTTACGATTAGAATGCTACGTCAGCAGCTGATGCGCATCACTTAGGGCTCCTTTTATCAAGGTGCGGTAGGCGGTTAACGCGCGGAATACCGGGCGTTCAACCGCCTGCCGCGCTAATCGCTAACTCCTCCATTGACGAGGCGTTAGATTTTAAGCTTGCCGCAGGGCTTAGCGCGTGATGAAATGTCCGACGCACTAACCCCCGTAGCGCGCCTTGATAAAAGGATCCCTTAGGATCCTAAATTAAGTTCAAAAAGAAGAGTGGATTCGTTCTGTACAGTTACATTAATTTATATGTAAAAGGAGAAAGAGATGCAATTATTCCTTACTGAAAACAGGGAAAGAAGTGTTGCCTTTTAACACTTGGAATTCCTGCTCCAGTCTTCTCCGTAAATCTATCTGCTCAAACAAAACCTTCTGAAGTTCTTCTACAGAAAAGAGGAAAGAAGAGTCATTTTACTAATTTATACAAATAACTCTCCAGAGAACTGTTGTTCAGGGCAATTTATTATTTGAAAGGAAAATATTTTACCAGCTTAAAGAGTGCCTCATAGACACAGGATAGATTTTGTGCAGAAATCCATGAATATAAATCAATGCAATATATTATTTTAAAGTATTGTATTACTGTGTCATGTATTGATTGATATGTATGCATTAATCTCAATTATATCTACCCAAAGGTCCATATATTATTCATATGTTACTTGTCAAGCTTAAAGTATGGTTCATAATCGAAATATCTTCCTACTTTGCAATTTTCAATTAAAACAAAGAACATTCATTTTACCGTATGATGAAAGAGATGACTTTTTTTTTTTTTTTTTACCTTTTCCCATATTTGTTACATCCTTTTTCAAAGAATGAGGTGGTGATGCCTCTTGAGCAGTTTCACCTAAATAAAAGGCAATATGCAACCAATTATTTGCATGCTTAACATCTGGTTTTTTTTTCTTTGCTTTCTCTTAACAGATCATGTACTGTACAAATGCACATAAAATTGACTTATAAAGGTTGCAGAGGGTTTACTAACAGTGAAAGAAGCTTACATGTCCTCAACTTGGGGATTTTATTCCGTTTGAATGGTTTCTGCATTTGTGGACACAGAGTACAGCTGTTCCTTTGTGCAGCCCTAATGGAGAACCGTCATCGTTAGCTGTTTGAGTAGAGTGCAGCCTGAGATTTTATTTTGTTTAGCCAAAGCTAGTAAGAAAGATGCTTTCGGAATTATTTTTTACTTGGTGCACGTGGTGGAACATAATGTTTTCTCTATATTACTCAAAACATGCAGGTCGAGCTTGACTGAAAATAATTTGAGGTGTTTACTCAAAACTGCTTTCCTAAAGATGTTCACGTGTTCACATTTTGCTTTCGTAAAGATGTTCAGATGTTCACATTTCGAAGAAAAGGCTGTAAAAACTCACCTTTCCCCCTCACAGTAACTCCCTCTAATTTACAGTTTTGCTCCTCAAATCGACCCCTTACAGAGTGTTCACTCCTCCCCGTGCTGAAGAGTTAATTCTTACTTCTCCCTGCATAAGAGTATATGCCTGTCGGTATCTGGTATGTCCTATTCTGTGTATGTAATATTGTAACCCGTTCTGGACTATTTTGGGAGGACAAGCTAGAAAATCAAATAAATAAATAAAAACTATGGACTACAATCTACATTGTATAAAAGCCAGAATGATTAGTATTGTTATCTACTTGTAGATTTCCTTGGTTTGGATTTGTCTCTTTTCCATATATTTTCCTACTTAAGATACTTAACAGTATATATAAAGGATTTTAAAGCAGATACAGTCAAACCTCGGTTTACGAGTGCACCAGTTTGCAAGTGTTTTGCAAGACGAGCATAACATTTGCAAAATCGGCGCCTTGGAGAGCGAGTTTGGCTTGATTTATGAGCACCCCCACCCCCCGATCCGGCATTCCCCCCCAGCGATCCGGCATCCCCCCCGTTCGCGTCCCCCCCGTGATCCTACATCCCCCCCCGAGCACCAAAACGACATCCCTTACCCCTATTGGGCACCGGCACCAGCACCAACGCACAGGATGTGCCGGTGCCCGAAGATCCTCCCTCTTCTGTGCTGGGCTGGGCGGTGCATCGAAGATCCTTCCTCTTGCCTGTGCTGGGCTGGACTGGGCCTTGAGCATTTGCGCACGCTCAAGGCCTTCTGGTCTCGCTCTCTCCGAGATTCTGAATCTGAGAATCTCGGAGAGAGCGAGACCAGAAGGCCTTGAGCATGCGCCACTCGCACCCTCCGCTCAAAATCGGAGATACGCCTATGCACCCCCCCCCTGGAAGGTCCCTCCTCTCAGAAACTGCCCGCAAACGATCCTACAGCCACTTCATTCCACAACTCTGGAACCAACTCCCCTCTCAACTCAGACAACAGAACTCATTATTAACATTCCGTAAAATGGTAAATACCCTCCTCTTCAACTAAAGATCTCACTCAGTCTACTCCCCCCCTTAAGCCCACCTCTCTCCTCTCTCCCCTGTCTATCTTCTCCCTAAATTTCAGTATCGTCCTCTCTTAGTCTATACTCTGACAAATTGTATCTAAACTCAAATAACTTGTACTTAAGCTAAACTACTTATACTTAACCTCTACTCTTAATTTGCTGTATACTCCCTGTATTTAAATTACTACACAGCCTTGTATGTCCAAACATTTAAACCTATTGTACTTCTTATATGTCTAATTACTCTCCATTGTGTATGTTCACTTGTAGACCGTTCTGAGCTACTGGGAGGACGGGATAAAAATCTAAATAAATAAATAAATGCTCGTAAACCAAGGTTCCACTGTATTAATCTCATATTATCACTAAAACAACTGAAGTTTAAAGATCTAGGGCTCCTTTTACGAAAGCGTGCTAGGGCCATAACGCATGGAATAGCACGTGCTAAAATGCCGCGCGCGCACTACCACCTCCTCTTGAGCAGGCGGTAGTTTTTCGGCTAGCGCACGCTATAGTGCGCGCTAATCAGGTGCGTGCGCTAAAACTGCTAGCGCACCTTCGTTAAAGGAGACCATAGCTAAGGAGTTCTTATTTGATTCTCTCAACATTTAAGATCTTCTTTTGCACGCACAAAACTCAAGTTTGCCAACCTGACCGGTGACTGAAAACAGACTAGCTGCATCACTTTGATTAATTTATACCTCAAACAACAGAGGTGAAATTAAACATCCTTGAAGAGGATTGTGGACTCCTTTTACTAAGCTGCGTTAGGGCATTCACGCGTGGAATAGCGCCCGCTGAATTGCCACGCGCGCTAGATCTTAATACCAGCATTGAGCTGGTGTTAGTTGCACGGTGTAGCACATGGTAATATCCTGCATGTGCTAAAAACGCTAGCGCACCTTAGTAAAAGGAGCCCTGTGTCTTGTGGTTTACATTTTTATTAACCTATACTATTGTTTTTTAAGTATTTATATACCGCCTATCAAGGTTATCTAAGTGGTTTACAATCAGGTACTCAAGCATTTTCCCTATCTATCCCAGTGGGCTCACAATCTGTCTAACATACCTGGGGCAGTGGAGGATTGAGTGACTTGCCCAGGGTCACAAGGAACAGCACAGGATTTGAACCCACAACCTCAGGCTGCTGAAGCTGCAGCTCTAACCACTAGGCCACTGCTTCCTACAGGGAGAATACTGTAAAGATCTTCTCTAGTTAATTCATCCAAACCAGAAACATTGGAAATGATAGGGGTAAAGAGCGACAGGTTCCATTTAGCCTGCCTTTTTCCAAGCCTCCCCAAAGTGGTTTTTCCAGTGCTTATATTTGGAGATTCCTCTACACTAGTGGGCTCAAACTCGTGGCCCGGGGGCCACATGCGGCCCGCCAGGTACAATTTTGAGGCCCTCGGTATGTTTATCATAATCACAAAAGTAAAATAAAAACAGTTTCTTGATCATATGTCTCATTAGCCATAAATTACAATATTATTATTAGGAAAGCCACAAGGAAAGATTTATAAACTATAAAAAGTTTTACCTCATGCAAAATTGTCATTTCTTTAATAACACATTAACTATTTTTTCTGAGGCCCTCCAAGTATCTAGAAATCCAAAATGTGGCCCTGCAAAGGGTTTAAGTTGGAGACCACTGCTCTACACGATCCAAGTTTCCAAGTTTTGTTAAAATTTGTTATCCTGCTTATCAAATTTCTAAGCGGTTTACAGCAATAAAATTATAAACATTAATCATTAACAAAAAAGTATATAGAGAGGGGTTGATGAGAAGAAGGATAGAGTCTAACTTTGAATTAAATAAAAATTAACACTAATAACTGCTTGTTAAGAAGCCAGTTATAAGCACTAATTGGTTTGTTATTCAATTAAACTGCACGTGCAAATTGGACGTGTGCCCAAATTTACAAAGCTAAGGGCAAAATTCCAATACTTAAGTGGTCAAGTGCTGGCTGCCTGGGCTGGTGGCGACCCTACCCCGCTGTGCACACGCCCTTTTCCCTGTACCTTTTTAACTTCTCCAGCGTGACCAGCATGCCCACGTCGGTGTCCACACGCCCTTTGATGTCACTTCCTAGGTCTGGGTTCCGGAAGCGACATCAGAGAGAGTGCCGATGCCGGCAGCAACCTCATGTCAGGGAAGTAAAAAAGGTACCGGGAAAGGCAAGGGGCGCACACATGCGGCAAAGAGAGGGGCTGGGAGGGGGACGGAGAGGAGGAAGGGGGCTGTGCCCATAGGAAGACTGCGCCCAGGGCAGACCACCCCCCTTTACGCCGTGGCTCCACCCCTGAAACACGGTCAGCATAGTCAGGTTAAATGCCACTGAATCATAGCAGCTAGTTCTGAGCAAGGGTTCGATTCACTAACCTGCCTGATTGTGGCCTATCCTTGGCAGGCCAACAAATTCAGTAAAGGCCAGCATTCAAATGGGGGCGATCGAAGGAACACCTCCCACCGACCACACGGATTGCTAGTGAGTGATCCTGAAACATGTGCAGACCATCTTCTTTGTCTGTAGATGGTCTGCGCATATTTACAGAGCTGTGAGCTGCTTTTTTTTTTTTTTTCTGTTTTTTAACTTTTTTATATACTTCGTGAGCCCGTGGTTTTAACCAGCTTTAAACCCGTGGGTTAAAACCATGGGCTCGCACTGCAGGGAAAGGCAGGCGAATCGGGGCTGAGCAGAGCTGGAGAGTCGGGGCAGAAAGCATGGTAGCAAAGAGCAGGGCAGTCGGAAAAGAACCTGAGCGACTGGTCCTTACCAGTCGCTTCTTTTTGGATCGGCCAGCCCAGTCGGTGTTCCTGGAAAAGTTTAGTGAATCTCATCCTTCCTACTTTGCATGCTGTTTAACTTCATTTGCATGCACGGATCGGAATCAGATCGGCCACGAGGTTAGTGAATCGGGTCGGGGTCACAAAGAGGTCGCAAACCGATTGGTACACGATCAGTTTGCTAAGTGAATCTAGCCCTAAGTGATTTAGCTGGTCAGAAACTAGCAAAATAGCTTTGAGTATCAGGCACAGAAAGTTTAATCTCCTTGTGAGCAGTAGCACCAGCCATTTTGCACCTTGATCCAAGGAGTGATGAGAAAAGGAGAGGCTTGTATTTTGAAGATAATTGAATTATATATGCTTATGAAATGTTTTAAAAACTGACAGTAGCTAGGGCTGAAGCAGTGGTAGTTGCTTCCACTTCTTACATGTTTCGGACTTGGACTAATTCAGCCCTTTTCGGTGTATTTTAATACTATATTTAAATTGCCAACGGGGCTCTTAAATAAGAGGTCCTTTTTACTAAGGTGCGCTAACTGATTTAGTGCACGCTAAATGCTAAGGTGCCCATAGACTATAAAGGGCGCCTAATCATTAGCATACGCTAAATCGATTAACATGTGCTAAATCGGTTAGCGCGCCTTAGTAAAAGGACCCCTAAATGCTTCAACACTAATGTAAATGTTAGCATGTGTTACACATGTCTTCTGATGTGCATTAGGTACATTTTAAAAACATATATTAGTCAAGGAAACAGTGAACAAGTAGTTAATCCGCATCTGATAATGTTTGAACACCTGCGAACGTGAGACCTCCTGCCGACATATCTATAATGAAACTAATTATAGGGTAGACCTAAAGAGACTGCCACATAGTCAAAGACCAATATAATAACACACTGACAGGGTCACCTACTAACATTTTATGTAATGAACGATGCAGAAAATAGTGCATGTTAATAGTAAATGAGTCCTAAATTAAGCAGAGTGAGAAATTAGAAATAACTCCTTACCTACAACAGGAAAAAAATGTGTTGCCTTTAACGACACAAATTTCACATGGCCTGATGCAAAAACATTTAAATGAGTTGTATTGTATGCAAATCAGCTTATTAATATTGCAATAGGTTAGTGCAGATCATGTTAAGAAATGCAATTTGCATTAACCTTCTGGTAGTGCTAAAATAACCTACACTCTCTGAGACATGGCTAGGTTTTACTTTTACCATTGTCAGGCTAACATGATTGCAGGTGTGGACAGCCTACCCATCTTCTGAACCCAAGACAGAGGAGATCTTGTGTCCTGATACTTCTTCCTATCCTCTAAGCTGAAGAAAGAAGAACCCTTTTCTAGGCATGAGTTCTCTATCTTGACTCTCCCATCGGTTGAAGAAAGAAGACCCTTTGTAGAGCTGCGACAATTGCTTTGGTTGCAGAAAGAAGATGTTCTGTTGGGTATGAAGTACTCTTTGACTCAAGGGTTTGACATAATACAGTCATTCTTTGGTCTCTTTTTTCTCCATCCACTTTCATAATAAAAGGTGTCAAAATCAAGAAGGTTTACAATGATTTCTTTTCCATCATCTCCAAAATCCAAACTGTCACTGGATTGCCTCATATGGTCCTAGAGAAAGGTCCATGTAATGTTACCCAATATTATATTTTGGAGGTGGTAGGACAGAAAGAATTCATGACTCCTCCTTCCTTATTTTCACTTGGAATACTTTAGAAGGGATTGGTAAGGAGCCTTGTTATACAAGGAGAGGGTTGGGACTGGGGAGCCTCTTGAGACTATGATAGACTCTTTATCTTGACGTGGGGAAACACCATAGGCCAAGCAAGAGATGAGTTTTTTTATTCCAACCAGATGGATGGAAGTTCCATATGGGTATCATTAGATCCAAAGGAACTTTACTCCACAGGAAAGAGTTGGAAATCCATCGGTAAAATATCAAGCAACTCTCTTCTGCTCTAGGGGGAGACCGGTGGATCTAGCAAAACTTACAAAAATTGGAGAAAAAGACCTCAAAGCAGTACAGGGTGCATACAAAACAGCACAAAGCTGTATCAATGTAAACCCACTGTCATAAGTCAAAAAAAACTCCATTAAGTCAAACAAACACACCAATCTCCTCCTGAGCAGGTGAAAACTGGTAGCTGTGAAAAGTTCATAAAAACAGGAGGTAATACCACATCTCGACGCCACACTTCTGTTCAGTAACCAGCTTAATTCAACACAGCGTAAAACATTAAAAAACCTACTGAAAAGCAGCGATCCAAGATAGCCGCGATGGAATGATGGTGGATGAGACGCTTTCGGAATAGCTCCCTACTTTACCTTTCTGCAAAATGCCGAAGAGAAGGGGTAGAAGCGCAGTCGGAGCCTCGCGGCGTGCAGATGCCCCTCCTACGGTGGCTATAGATGAATTTCTGAGGCGCCTACAACAGGATCCAGTTTTGTCGGGGATTCGCCCGCTGGAAGTTCCGGCAACGAGTGAGGCGGCAGCGAACTTCCCTGGGCTCGAGTCGACGCTGAGCCCCAACGTAAGATCCCCGCCTCCACAGCCCCAGAGAGCCAGCTCACCGAGGGACGACAGTCTAACCGAAGTGGTGGACTCTCTACCCCGGGAGGCTAATTTGAGCTTGGCCCCGGAAGTCCTTAATCTTGAGGCAGAAACAGCGGTGGAGCAGTCAGAAGAACAAGGCAAAGGAGAGACAAGCCCTGAGACTGGAGGAATTCAATCAATACAACCAGGTACATTTGCTTCAATAAGACCTACTAATGTCACCCTGGATTCAATTTGGGACCTAGTTGCAAGCTTGGGACAGACTTTATCTCCACAAATATTAGATTTGGAAAAGAAAGTTTTGGAACAAAAGGAAGAATTTAAAGTTGTGAAAGAAGATACTTCTCTACTAAAAACTAAAGTGGACACAATTGAGAAGGAATTATTAGAAGTAAAACAGGTACAGGGTACTTTAATCAGAGATAATACCAATTTAAGAAGGAAAGTTGAAAGTTTAGAAAATACTTCGTGTTTAAATAATCTTAGAATTTTGAATTTCCCTAAAACTTCAACGATATCCGCAAAAGAAATGTTGAAAAAATATTTGATTGAAATATTAAATATTCCTGAAGATATGCTTCCTCCTTTCCTACAAGTGTTTTATTTGCCGACAAAAATAAAAGAAGAATCTTCTCAGTTGGAACAAAATCAGAATTCTCCAATGGATGTAACAACAATTTTGGAAACTTCTCTTAAAGAAATAGTAAAACCTGCTACTCTTTTATTTACTGTGGTATTAACACCTGATAAAAATTGGTTACTGAAATTGTTTTTCAAAAATAGAGACAAAGAATTTCTTGGTCATAAGATACAGATGTTCCCAGATGTGACAAAGGAAACCCAAAAACGTAGACGACAGTTTTTGCTTCTTAAACCAGGGGTGGCAGCAGTGGGGGGAGTTTTCTTTTTACGATATCCATGTAAATGTATTGTAAAATATAGATCCAATACATACATATTCTTTGAACCATCTCAGTTAACAGGTTTTCTCACCATGAAACGCCTTGAAGGGGGTCCAATAACATCAAGTTAATTTAGTAGTTAATCCTGTAACCACAGTCAGGAAATCGCTATCTTATTGTTTAATTGGATGATTCCATTTTCCTCTTTTTTTCACTCATTAACATTCTTGGATCTATAAATAATGGACTAAAGATTGATTAAGAAAACTATTTTCTTTGTATTTTATATCCATTTATTATATATTGTAATGTCTTTCTCAATATTCTGAACAAGAAAGTTTTTTCTTGATTGTTTTCATGTTAAATATAAATAAAGAATTAAAAACAAACAAACAAAAAAAAAAACCTACTTATCTGTGTGTGCCTTTCTTGAGAATGATCCTCAATCTGTAATCCCAATGGGAGACCCCATTTTGCGGGAGTGTCATTAGGGGAACAAAACTTCACAGGGCATCAAACCGACCACTACAGAGGGTAGGGTTAAATGGCCTTCTTTCTCTGTGGAGGGGGGTGAATAATGGAGAGCCATAGGCATCTGCACTGGGACCAGTGCTATTTAATGTATTTACGAGTTATGGAAATTGGAATAAGTGAGGTGATTAAATTTGCAGATGCCACAAAACTATTCAAAGCTGTTAAAACACACGTGGACTGTGAAAAACTGCAGGAAGACCTTGGAAATTGGAAGACTGGGTGTCCAAATGGCAGATGAAATGTAATGGGGACAAATTCAAAGTGATGCACATTGGGAAGAATAACCCAAATCATAGTTACCATATGCTTGGGTCCATCTAGGGGGTTAGTGCTCAAGAAAAAGATCTAGGTGTCATTGTACACAATGCAATGAAACCTTCTGCTCAATGTGTGGCAGCGGCCAAAAAAAACCAAACAAGATGCTAGGAATTATTAAAAAAAGGGATGGTTAACAAGACTAAGAATGTTATAATGCCTCTGAATCGTTCCATGGTGCGGCCTCACCTGGAGCATTGCGTTCAATTCTGGTCTCCTTATCTCAAGAAAGATATAGCAAAACTAGAAAAGGTTCAAAGAAGAGCGACCAATATGAGGAAAAGCCAAAAAGATTAGGGCTCTTCAGCTTGGAAAAGAGATGACTGAGGGGAGATATGGTTGAAGTCTACAAAATCCTTAGTGGAATAGAATGAGTACAAGTGGATCAATCTTTTACTCCCTCAAAACTACAATGAAGTTATAGTGTAATACTTTTAAAACCAATAGGAGGAAATATTTTTCACTCAGAGAATAATTAAGCTCTGGAATATAGAATTACACAGGGACAAATTTTTCCCCGTCCACGTGGGAACTCATTTTCTGTCCCATCCCGACGAGTTCTTTTCCTGTCCCTGCTCCATTCCTGAAAGCTCCGTCCTCATCTGCACAAGCCTCAAACACTTTAAAATCATAAGTGTTCGAGTCTCGTGCAGTTAAGGCAGAGCTTACAGGAATGGGGCATGGACAGTGACAGTGACAAAACTTGCAGGGACGGGATAGGGAAATTGAGTTCCTATAGGGATATGGAAAAATTTTTTCCCTGTTTCATTCTCTACTCTGGAACACATTGCCAGAGGTTCTGATAAGAGCAGCTAACGTAGCTGGTTTTAAGAAAAGTTTGCGCAATTTCCAGGAGGAAAAGTCCTTAGTCTCTTATTGAGACAGACATGGTGGAATCCACTGCTTGCCTTGGATCGGTAACATGGAATGTTGCTACTATTTGGGTTTTTGCCAGGCACTAGTGACCTGGATTGGCCAACGTGTAGGCTATTTTTATGTTCTTATGTCCATCTAGCCCAATTTCCTGTTGCCAGCAGTGGCTAATTCAGGTCACAGGTACCTGGCAGAAACCCAAACAGTAGCACAAAATAGTGTGAGAATTCCACATAGCCTGACTTGGACGCTGATGTTGGAATTCCCCTCTGCATGTTCATTTTAAAATACCCTTCATTGTATTTTTATCTACTTTTCTCTTGCATTGTGTTTTTGCTACTTAATTTTGATCCCATTACATTAAAGAAGACAGTTAAACATGGAATAATTTAAGAGTTGTTTTTGTTTTTTTATCTTACTTATTATGAAGTTGTAAAAAACAAAATTCAGTGAAATGGACATGGGCATTCACAGCCTGCCTGCTTTTTGCTGGATTAAAAATAAGTGTTCCTTTGGGTGTTCTTAGGTCAGGGAAGGTAAATAGTATATGAACAAGGGATTTCTAATAGTAAATCTGCTATTTTATGCACAGTCTCTAATACCCCATTCAAAACGAAGGGGTGGCTTAGAGATGTAAATGGGATGAAGTTTCAAGTTTTCAAGTTTTATTAGGATTTTATATACCGCCTATCAAGTTTATCTAAGCGGTTTTACAATCAGGTACTCAAGCATTAAGTTTGGAGGGTAGAATGTCGACTATGCATGCTAGGATCGGAGTGTCAATGATATCTGTGGCTGGCGTAGAACTATGGAATGCCTTGCGGTTTGGTTTGGGGAGGATGAATTTTAAGAAAATGCTGAAAACTCAATTATTTGCCAATGCCTTTTTATGCTAAGGTATATTTTTCTGACTTCAATGCATGATTTGAAGCTTGCTTGTATTTCTGAATTGATTGAATTTGTGCTCTATTCCTGTTATAACAGGGACAATTAACGATGTTGTTTAGACATGTCTATGTTATATGTGATAATCGGAGGGAAACAAGATTTTTATGCAAGTGGTATGGAACCCTGTTTGTTCCATAAAAAGTTTTTCTCTTTTTAAGCTCCTGAAGAAGGGTATTTTTCCTGAAACTGGACCAGTTGAGCTATACCCTGGCACATTTGTTATGCCTCGTTTGGAAGTCGAGAATAGCACTTGAGGATTTGTGAACGATGGACATGAACTTTCTTGGCAGCTACTGCAGATAAGTTCCATTGCTATGCAGGTTCTGAGCCTTAACCTTGAATTGTTGTTAGCACTGCATCTTAACTTTACTAACTAAATTTATATTTATTTATTGCACTTGCACTTTATTATCCACTATTATTTGTGCACTGTGGGGCCTGTGATGGTGCACGTCAAGGCTTGAGAGATAGCCACGCTTTAAATATGGTACGCCAGGAGCACTGGTAATCAGCTCACCATAGCTTTTATTATTGCACTGAGGCCTCACATTATTTATTTCATATATACTGTCATTAAATTGTTTCCCCTTTTGAGGGTGTCAGTAGTTCATTTGCAGTGCTATCCACCTCTCTGGGTTTATATCAGGGGATTTTGTGTATTTGGACAGTATCTGATCATGCATCCGTGGGGTTATCTCTCGTATTTACATCTCTCAGAAAGGGATCCTCCTAGAAGCTGTCTCCTCACTTAGGGTTACCAGATTTTCGGGAGCAAACATCCGGACCCATGGCCCCACCCCCAGGATCGCCCAGTTCCGCCTGGCCCCGCCCTGTTCTGCCCCAGCCCCTCCCCTAACCAGACAAAGTGCTAGATTTTGAAAAGCTCGCCGGACCCCCAGACATGTCCTCGCAAAGGAGGACATTTCTGGGGAAATCCAGACATCTGATAGCCCTATCCTCACTTGTACACTGACCCTGAGTTTCAAGTTTTTCTTAGGATAAGATGGGTGCATTACCAGGTTATCAATGACACTCCAGAGGTGGGGCCAGTGACCTTGTGGTCCACCTCTAAAGCTGTGTTGAGAGGCCTCCTACTTGCTCATACTGCTCATAAAATAGGGAACTAAACTAAACTAAACCTTAAGTTTATATACCGCATCATCTCCACGGATGTGGAGCTCGGCACGGTTTACAAGAACTTAAAATATAGGAAGAGAAGGAAAAAAAAAGTTTACATGAACTTATATATAGAAGAGAAGAGTAAGGAGGGATAGAATTACATTTTAGTGAAAAGCCAGGTTTTCAGTTGCTTGCGGAATAATTGGAGGGAGCCCAGGTTCCGCAGCGGGGTAGTAAGGTCGTTCCAAAGACCTGTGATTCTGAAGAGAAGGGATTTTCCCAGTTTGCCTGCATAGCGAATACCGTGTAGAGAGGGGAAGGATAGTTTATACCTTTGGGCGGGTCTGGAAGAGTCAGGACTCGTGGAGTTATAAGATAGTGGGATTAAGGGAGGAAGGATTCCGTGAATGAACAAGAAAGGGATTTGCTGCTCTCATCCCAGAAGCTTCATGTACTTTGACAGTCTCACATTCAAACCCTGTCCGATGCCGATAAACTTGAGTATAGGGACTATTAGAAGCAAGCTTGAGGAGTTGCTTAAGAATCGAGTGGAGCGTTCTATGTATTTTCAGAGATACCAGTTGTACAGCTGGGGAAATAAAACAGGGAAACTCTCAGCCAATCTAGTGCATCCGCCCAAAAAGAAACAACTAATTACATCTATTTGTGATGTTCATGGGAACAAATATGATAGGGAACAGCACATAATAGAACAATTTGTTCAGTATTATAAAACCCTATACGAGAAATGGCCTCTTAACATGGAAGACTTGGCCGACTTCTTTCAGGGACTTAATTTGCCTGCTATGCATGAGGGACAGGTCACCACCATGAAAGCCCCACTTACGGCTGCAGAACTGCTTGTTAGTATCAAATCACTTACTTTAACAAAAGCCCCTGCCCTGATGGGTTTTGTCTAGACTATTATAGGATCCTCCAGGATTTGGTGGCAAAAACTTTAAACGCCATATGTAATGCTATGTTAGGGACTGGGGGACCCCTTTGGGATAATTTGGCCTATGTGGTGCTGATACCCAAGCCAGCAAAGGATCCTAAGTTGGTGAGCTCCTATAGGCCCATTTCCCTCTTGGACCAAGATGTCAAGTTGTTGGTGTCTACCCTGGCGCACCACTTAAACCATATCTTACCCTGTCTCATACATCCAGACCAGGTGGGATTCATACCAGGTCACTACGCCTCCATGAATTTGATGAAAATTTGGGGGGGGGGCACTTCACTAACGTATGGGAAAGGGTAGTCAAGCTGCCATAGCTGGATTTGACATAGAAAAAACATTTGATAGTATCTCCACTTAAATAATCTCTTCCTCCCCAAAACACCAACCAAGTATTCAGATCCCTGAAATGTAATCTTATTTGTTCTCTAACTGTAATCTATTTGTTATATCACACAATAACATACAGTCAATTTAATATCCAATTTGCAAGTTCTTCCAGAATTAATCCAGGTACCTCTCCTCCCTTGTAACCAAAAAACCCCCCAAAAAACCCCAAAACTGTTGTAACTTCACTGGAAATGTCCAGTTGGCTCTTTTGTAATCCGCCTTGAACTGCAAGGTATAGGCGGAATAGAAGTCCCTAATGTAATGTAATGTATTGTAATGTAATATTCCAGTGATCAACCACCCTTTCAGTGAAAAAGAATTTCCTGGTGTCCCCGTGCAGTTTCCCGCCCCTGATTTTCCACGGATGCCCCCTTGTTGCCGCGGGACCCTTGAAAAAGAAGATATCTTCTTACACCTCGTTGCGGCCCGTGTGATACTTGAATGTCTCGATCATGTCACCCCTCTCTCTACGTTCCTCAAGTGAGTACAGCTGCAACTTATCCAGCCGTTCCTCATACGGGAGATCCTTGAGTCCTGAGACCATCCGGGTGGCCATTCTCTGGACCGACTCCAGTCTCAGCACATCCTTACAGTAATGCGGCCTCCAGAATTGCACACAGTATTCCAGGCGGGGCCTCACCATGGATCTATACAATGGCATAATGACTTCAGTTTATGGTAAAGATAGATAGCATAGCAGATTTTAAGAAAGGTTTGGATAAATTCCTGGAGGAAAAGTCCATAGTCGGTTATTAAGAAAGACATGGGGGAAGCCACTGCCTGCCCTGGATCGGTAGCATGGAATGTTGCTGCTGTCTGGGGTTCTGGAATCTTATTTAATATTTTCATCAACGACCTAGAAGAAGGAAAGTCCAGTGAAATCATGAAGTTTGCAGACGACACAAAGCTATGTCGGACAATCAGATCACAAAAGGACAGCGAGGAACTACAGAGAGACTTGAGCCAGTTAGAGAGATGGGCAGAGACATGGCAGATGAAGTTTAATGTGGAAAAATGTAAGGTAATGCATTTAGGCAGAAAGAACAAAGAGCACGAGTACAGCATGTCTGGTGTAACTCTGGGTAAGAGTGAATAAGAAAAAGATCTAGGGGTACTGATAGATAGGACCCTGAAACCGTCAGCACAATGTGCGGTGGCGGCAAAGAAAGCAAATAGAATGTTGGGCATGATAAAGAAGGGAATCACGAGTAGATCAGAGAGGGTCATAATGCTGCTTTATAGAGCAATGGTCAGACCGCACTTGGAATACTGTGTCCAACACTAGTCTCCCTACCTAAAGAAGGATATAAAACTGCTCGAGAGGGTGCAGAGGTGAGCAACGAAGCTGGTAAAAGGTATGGAGAACTTGAACTACAAAGAACGACTGAGAAAACTAGGACTGTTCTCCCTTGAGAAGAGGAGACTGCGAGGGGATCTGATTGAGACTTTTAAAATAATAAAAGGAATCGACAAGATAGAGCAGGACAAAAAGTTATTTACAATGTCAAATGTGACTTGGACAAGAGGTCATGGACTGAAGCTGAGGGGGGACAAGCCCAGGACAAATGCCAGGAAGTTCTGTGAGTGGTGGACACCTGGAACGCTCTCCCGGTGGAGATTACTGCGGAACCCACCGTTCTAGGATTTAAGGGCAAGCTAGATGCACATCTTGAAAGGCGTGTAGAGGGATACGGGTGACTAAGTTTTCGCCAGGTTACACCTGGCCGGGCCTCCGCGGGAGCGGATCACCGGACTTGATGGACCCAGGGTCTGATCCGGAGATGGCAGTTATGTTCTTTGTTATTCTTTGCGATTCTGGAATCTTGCTTTTTTTAGGATTCTGAATGGAATGTTGCTATTCTTTGGGTTTTGGCCAGGTTCTAGTGACCTGGATTGGCCACCGTGAGAACGGGTTACTGGGCTTGATGGACCATTGGTCTGACCCAGTAAGGTTATTCTTGTGTTCTTATGGTACCGCATTTCTACACACCCTGATAAGAAACATTATGTAGCTCTGTGGGAGCGGTTGTTGGATACTGTCACCATTCCAGGTGGTTCCAGTTGAGGCACCATTTTATTTTATTTTCTTAATTGTACTATGCTTCCTCTGTACTTTGGGCTTGAAAGGTGGGGGGGGGGAGGGGTAGGGTCTGGGAAGGAGGTTATGACCAGTATGAATGTGAAGGTTGCAATAATGAAAGCTAAGTAGTGATTGGTTGTGTATGGTGGGGGTTTTGTGTGTATATGTTTGAGAGTCAAAAAAGTGGAAGGATGGTAAAGTTCACTGCTAGATTGTTCTGTTTACTATGCATATACCCGACCAGCCTATCACCTCATTGCCTCATACACCTTTTTTCTAGTCTACAGTTGGGGGGTGATGTAGCTGGCTGATATTTATGGTTTGATTCCCGGGCCGGCTTGGTTTCTCATTTGTATTTTCCTGCTTTATTGTTGATAAAAGCAGTTGTTGTGCTAAGAGTGTAAACTAGGGGTGGGCAACTCTGGTCCTCGAGGACCGGAATCCAGTCAGGTTTTCCCCAATGAATATGTATTGAAAGCAAATAGATCTCATGCATATTCATTGGGGAAATCCTGAAAACCCGACTGGATTCCGGCCCTCGAGGAATAGAGTTCCCCACCCCTGGCATAAACTGATATTGCATGCATTCAACCACTGACAATAAAGTATATTTGAAAGGGAAGGGGGGGGGGGGTGGATTGTCAAGATTTAAACTTTGAAGGAATGATGATGTATGTAGGGCTTGAAGAAGTGGAACGTTGAGAGTTATGGCCCCGCTTATCGCGGACTCTTATTTTTGTACGATATATCTTGCTCTGTAATGACCTGTTGTACACTTCCATTCCTTCAATAAAAACTGTTTGAACATAAAAAACAAAAAGAACAAAGGTTGGTGTGTATACAAAGAGCAAAGCAATAAAAGAAGATACCACCAGTACAAAATGCTACATTGGCCCAAAAGTTCAAAGCTCAAAAGAGGTCAACTTACACTGGCAGAATTATTACAACAAGCAAAGAAATATGTATCATTAACAACAGCAAGCCAATGGCCCAAGGGGGTTCCCCCCCCCGAAAAAAAATTCAATACAGTCCATTATTCTCGTTCCAAAACCATTGGACTGCAATACAGCTAGCAATGAGGTAGATCCTCCATATTAGTCTCCTGTCAGACCTATTTTTAATTAATTGGCTTTTAATGATCAATTTTCATGATCAATTATCGCACCACTTAAAGCCAATTAAAACAATTACGTTAGGTGCCAGCAGGTGCCATCTAGACGATTACCGGCGCCTAACTTTAGGCTGTCCTTACCGAATCTCCCTTAGGGCCCCTGTGCTAACCCCACATTAATCAATTATTTATTTATTCATTCATTCATTTTTATTAGCCCGTCCTCCCAAAGGAGCCCAGAACGGGTTACAAAGTACATCCATAATAATCGAGACAGGACAGAGATGACATAATTTACATAAATTACAATATAGACATGACAATAATTTACAATCTAGACATGGACAATAAAACATACGCACTAAGGGCTCCTTTTACTAAGCTGCGATAGCGTTTTTAGCGCACGCAGGATTTTAGCTTGCGCTAAACCTGCGCTACGCGGCTAGAACTAACACCAGCCAAATGCTGGTGTTAAGGTCTAGTGAGCGCGGCAGTTCAGCTAAAACCGCCATCACAGCTTAGTAAAAGGAGTCCTAAGTAGCATCTGGTGAGATTAGGTGGCGTAGGTGCGTTGACTGAGTGGCATTTCTGGGTGAATGACTTTAAGGCGTTGGGTTTGTAAAGAGCATCGGTCCCTTACACATTAATTGATTAGGCTGTCATGCCCACTCTCCACCCCCGGCACACCCCCTTCTCAGAAAATGAAAAATATTTTTTAGCTCGCAGTATACACACACATCAATTGGTCATTTTATTGCAGTAAGCCTTTATAATATGTGGTGAGCCCATGGTTTATGGTTTAATTTTATTTAATATACCGCCCTTCCTTAGGCAATAACAGAGCTACTTTACCACGGTTTATTTAAAGGACCCCATAGTATAATACAGTGTTTTTCAACCTTTTTACACCCGTGGACCGGCAGAAATAAAAGAATTATTTTGTGGACCGGCAAACTACTAAGACTGAAATAAAAAAACACATTTCCGCCCCGTCTCCGCAAGCTCGGTCCCCACAAACCATCTGATCCCATCTGCACAAGCCTCAGTTATGATTTTATATTGAACGTATTTTATTAAAGTATAAAAATAAACAATATTCTGTACAATTGTCATTTTATAAATATAAATATTCAGAGCAAGGACCAACAAAACCCCTGTCTCCCCTCCCCTTCACATATATCCCCTCTACTATCAAGAAATCTGAACAAGCCAAATTATTACAGAATGCTACACAGAAATATCATGCTAACAGAATACTGCAGTCAACACATGACAGGAATAGTGTTAGGCTTTGCAGTCCCCAGTTATGGCTCTAACAGGATATATATTTCAAATCTGAAATATTGTAATGACAAAATAGAAATAAAATGATTTTTTTCTACCTTTTGTGGTCTCTACTTTCATCTTCTTTTCACTCTTTTCCTTCCAGCGTCTGCCCGTTCCATCCACTGTCTACCCTCTCCCCCTTCCTTATGTATCTGACTTCTTTCTATGCCCCTCTCCCCTTTCCATCCAGCCTGTGCCTCCTCTCTCCTTTTTACATCATTCATTCCAGCTTCACTACTTTCTTCATTTTTATCTCTCCTACACCATATCTAGCATCTTTATCCCTCTCTTATTTCTCTGCTGACCCCCTTTCCAACATCAATCTCTCTACTTTCTCATTCCTCTCTTTCTCCCCTTTCTCTCATCTGATCTCTCCATTCCACCCTGACCCCCTTTACCCTCCTGTAATCTCCCTGCCAGCTGTTTCCTTACTTTTTTCTTTCTCCCCCTATCCAACACTAGCTCTCTTCCCATCCCTTTCCCTCTTCCCCTCCCAGCAGCATCTCTCCTATCTCCCTCCAGATGCAGTAGCAGCTCTCCCTTTATCCAGCAGCTTCCCAGCCTCCAACAGTGGCTTCCTCTCCTTCCAGCAGCTGTCAGTACTTGCCTGCAGCAGTGATTTCCTTAGGCAGCCTTGGGTCCGTTGCCGCCTCTGAGGAAAGGGAAAGTTGCCGAAGTGAATCACTGCCCTGGTAAGTACAGAGCTGCTAGGAGAGGAGACAGCCACTGTTGAAGGCTCCCTGCACATTCACGACCCCCCCCCAAGCCGGCAAAAACAGCTTTGCACTGCAGGCCCTGCCACCCTAGATGAGCCAGAGGCCCCTACCCGCCGCATCCTGCACATGGGCAAACTCTCAGCACAGACGCTGCTGATAGCCCCAATCCACACGCTGACCCCCCCCCCTGCGCACGCTGACCATCTCCTTTCTACCTACACTTTCCCCGCAGCCCTCTTCAGCGACTCGGCAGGGGCAGCGATCAAGACAGGCTGCCAACGTCGGGATCGTTCCTCTCTGAGTCCCGCCTATTTTGTTTCAACTTCCTGTTTCCGCATAGGTGAGACTCACAGAGGGAATGCCCGACGTCGGCAGCCTGTCTTGATCGCCCGAGGCTGGGAGGAACAGAAGATTTCAACGAACACCACCGGAGCAGAAAATTTAACGGCGTCGATCTCGCCAGCCCTGTGCGGTCCAGCAGGAATTTTCTGCGGACCGGCACCAGTCCGTGGACCAGCGGTTGCAGAACTGTGGTATAATACATATCCAAAACACCTCTATTGCACTTTTACTTCCTGTCTTTCTCAGCAGCAGCATTGCACATGCAATATGACATCCACAATTAATAACATTGTTTCACAACTAGGATACATCATTCTTCACTGCAGCCTTTCTAGAATAGCATACTTTGGTTGCTGTAATAATAATACAGTGGTACCTTGGATTACAAGCATAATCCGTTCCAGGAGCATGCTCGTAATCCAAAATGCTCGTTTATCAAAGCGAGTTTCCCCATAGGAAATAATGGAAACTCGCTTTGATACGTTCCCCCCCATTCCCCCCACGAGAACTGGCATTGCTTCCCCCGAAGGCCCCCCCTGCGATCTGGCACCCTCCCCCCCCCGCGATTCGGCACCTCCTCGCAATTGGGCACCCCCCGCCATGATTGGGCACCCCCCCGCCGCAATTGGGCACCCCCTCGCCGCTTCTTACTGTCATCTGGGCCTGGGCACTGGCATGTCCTGTGCGTTGGTGCCAGTGCCCGAAGATCAGCCTCCTCTTCTTGCTGGGCCTTGAGCATCTGCGCATGCTCAAGGCCTGCGAGTTCACATTCTCTCTGAGATCTCTGAGATCGGGGCGGGGGGTGCAGGATCGCGGGGGGGGGGGGGGGGGGGTGAGGGTGCTGGACAACAGGGGGAGGGTGCCGGATCGCGGGGGGAGGGTGCCAGATCGTGCGGGCCCCGCTCGCAAATTGAGGCACGCTCGGTTTCCAAGCCGTCGATTTTGCCAGTGTTTTGCTCGTCTTGCAACCGGTGCACTCGTAAACCGGTGCACTCATAAACCGAGGTACCACTGTACAGTAAAACCTTGGATTGCAAGTAACTTGGTTTGCAAGTGTTTTTCAAGACGAGCAAAACATTTTATTAAATTTTAACTTGATAAACAAGCAATGTCTTCCAATAGAAGTACATATAGTATACACGCGTCACATCATCACAATTGAGCTGATGGTTCTCTCTCTGACGCTGCGGGAGTGTAGTGACTGTCCTAAAGGAGCGAAGTCTTGCAATACAAGTACATACAGTATTTTGTATTAAAGTTTTTGGGTTGTAGAATGAATCGTCTGAGTTTCCATTATTTTTTATGAGGAAATTTGCTTTGATATATATATAAATTTGCTTTGGATTACAAGCATGGCTTCGAAACACATTATGCTCGCAAACCAAGGTTTTACTGTAATAATAATAATAATTTTATTTGTAGACCGCAATACCTCACAGTTCAATGCGGCTGATAACAAGAGGGAAACTGTAACAAATACAGTGATAATACATCAAATTAACATTAACAATCACTAATACAAAAATTAGCAAATCATTGTACAAAATTTCCAAACAAATAAGTTTTCAATGATTTTCTGAAGTCTTGATAAGAATACAAAGATCTCATCAGACCTGCTTGAAAGGCTAAAGTCCTCTGGACAAATCTTTTACATGCACAACCTTGTAAAGATGGAAAATTAAACAATGCGATTCATTTCAGTTAGCACGAAATGTTTCAAGCGATAACTTGGAGTAAGAACAAATATTGTTTTATAGCATAAACAAGCAAATTTGAAAATGATCCTCGCTTCTACAGGAAGCCAATGTAGCTTTTGATAGTAAAGTGCTACATGATCTGATTTTTTTTTTCAAGCCAAAAATCAACCGCGCAGCTGTATTTGGTATGACTTTCATTCTATTTGATAGTTTTCTTATAAGAACCCAAATAAACTATTACAATAATCCAATATGTTTAGAATCAGACATTGTACCAATAGTCTGAAAGACAAAAAATTGAAGTAAGATTTTTTAGCTCGTAGTTTCCATAAAACAAAGAAACTTTTCTTAACCAAAGCATCAATTTGATTCTCAAAGGTCAGAGATCAATCTAGAATAGCACAATCCTGAGAAATCTAATACAGGAAGGTCAGGGGACAGAAAAACCACACGGCTGTTTCAGTTAATTAAGGACAAATTACTCGGATTTGTGAAAAATCAATAATGTAATAAGACACACTTTCACAAGAAAAAACAAATAATGTCATGTAAAGAATGTAGGCAGTGCTGCTTTAGTTCAGGGAGAAAGTTCAGACTGAACTGGAGGAAAAGCCTCAGACAAAAGCCCTCCCACCACCACAATGGTGGATAGAGGTGGTAGGGTGGTAACCTCACTGGCAAAAACCTCCGTGATACTCCCAATGTAAAAAACTATAAGCAGGGCTGTCTATGCTGGATAGAAGAAAAAACTTTCCACTTATCTCAATTGATCGGTACACCCCAATGTAAAAAACTATAAGCAGGGCTGTCTATGCTGGATAGAAGAAAAAACTTTCCACTTATCTCAATTGATCGGTACACCTCAATGTAAAAAACTATAAGCAGGGCTGTCTATGCTGGATAGAAAAAAAAAACTTTCCACTTATCTCAATTGATCGGTACACCCCAATGTAAAAAACTATAAGCAGGGCTGTCTATGCTGGATAGAAGAAAAAACTTTCCACTTATCTCAATTGATCGGTACACCTCAATGTAAAAAACTATAAGCAGGGCTGTCTATGCTGGATAGAAGAAAAAACTTTCCACTTATCTCAATTGATCGGTACACCTCAATGTAAAAAACTATAAGCAGGGCTGTCTATGCTGGATAGAAAAAAAAACTTTCCACTTATCTCAATTGATCGGTACACCCCAATGTAAAAAACTATAAGCAGGGCTGTCTATGCTGGATAGAAGAAAAAACTTTCCACTTATCTCAATTGATCGGTACACCTCAATGTAAAAAACTATAAGCAGGGCTGTCTATGCTGGATAGAAAAAAAAAACTTTCCACTTATCTCAATTGATCGGTACACCTCAATGTAAAAAACTATAAGCAGGGCTGTCTATGCTGGATAGAAGAAAAAAACTTTCCACTTATCTCAATTGATCGGTACACCTCAATGTAAAAAACTATAAGCAGGGCTGTCTATGCTGGATAGAAGAAAAAACTTTCCACTTATCTCAATTGATCGGTACACCCCAATGTAAAAAACTATAAGCAGGGCTGTCTATGCTGGATAGAAGAAAAAACTGTACCGATCAATTGAGATAAGTGGAAAGTTTTTTCTTCTATCCAGCATAGACAGCCCTGCTTATAGTTTTTTACATTGGGAGTATCACGGAGGTTTTTGCCAGTGAGGTTACCACCCTACCACCTCTATCCACCATTGTGGTGGTGGGAGGGCTTTTGTCTGAGGCTTTTCCTCCAGTTCAGTCTGAACTCTCTCCCTGAACTAAAGCAGCACTGCCTACATTCTTTACATGACATTATTTGTTTTTTCTTGTGAAAGTGTGTCTTATTTCAGTTATAATTAAGGAGCCATTTTACTAAAGTTCAGCACTCACTAATGGATAGTAACATAGTAACATAGTAGATGACGGCAGATAAAGATCCGAATGGTCCATCCAGTCTGCCCAACCTGATTCAATTTAAATTTTTTAAATTTTTTCTTCTTAGCTGTTTCTGGGCAAGAATCCAAAGCTCCACCCGGTACTGTGCTTGGGTTCCAACTGCCGAAATCTCCGTCAAAACCTACTGCAGCCCATCTACACCCTCCCAGCCATTGAAGCCCTTCCCAGCCCATCCTCCACCAAACGGCCATACACAGACACAGACTGTCGCATGTCCCACAGGTATAAAATAAGACACACAACTTTTTGTGCTCATGCTAATGTCCATTAGCATGCGATAAGCTTTAGTAAAAGGGCCCCTAAGCTAATAAGGAAGAAAATTATATCCTATCAGTTCTTTGCCTTATATTCCTTATATTTTGTTTGATATATCACCGCTCAACTATGCCATATTTCATTAAATCAAATAGAAAGGAACTATTATATCATATAAAGAAAAAAAAATAAAAGGTATAGATCCCTGTAAGGGCAAAGAGCCTCCATAGCTGAAACCTCCCCCCCCCCACAATAGCTGGAAAAAAAAGCTTCCCATCCAATCAATATGCTCTCATGACTGACCGATCAGCTAAGTGCACACTTTGGTTTATTGCAGTCATTGGTACATTTTTGATACCTATGGGGCTCATAATCAAAACAGAAATACGTCTAAAATCCTACCCAATTTGTTATTTGGATGATCAAAAAGAAAGGTCATCCAAGTGCCGATAATCAAAACAAGTTTTTAGATGTATCCAGGGATTTTTTTTTTTTTTTTGTAGGCCTCTGAATCCCGCTGTGTGCCCAGAGCTGAAAGGAGCATTTTTGGGTGGCATGTGGGTGACATGTGTGCCAATCTAGACTTAGTCGTACTGAAGAGGGATAGGGGGAGAGTGCGGTGCAGTGGTTAGACCTACACCCTGAGGATGTGAATTCAAACCCACGCTGTTCCTTCTGACCCTGGGCAAGTCCCCCCCCATTGTCCCAGGTACATAGATTGTGAATCTCACCAAAAATTGGAGAGAAAAATTATCTTCTGCTGTGATACTAACGTAATGTATAATAACAATAATCACAGTTTTAACTTTAAAAACATTTCAAATTTATTAGTGAAAAACTCAGACCCTGAACCCGTGAATAATAGTGTAATCACACCACCTGAGGTTCAATAGGGGACCATCATAGTTATTCACTGTCCCCATATACCATCCATACTTTGTAACAAAATAAATACACCAGGTACTTATCTGAATCGGATGGACTATCGTTGTTATAGAACCGCATTCCTCTGTGGTGTGATTACACTATTATTCACGGGTTCAGGGTCTGAGTTTTTCACTAATAAATTTGAAATGTTTTTAAAGTTAAAACTGTGATTATTGTTATTATACATAGATTGTGAGCCCATCAGGGCAGAAAGGAAAAATGCTTGAGTAGCTGAATAAATTCATGTAAACCGTTCTGAGCTCCCTTGGGAGAACAGTATAGAAAATTGAATTAAATAAATAAATAATCAAAAGTTTTATGAGGCTGCCTGAATTGAACTTATACGTTGTGACTTAGGTGATCTAAGACCAGGTATAAGTGCCCAGAAGGTATCCAAAGTGACCAGATAAACACTGCAGGGACAAAGTACAGACCATCACACACTCTCCCAGTGATCACTGACCCTCTCACACCGCCATAAAAATCAGAATAAAAACGTACATACCTGCCTCCAGAACATCAACACTGGGCATAGGAAAGCCTAGTAGAACGGCACAGAGATGTCTTAAGTAGTCGGGGGAAGGGGGGGTGAACCATAGAGAGGAGAACCCAGGCCCATAAGCCACCCTAACCACTACATTTATGGTAGAAAACATCCCAAAAAAACCAAACCCTACTTTACTGCCATATAGGTGACACCTGCAACCATAAGGGCTATTAGGGTTGTAGACAGGTGGGTTTTGGGGTTTTATGGGGGGTGTACCATGACCTATAAAGGAGTTGTGGTGAGATGCTTATGTGGCACCCTTTTTGTGAAGTTCACAGCAGTGCCTTGTGAGGTGCCCCACTGCTCTGTTGCCATGTCTGGGTGGCCAGTCCATCACAATGCTGGCCCCTCCCACGTCCAAAAGGTCTTGTTCTGGATGTTTCAAATTTGGACGAATACTTGGGCGAGAATGTGGTGTAAAGATAGACGTACTAGCTGTCTGGACAATCAAACGCCTGGATGTACAGAGAGACAATTAAAAAAAAAAAAATGTTATGGACGTACTTTTTGAGAATGGATATTCTACCACTGTCAAATTTGGCCAACTAATGCCCGTCTAAATCACACTTGGACATTTCTTTTGATCATGGCCCTCTATGTGTCCAATGACTGTCATAGTGTGACTGATCATGACATAAGCTGCAGCAAGGGAACTGCACGTTCTTCACTAACATCTACCATCTCCTCCGTCCAGAGCAATACCATGACATGGAAGAGGTCCTCTGCTATAGCATCTTTCTATTACTTTTACATGCATATGCCACTTTACATAATACTAGAACTTTGTGGATAGTTAATCTGGCCTGTCTTGGAATGGGAAGATTGAATGGATAATTAATAGGTTTTCATGGTTATTATGCATTCATATTTAGAGAATGACACGGTGACAAAATTCATCACCATTCCCGTCTCCGCAGATAACCGCGGGAAACCATCTTCATGTCATTCTTTAAGGAAAGAGGGAAGAATCAGAGTATGAATGGCCACAACCACTGACCCGCAAGCTTTGCTTTGAAGAATGCTGGTGTAGAAGGACCGAGGTTGAAACAGACACTACAGAATGACAGTCTCTGGTATCCAGAGCAGATATTGTGATGTCATAATGCCTCATTCCACCAGTGCCTGAGAGCCAATCACATCAGTGATGTCACAATGGCTTCATTATCCTTGGTTCACATAAGAATCAGAGTATGAATGGCCACAACCACTGACTCGTAAGCTTTGCTTTGAAGAATGCTGGTGTAGAAGGATCGAGGTTGAAATAGACACTAGAAAATGACATGGGATTATTTCCTGCGGTTATCCGCGGGGACGGGAATGGTGATGAATTTTGTCACTGTGCCATTCTCTATACAAGACATAGAGTGACATATTTTTTTCATGTTTCTCAGACAGAAGCAAGTGAGGTCAGCCTTTGATGTTGATTCTTTCCCTCTGATACAGTGGATAGGCTGGGACAGAAGCATAAAAACATGACGGCAGATAAAAGCCAAGTGGCCCATCCAGTCTGCCCATCTGCAGCATCCACTATCTCCTCCTCTCCCTATGAAATCCCACACGCCCTCCCCATACTTTCTTGAATTCAGACACAGTCTTTGTCTCCACCATCATTACTAGGAGACTATTCCATGCATCTACCACCCTATCTGTAAAAAGATATTTCCATAGATTACGTCATTCTATGCCTTCTTACTTTGGAATTTTCTTTCAATGAAAGAGACTCGCCTTGTGTGTATTTATGCCTCATAAGTATTTAAACGTTTGTATCATATCTCTCCTCTCCTGCCTGTCCTCCAAAGTATACATATTGAGATCTTTAAGTCTGTCCCCCTTACACCTTATGATGTAGACCATCAACCATTTTAGTTGCCTTTCTCTGGACCAACTCCATCCTGTTTATATCTTTTAAAAATTGTGGTCTCCAGAATTGTACACAATATTCTAAATGAAGTCTCACCAGAGTCTTATATAGGGAAATCAATGCCTCCTTTTTCCTATTAGCCATTCCTCTCCCTTTGCATATAGCATCCTTATAGTTTTCACCGTCACCTTTTCAACCTATTTGGCCACCTTCAAATCAACACATACTATCACACTCAAGTCCCATTCCTCTTTTGTGCACAAAAGTTCTTCACCCCCATAAACTGTGCTATTCCCTTGGGTTTCTGCTGCCCAAACGCATGACCTTACATTTCTTAGCATTAAATCTTAGCTGTCAAATTCTAGATCATTCTTCAAGCTTCGTTAGGTCCTTCCGCATGTTATTCACACCATCAAGGGTGTCTATTCTATTGCAGATTTTGTTATCATCTGCAAAGAAGCAAATCTTACCAGGTAGACCTTCAGCAATATCACTTGCAAAAATGTTAAAAAAGAACAGGCCCAAGAACTAAGCCTTGAGGCACACCACTGGTAACATCCCTTTCCTCAGAGTGATCTCCTTGAACCATTTCCCTCTGTTGCCTTCCACTCAACCAGTTCCTGATCCAGTCCATCACTTTGGGGCCCTTACCGAGGGCACTCAGCTTATTTATTAGACGCCTGTGTGGAACACTAGTAAAGGCTTTGCCATAATCTAAATACACCACATCTAGTGCTCTTCCTCTAACCAATTCTCTGGTGAGCTAGTCATAGAAATTGATCAGATTTGTCTGACAAGATCTACTTCTAGTGAATCCATGTTGCCTCGGGTTCTGTAATTCACTGGATTCCAGAAACTGCATTATTCTCTGTGTAGCCCCCTGGCCTCCTACGATACCCTGTGGCTGGTTATATGCCCAGGAGGCAGACCAGAAGAACACTCTCAGGTAAAAGGAGAGTAAATAGGACAAATAGAAATTCCTCATTTACCAGTATATTCAGGGTTCTGGGACACTTATCCCCTGAGCTATATGCATAGAGGTAACCAGCTGCTTATAGAAATTCTCTGGCAGCTCCTCCAAAACTAGTAACCAGCGAAAGGCAAACTGTTTCTTCCAATTCCCAACTGCTCACTTTCCTTTCACCAACTGCTTTCTGTGCTTCTCTCTCCACTGTTTATCAGGCTGAAAAAACTCTGACTCTTTCAAAAGAGCCAATAGGAGCTCTCTGCTCTAGGCAGTGGGAGGAGTCCACACAGTGTGCATGATAGCCTCCCTGTTGCTATGACATCAGAGGCCTGTTTGCTGAATTTCTGCACTTGGACAGATTCAGTGAACACAGAGGTAGATTCAGGAAACACAGGAATCCCCTTCCTCACTGCACTTTGAAAGATGCAATGAACATGGGAATCCCCCTCCTCACATCTGTTTTAAAAGCGTTTCCATTAATTTACTTACCACAAAAGTCAGACTTACTGCCCCGTATTTACCTACTTCTTCCTTACTTCTATTTTTTGTGGAGAGGCACCACATCTGCCCTTCTCCAATCCTCCGGTACCACTCCTGACTCTAGAGAAGCATTGAACAGGTCAGCCAGCGGAGCCACCAGAACTTCCCTAAGTTCCCTCAGTACCCTCGGGTGTACACCATCCAGTCCGGTGTCAGGTCAAAAGCGCACCGGGACAAAGGCGCGCCCAGACAATTGAGCGCAGTGCAGAGTTGCGCGCCGCTCAAAATTACTGTTTTTAGGGCTCCGACAGGGGGTGTATGGGGGGGAACCCCCCCACTTTACTTAATAGACATCGTGCCGTGTTGTGGGGGGTTTGGGGGGTTGTAACCCCCCACATTTTAATGAAAACTTCACTTTTTCCCTGTTTTTAGGAAAAAAGTTAAGTTTACAGTAAAATGTGGAGGGTTACAACCCCCCAAACCTCCCATAACGCCGGCACGATGTCTATTAAGTAAAGTGGGGGGGTTCCCCAACAAAACCCCCCCGTCGGAGCCCCTAAAAACTGTAATTTTCTTTGGCGCGCGCCTCCGTCTTGCGCTTAGTTGTCAGCGCACGCCTTTGTCTTTCGCGCCGTTGTCTATGAACCATCCAGTCCTATCACTTTATTCACCTTTAGTGTAGCGAGCTCCTCATGAACACAATCCTCTGAAAATCGATCAGGGTCTACCACACTTTTAACCCTATTTGTTTTTGTTTTCTATAGTCCTGCTCCCGGAGCTTCAACTATGAACACAGAACAGAAATATTTGTTAAGCAATTCAGCCTTTTCTTTATCAGCTTCTACATATTTTCCCCTTCACGTTTGAGTATCACAATGCTACTTTTGTACTTCTTCATATCACTAATATATCTAAAAAAAATCATCTTGTCCCACTGTTTTACCATGCCGGCTATTTTTTTTTTCCATTTGCATCTATCTTTGCTTTCCTGATTACTCGACCAGCCTCTGTTAATTTTACCAGTTTCTCTTAACTTTTCCAGATATTTTTGTCTTTCTTCCTCTTTTTGCGATCTTTAGTATTTTATGAAAGCTAACCTTTTTTCGTTACCTTCTCAACTACTACTTTTGAGAGCTAAAGCAGCCTTCTTTTCCTCTTCCTTTTACTTACTTTCCTTACAAAACGGTTTGTTGCCCTTACAATAGCTACTTTCAGTTTTGCCCACTGTTTTCCTACTTCTTCCAGATGCTCCCTTCCAGACAACAATTCCTTGACTTAATCCTCCATCTGAACAAAGTTCGTTTTTTGAAAGTTTAGAACCTTCACTTTCAAACGAGCCCTCTCTACCCCTGTCTTAATTTTAAGACACACCATGCGGTGATCATTCGATGCCAAATGATCACCCACTATAACATCAGAAACATTTTCCCCGTTTGTAAGCACTAAGTCCATTATGACCTCATCCTGCATGGGTTCCATTACCAACTGCCCTGGATTGGTAGCATGGAATGTTGCTACTCTTTGGATTTTGACCAGGTACAAGTGATCTGGATTGGCCACCGTGAGAACGGTCTACTGGGCTTGATAGACCATTGGTCCGACCCAGTAAGGCTATTCTTATGTTCTTAACTGTTGGAACAATTCTCCTGAATCTCCCTGCTTCTAGGAGATCCCACAAAAGGGATACCCCAATCAACATCTGGCATATTAAAATCTCCTATTAGTTTTCTTTATAAAATACGCACGGACAGTGTCTCCGCCTTTCCCATTTTTCTTTTTTCCTTACATAGCAACTGCCTAACAATAGATCATTAATGCTTCATGGGTTTTTTTAAATTTCAATTTCAATTTCATTTTTTTAAAATTTCAATTCAATTGCCAAGAACAAATTAACCTTTCAATTTCTTAACTCAAGCTTGAGTGTGGTTTGATATTTGATTAAATATTATTCTTTAATTACACTGCCTCATGCACCTCTCTGCAATCTTATCTCATGTGCCCAATTTAAAATATATACCCATATTTCATTTTTTCATATCACCTACCATTCAAATCCAACAACTCAGCTTTCTTCTGCATGTTTTTTGAATCATGCCTCACTGTCACACCTAAGAATCTCAAAATTCCTCAAGAACATATTTAATATAGAAAACGTGAAACTGAAAATGATGGCAGATAAAGACCGTGGTGCCGATATTCAGACTGTAGGAGTTAGCTGAATATCTGGTTTAATTTTGTCTGCTATAAACTTAGTCAGCTGTCGATATTCAGTGCTGGTTGGCAAAGTTTGTAGTGGCCAAAGATAGTAGCCTGATTTGGCTACTAAACATAGCCACTAGTGTTTTAAGTTTTATGGATAGAAGGCTATGTCGTGTGACATAACTGACTAGCCACTAAGTGCAAATATTCAGTAGCCATCTCATGCTGAATATTAGTGCTTAGCTGGCTTAGAGTTATTTAACTGGCTAGGAACCATTCCAGCCTGGTTAAATACTACTGAAAATCGGAGAACACATGGCCAATCCAGTCTGCCCATCCTTAGAGGGTCATTTTCAATAGGACTTCTAAGTCTAGCTTTGGATGTTTCCTGCAAGATGTCCAAAAGTCAGGACGGAAAACATCCAATTTTGAAACCGCTAGAGGTCCATCTTTTTTTTTTATAATTGCCCACTTTACCGGACATGGAGCTTCCAATGGAAATACCAGAAATTTTGTCTGAGGAATTGGAGCACTTTTCTGAAGCCATGGAGGTTGGCTTATCCACCAGCTACAAACAGTGAGTTTTGTTTTGAAACTGTTTGTTTTTTGGAACTGTTTTGGTTTTGAATTCAGTATTTTGGGCTTTTCTTTATAAAGCTGGAAGTGTCTCTGGGGAGAGGTTTGCAGTCACCCAGGGAGGGAATTTTGAAAGCCATTGCAAAAGCTTTTCTTAGCAAACCCAAGACACTCTCCTTATCCTAGCAGTGCTGTAAATTGCTGCTAGAGGCTTTGTTTGTGAAAGTGTGAACTGTTTGGAAAGCAACTCACAGAACTGGAATATGATTTTTGCGCCTTGTTTGGAATACAGGCTGCTGCCTCTGAGGAGAGCCCTAGCTCAAAAACATTACTGACTGAGTTTAAAGGAAAAGAAAAGTTGGAACTTTTCCTGCATTGTTTATTTTGCCTTCTTTTGGAGTTTTGCATTGAACGTGATTAACTTTATCGGTGACATCCTGACAGTTGTGGTTTACCAAGTAAAAGTGAAGTTTTTTTCACACTTTCTGTGTGTGATTTTGATTATTTTGAGTTCCCATTTGTGTGTCAGTCCAATCCTGCAGGGTGGCTCTAGGCCGGGTCACACGCTGTGGTTCTTGCAAGGTTTAGCCACTAAGGGTGCAGCTGAGTGGCTACAATATCCTTGAGAAAAAATTGGAAAGGGAAGATATGGAAGAGACACCACCAAGGTATAAATTCACAGGAGACAGGCTTCTTCCAAGAGAAAGAAATTCTGCAATGTGGAGTCATGGATGAGGGTGAAAGCGGGTAGCCTCGGGATTAATCTAAGGAAATGTTTCTTAACAGAAAGAGTGGTGGGTACACAGAACACTCTTTTGATGAAAATGGTAGAGAGCAGGCCAACATCTGATTTCAAAAAAGTATCTCTGAAGGACAGGAAGGGATCACAAGTCTTTTGCATGTTCTTACGCTGATTTTATTTATTTATTTATTTATTTAGATTTTTATCCCGTCCTCCCAATAGCTCAGAACGGTTTACAAATGAACATACACAGTGGGGAGTAACTAGACATATAAGTAGTACAACAGGTTTAGTGATTGGATTTATAGTTTTTGGAGAGAATTAAATACAGGGAGAGTAAGCAGAAAGAGAGAAGGGGGAAATACAGTAGTTTAGT
Source organism: Geotrypetes seraphini (assembly GCF_902459505.1). Classification (NCBI taxonomy): domain Eukaryota; kingdom Metazoa; phylum Chordata; class Amphibia; order Gymnophiona; family Dermophiidae; genus Geotrypetes; species Geotrypetes seraphini. The sequence continues at coordinate 91,650,493 of NC_047084.1, read as the reverse complement.
TTAAGGGAAGTTAAAGCGTTTAGGTACAATTTGTTAGAGGATAGAGTAAGAGTGGGTCATACTGGAATTTCGGGAAGGTGATAGGAGAGTGGAGGGTGGGGCCTATGGGGGGAGAAGACAGAGGAGATCTTTAGTTGAAGAGGAGGGTCTTTACCGATTTACGGAATGTTAATAATGAGTTCTGTTGTCTAAGTTGGGGGGGGAGTTGGTTCCAGAGGTGTGGATTCACAGTCCCTTAAATATAGATGGTAGCTGTATTTTCTAAAATAATCAGGAGTTGTATTTCTCTTAAATTATCCAGTATTTTGATGTGACATTAAAGGTCTTAGACCTGTAGAAAGCTTCTAGCAAGAATTGGGGTAGTGAACACATGAGCAAATGAAAAAGAGAATTTATAGCTATGACTGTAAGGGAAAATACGTTTAGGATATGAGAGATAGTGCAGAGGATTAAACAAGGTTTGGGGATAATTTCCTAAAACATAAGTGCATAAGCCTTTATAAGATGAACTTAGTGAGATCCATTGCTTATTGCTAGGATGAGCAGCAGAAAATCCGTCTTACTCCTTGAGATCAAGCCAGGTATTTGTGATCTGGACTGGCCACTGTTGGAAACAGGATACTGGGTTTGATGGAGCTTCGGTCTGTCCCAGTTTAGCAACTCTTACATTCTTATGTTGTAGATAAAGCTTTGTGGAGCCATCTTTGGATGCAGGAGATGCATTTGGCGTCCCATTTAAAGTTTGATCGGATACGTTGCACCCTGAGGCAGCAGATTTGTGAAACGCTGGCCACCGTTGGTGTACCGATGAACAGGAGATAAGTTGATAAATATTTTCATCTATCTCTTAACATCTTCTATAAGCAAATTGTAACACAGCACAGCGCTTTTTTCATGTAAAGGAGGTTTTTTTTCCAATGGGGTGAACGGCTAACCACCGTTATACCACCATTTGTGGCGCTGGGAGGGCCCTTGTCTGAGGCTTTTTCTTCCGTTTATAAATTATTATTAAGCCTGAATGGTGTTATTAATACACTTGACACTGTGCATTTTTCATAGTGAAAGTGTTCTGATAATATTGTTGACTTTTCACAATATCTGAGTCTTTTTGGGTAGATAAAGTCTACAACATGAGCACTTGGGTCTGACAACTGATTACATGATCCCCCCAAATATACAGTTATTTATTTGGGCAAATATATATATATATATATATATATATATATATATATATATATATATATATATATACCCAAATAAATAAATATACATATATATATATATATATATATATATATGCCCAAATAAATAAATATACATATATATATATATATATATATATATATTTGCCCAAATAAATAACTCCAGAATATCTGCTTTAGAAACATAGACTATGACGGCAGAAAAGGGCCGACGGCCCAACAAGTCTGCCCACTTGAGAACCCTCCATCCAACTAGTCTGCCCACTCAAGGACCCTTCCTCCCTGGTTGCACTGTCAGGTTTTGAGGCCCTGCCACAACGCTGCATAGTTTAGCGTCGTCGGCAAATAGTGCAATTTTGCCTCTAAGTCCCTGAGTCAGATCCCCAACAAAGATATTAAATAGCATTGGGCCCAAGACCGAGCCCTGCGGCACTCCACTGATCACTCTCGACGTTTTTGAGGGGATACCATTTACCACCACTCTTTGAAGCCTTCCGCTAAGCCAGTCTTGTACCCATGCTGTCAGTGTTTCTCCTAGTCCTAGCGAGTTCATCTTGTTTAATAACCTTCGGTGTGGAACACTATCAAAAGCCTTACTAAAGTCCAAATATACTATGTCCAGGGACTCACCCTCATCCAGTTTTTTTGTTACCCAATCGAAGAAGCTTATCAGATTGGATTGACAAGACCTTCCCGTTGTAAAGCCATGCTGGTGGGGATCCCTTATTCTTTCATCATCCAGGAATGTGTCTAATCTGTTCTTAATCAATTTTTCCATGAGTTTACTCACTATTAATGTGAGACTCACTGGTCTATAATTTTCAGCCTCCGACCTACCTCCCTTTTTGTGGAGCGGGATAACGTTGGCAGTTTTCCAGTCAAGGGGCACTTTTCCCTTGCTCAGGGAAAGATTGAAGAGCACGGCCAATGGCTCTGCCAGGACATCGCACAATTCTCAAAGTACTCTAGAGTGTAGATTGTCCGGGCCCATAGCTTTGTTCACTTTTATTTTTGATAGCTCACAGTAGACTTCACTTGCAGTGAATTTCATGTCCCGGAATGGGTCTTCAGAATCCCCCCTTGTCTGTAGCTGAGAACCGGATCCTGGCGCTTCGCAGGTGAAGACTGAGCAGAAGTAGTTATTAAGTATTTCTGCTTTGTCTGCATCTGAGTCTGTAAAGTTACCGTCAGGTTTCTTTAGGTGCTCAATACCGCTTGTGTTCCTCTTCCTATCGCTAACGTATTTGAAGAAGGATTTCTCCCCTTTCCTTACCTGCCTGGCTATGTTTTCTTCCACCCGGCATTTAGCCTCTCTGACTGTCGTTTTAACTTTTCTGGATTTTGCCATATAGGATTCTTTAGCTTCAAATTGCTGTGATTGTTTGTAGGTAACGAATGCTTTTTTTTTTGTTGTTTTACTAGCTCAGAGATCTCCGCGGAGAACCATTGTGGTTTGTTGTTCCTGCTTCGTTTGCTCATGGTTTTTATGTATATGTAGGTTGCTTCCAGCAGTGTAGATTTCAGAGTTGACCATAGTTCCTCTACATTGACTGTCGTGCTTAGATTTTGCAGTGATTTCATATCCATCCTACTTTTTCTTCTGGACCATGAAAGCCCTAAATTCTTAAAAAGGTAAAGTGTTATATTTCATTTGCAAACCTATCAGATTTCATTTTCCAAAGATTTTTTTTTTTCCAGAGGGACAGATTGTGAGAAAGCCTTTTGAGAAAAGAGAGTCCAATTTCTCTGCTTCAGTGGAAGCTAGTGGAAGTATTAGCCTACTTAGCTGTATTTTGCCAGATACCATTTGAAATGAGAATGGATTTGTGGTTTTCCTTAGCAGTATACATAGATTATGGCTGGTTTTAGCTAGGTATTACTTCTTACATCTATTGATCGTTCAGATATCCGATGGTAGGATGTGTATCAGGCAGCTGTAGGCTGCAAAAGATTTATATATATATATATATTTTTTTTTTCTTATACAGCACTATTTAACATTCCTTTCCTCTCTTGGGACATAGAATCAAATTTGGCTGAGACAAAGTACATTGGACTAAGTTGGTCTGAATCTAATTCATAGCAAGTGCTTGCCTGGAGCACAAAAAAAAAAAAATCACAGCATGTTGCCACAATTCAGTGAGACTGTCCATGTTTTACCAGGAGTAGAATCCACAGTCAAAGCTAGAGGAAGACTGCATAAAACTGCATAACAGAGGGTGTTAGTGTGTGCTAAATCGGTTAGATCACTTTAATAAAAGGACCCCACAGATAGAAGGACCCCACAGATTGACAGATGAAACTGTATAGTCATGGCGGCCATTATATAAACATGGAATATAAACATGCAATAACAAAGGTTTCAGTGCCTTGTCCCAAAAAGCTGCCTGATAAGAAAGCAACTGAAACCTTTGTTATTGCATGTTTATATAATATCCTTTGTTATTGCATGTTTATATAATGGCCGCCCATGACTATACAGTTTTACTGGCAACTATCTGTGGGGTTCTTCTATCTGTGGGGTCCTTTTATTAAGGGGCGCTAACCGATTTAGTGCACACTAACCCCCTCTTTTACTAAGGCGTGCTAGCTGATTTAGTGCATGCTAAATATTAGTGCACGCTAAACACTAACGCGTCCATGGAATATAATGGATGTGTTTAGTACGTGCCTTAATAAAAGGACCCTTAAAGATTAGTGCACGCTAAATGCTAAGACATCCATTATAGTCTTATGGGCATCTTAGCATTTAGCATGCACTAAATCGGTTAGTGCACCTTAAAAAAAGGACCCCTGTATTTGTTCTTCCTTTTCATGAGTACCAGATTCATCAGATTCATTCCATTTTCCAATAAAACAATGTGGACATAAAAAGATACACATGCCATACATGGTACATGTATCTGTGATCAACTTTATATACACATGACTAGTGTTCTAGAGTTATGAGGGTCCGCTGAACACTTCTCAGTCAACCAACAAAGTTGGGGCAGTCTCCACCGAGGGTTAAACACTGAGGGCTCCTTTTACAAAGCCGCGCTAGGGCCTTAACGCACGGAATAGCGCTCGCTAAATTGCCGCACATGCTAGCCGATACCGCCTCCTTTTGAGCAGGCGGTAGATTTTCAGCGAGCGCGCACGCTAAAACCGCTAGCGCACCTTCGTAAAAGGAGCCCTTCGTCTAGCGATTTTCTACTTTTTTTTGTTCGTATTTTTACGACAGAATGAAAAAAATGAAAAATCACTGGACTAATTGCATAGCCCTCGGTAAAGAAATGCCCCAACTTTGTTGGTTGGGCCGAGATATAACTATACGATGGGAGGGATGTTATTAAATGAGAGGACCCAAGAAAAGGACTTGGGGGTAATGGTGGACATGACAATGAAGCCGACGGCACAGTGCGCAGCGGCCGCTAAGAAGGCAAACAGAATGCTAGGCATAATCAAGAAGGGTATTACAACCAGAACGAAAGAAGTTATCATGCAATTGTATCGAGCGATGGTGCATCCGCATTTGGAGTACTGCATCCAATATTGGTCGCCGTACCGTAAGAAGGACATGGCGTTACTCGAGAGGGTTCAGAGGAGAGCGACACGTCTGATAAAGGGGATGGAAAATCTTTCATAAGCTGAGAGGTTGGAGAAACTGGGTCTCTTTTCCCTGGAGAAAAGGAGACTTAGAGGTGATATGATAGAGACTTACAAGATCATGAAGGGCATAGAGAGAGTAGAGAGGGACAGATTCTTCAAACTTTCGAATAGTAAAAGAACAAGAGGGCATTCAGAAAAGTTGAAAGGGGACAGATTCAAAACAAATGCCAGGAAGCTCTTCTTTACCCAACGTGTGGTGGACACCTGGAATGCGCTTCCAGAGAGCGTAATAGGGCAGAGTATGGTACTGGGGTTCAAGAAAGGATTGGACAATTTCCTGCTGGAAAAGGGGATAGAGGGGTAAAGATAGAGGATTACTGCACAGGTCCTGGACCTGTTGGGCCGCCGCGTGTGCAGACTGCTGGACACGATGGACCTCAGGTCTGACCTAGCAGAGGCATTGCTTATGTTCTTATGTTTTCAGTGGTCCCTCATATGTTTCTATCAGTAGGCCCAAATAAACTGACCTGTGGATAAGGTTGTCTGAATATGTACATTTATTATTACTGTACTTTCTACTATATAATGTTGTTCATTTTATATATCATAGTGGTTTACATCACACAGTTATAAACTGAACATAAATTACATCTTGAATTGAGATAGTAATGTCTGTTTTCCAAGCTGCAAGAGAGCTGCATAATTACCCTATGCATATGTGAAAACAAACACCACCACACTACCTCTGTAATACCAGCTTTACTATCTATAATAATAATAATAATAGCAGCTTATATACCGCAATACTGTGAAGTTCTATGCGGTTTACAAAGATTAAGCAAAGGTACAAATTGATTGACTTTAAGAGGGGAGGAAGAAAGAGGGTTAATAGGACAGGAAATCCATTTTTGAGGAGAGAGTGATCAATAGAACAAGTTAATCGCTATAGAGTATATATAAAATCGGATGTTATGTATATATGTTTCAGCATAACTCCAAAACGCATGGACAGATTTAAACCAAACTTGGTATACATATCACTTACTATCTGGGAACAAACATTGTGGGGGTGGGAAGGGGGTGACATGTAAAGAATCATCAAAAAAGACAGATATTGCTTTGACCAATTGTGTGAAGCTTGGAAATGATGCCACACTGTGCTGTGCTGTCATTGCTGTAACAATGACTTCAAGGAAACGTAATGTAATCAAAGCTACATCTAGAGCTTCAAAGACAGTCCAGCATCATAAGGCCTGACTACAGGATATGAAAGAGAGCTGCTACATCTAGAGCTTCAGAGATAGTACAACAGCGTGAGGCCTGACTACAGGTTATGAAAGATAAATGTCTAATCCATAGTTTTTGGGTTCGCTGAGACATAGAGAGGGCCATTCTTGCTGCTGAGATTGGGATATCCAGGACTGGGATATCCGGGCAACGCTGGGTGATCAGCTAGTATTAAATATTTTAACAACACATGCCCACTAGTTTACGTTGCATGGGCAAGATGAAAGGAGCATAGTTCTGGCAAACTAGTCAAAAACTATTCACAGATCACTTTTCCAACAAAATAATCCAAAGGGATTAACAAGGCAACCACACAAATTTATTCAATAATAGGACAAAAGAGTTTTCATAACAACTCCTTTTCTTTCCTCTTTCTATCCAAGCTAGAAAACAGTATATATAAAAATTCTTGAAATATTATTTGACTTCACAAAATTTATGACAGCAGCAAGAAACAAGCCTGTTTATTCAGCCATCTTTTTATGGGCCATAGTTTCAGAAGCACAACTTTCTTTGTTGGAAACAAAACAAAACAAAAAAAAGTCAGAAGAGAGATAACAACCACTGAACCTGTATAATATGTCAGTTATTCCGCCACTGCAATAATAAAAGTTACTACTTTATTATTTTTTAAAATCCATATGTATTAATAAAGGATACTCAGGATACTTAGGCCCCCATTTACTAAGCCACGGTAGAGGTTTCTACCGTGGCCTGGGGCGCTAAATGCTCCGACGCTCATAGGAATTCTAAGAGCATTGGAACAGTGTCAGAGCATTTAGCACTTTGGACCACAGTAGAAACCTCTACCTCGGCTTAGCAATTGGGGGGGGGGGGAGGGTTAGTTACAGGAACCAAATTATTTGCCACTGCATACTGTACATAAAACTTACAAAACTGTTGAATCTCTGGTTTAATTAAGGATTGACAATGAATGTGACTCTCCAAAATGCTCCTTATAGCCTGGTGGTCTAGCGGTGTATCGGCCGGCAGGAGCAAGCTGTCCGCACTTCCGCCTGGCCCCATGCCGCTGAATGGCTGCCGTCAGTTCTTGCGAGTCCTGCGAGAACTGATAGCAGTCATTCAGAAAGTGGTGTGGGTGCGCGGACAGCTTGCTCCGCCTCCTGCCAGCCGATACACCACTAGACTACCAGGCTATAAGGAGCATTTGAAAAGGTACGATGGGAGGAGGCAGGGCATTTAAAAAGGTACAATGGGAGGGGCATTTTAAAAGGTACAATAGGGGAAGGTAGGGCATTTTAAAAGGTACGACGGGGGGCATTTAAAAAAGTATGATGGGGAGTTATTTTAAAAAGGAATGACGGGGGGGGGCGGTGTTTTAAAACGGTACGTGGGGACTAAAAAAAGTTACTGGGGGTGTTTTAAAAAGGTACTGGGGGCACAGGGTGCAGAGCCTGGCAGGGAGGGGGAATAGGGTGCAGAGCCTGGCAAGCAGTGTGGGGTTGGGTGCAGAGCCTGGCAAGGAGTATGGGGGGCTGGGTGCAGAGCCTGGGTTCAGAATGTTTTTTTTTTTCTTGTTTTCCTCCTCTGAATCTAGGGTGCGTCTTATAGTCAGGTGCATCTTATGGAGTGGAAAATATGGTAAATCTATTTGTAGCTATTTATATCTTCAACCAATGATATGTGCCAAAGCTTCCCTTAAAATTAATTCTTGTTCGGTACTACAAAATCATCTAAAAAGTTGGTGCCATCTACTGTGGCGCCAAGTACAATTTTATAAAAATTAGGCACACTGTTTAGAATCACACTTTTTTTAATTATAAATTTAATGATTAACAATATTATAATAATAAAAAAAAAGAATCACACTTACCCCTGCTTTTACTAAGGTACGCTAACCAATTAGCGCACGCTAATCAAATTAGCGTACGCTAAATGCTAATGCGTCCATAGACTAACATGCACGCGTTAGCATTTAGTGCGCGCTAATTGGTGAGCGCACCTTAGTTAAAGAAGGGGTTAGTAGCCCTTAAGCAGTGTTAGGCATCGCTATGCATCCTAACGTTCAGGTGTACCCTATATATGCCAGGGTTTTCTTGGCTTGAATTGTGTGCACATCAGCCCATCTTCTAAAATCATGCACATAACTTTAAAAAACACACACGATCCACCCCCTAACCACACCCACTTTTAGACAGGCACTTTGGACAAGGTGCCTAACTTATATAGAATTGCACTTGCCATGCAGTGTGCCTAACATTCAATTAACTTCAATTCATGTCAATTATCAGTTAAGTGCCAATTATCAAGTGCTGATTAAGCCTATTAATCAATTAAGTTCGGCGCCTGCATTGGCTAAGTGTGCCGATGTAGGTGTCTAACCTTTAGGTTGACTTTATAGAATTTGGGGATGTCAACAAATTCTGTGAAAAATTTCTAACATAGCACACTGTTTTGAGATAAATTTATTTATTTTTCTGTACTGTTCTCCCAAGGGAGCTTAGAGTGGTTTACATGAATTTATTCAGGTATTCAAACATTTACCCTGTCTGTCCTGGCAGGTTCACAATCTACCTAATGTACCTGGGGCAATGGGAGGAGTGGGTGACTTGTCCAGGGTAACAGGGAGCAGTGCAGGTTTGAGCCTATAATCTCAGGGTGTGAAGGCTGCAGCTTTGACCACTGCACCACTCTAGAAATCAAAAAATGAAGTGAAAGTAAACAAAGTATAGGACAATCAAGCCATTATGACATCACTGATGAGGTTGGCTCTTAGGTATTGGTGGAATGAGGCATTATGACATCACAATACGAGGGGCTGCTGAAAGGTTCTCAGACCAACCAAGAAGAGAATGATGTGGAGCCCTGAAACTTACAAGGTATTCCACACTTTTCTTGACACTTTTCATTTCAATGATATGAAATGAAATGAAATGAAAAGATGGGCTGAGAACTTTTCAGCAGCCCCTCATACCTACTATACCTGAATGTACATCACCTTGATAACCTTCAGACTTGTAGGTATCCTATATCTTTAGGTACAGTAAGGGGGCTGATTCTATAAATGGTGCCTTAATCGGCTGGCGCCCAGAAAAATGGCACTGGCCAATCACACTTAGGCACCGTTTATTTATTTAAAAAATTTCTAAACCGTTTTAAACCAAAACGGTTTTCAAAAATGTTACATACATAAAATTTTACTGCCAATAAAACAAATGAACACAGATGATCAAATCTTCAGAAAATCAGCGCACAGGGAAAATGACTACTTAAAGAAACGCGTTTACAAACAATTGTGTTTTAAGTAGTTTTCACCACATTTCCGTATTTGCCCGACAAGAGAGCTCCATAATCGTAACCCCGCAAAACAAAAGGTCATTAGGTTGGTTTCTACATATTTTGGATTAACGTTCACCTTCAGCAACGCAGAATTTCTTTTCGGTTAACAACTAGTCATCTTGTTCGTAAAGAATTCAGGGATCGGACCGTACAAGAATTGATGACAAATCATCACTGCTTTATACTGAATTCTAAATGCAACTGGCAGCCAGTGTAACTGTCGAAGATAAGGTGTAATATGTTCATATCTCGACGTTCCCGTTATCAGTCTGGCCGCTGCATTTTGTACCACTTGCGGGAAGGGGTAAAACGCGGACCTGACGGACCTCGCGGATCTAAACCCGTTCGGCCTTAAAAATCTGAGGTCCGTGTCGGTCCGTGTCCCTGCCGCTTGTAGTTTCTGTCGCTGACAGACCTTGATGAGATTTATCGCTGACGGATCCGTCTCAGCAAAGGGATGGAAAAGTGTTAGGATCCGTCAGCACTAAAAATCTCTTCGAGGTCTGTCAGAGCCACAGACTAGTGCTGGAGTTTGGAGACTTCTTTTCCATAACGCACGTCGAAAACCTATGTCCCCGCTCTCTTGGCTTCTGCTCTGCCACTCCAGCACTAGTCTCAGGCTCTGACAGACCTGGAAGAGGTTTTTAGCGCTGACGGATCCTAACACTTTTCCCTCCCTATGCTGAGACGGATCCGTCAGCGCTAAAATCTCATCAAGGTCTGTCAGCGACAGAAACTACAAGCGGCAGGGACACGGACCGACATGGACCTCAGATTTTTAAGGCCGAACGGGTTTAGATCCGCGAGGTCCGTCAGATCCGTGAGGTCCGCGTTTTACCCCTTCCCCTGGTTTTGGTCATTCCAAGGTACAGGACAAGCCTCGACGGGACCATCGCCTGCACAACAGAACCGCAGCTCCTGGTGCCTATGTAGAAACTTAGGCACCTGAAATGTAGGTGACGGTTTTAAAGGTCAACATTTGAGGTGCCTACGTTTTTGGAGAATTGCGCTTCGCGGCGCCTAAGTCACACTCCGCCTGTAGAAATGCCCACTTAGGAGTTAGGTTGTCGCTAAGCACCATGCGATAGACACCTATCTTTTATAGAATCAGATAGGCGCCTATCATCCAATTAATTTTTTTCTTACCAATTATTGAGGCTATTAAGGGAATTTTGTCAATTAAGTTAGGTGCCAAGAGCTGTCTAAATTTGGGTGCCCTTTATAGAATCAGCCCTTTAGTATTTTTCTGTTTCTGGAGGGAACCCCAGGAAAAAAATGACCGGAGATAGAGTAGGATCTGAACCTGCATCCTTTTGTTTACAGTCCACTGTGGTAACCACTATACCACTTCTCTGAGTTGTTTGTCACTTTGTTTTCACTTTCAGGCTAGAGGGAGGGGAACAGCAACCACTGGATGATTAAGGAGAGGTCATCCCTTAATTCCTTCAGTGGTCGGAGCCAATGGCGTACCAAGGGTGGGCTGGGGGGACCACCCCAGGTGCACGCCCTAGAGGGGGTCCAGAACCTCCTGTGACCTGCACTTCAGCGCAGCTGCCGGTCCACCCCCGCGGCTAAGAAAAAGGCAAAAGCGTCCTTTAAGGAACACCCTCCCGATCTGGCTCTATCCATCGTGACGCCACCGGACAGCGTTCTCATCCATTGGTTTACCCTGCCTGGGCGCTGTGACCCAGGCAAGGATGACCAATGGCTGAGAACGCTGTCCGGTGGCGTCACGAAGGGAGCGGAATAGAGCCAGATCGGGAGGGTGTTACTTAAAGGATGCTTTTGCCGCTCCCGCCAGCTTCTTAGCCTTTTTTAAACCGTAGCAGTGGCGTACCAAAGGCAGGGGGGCGGGGTAAAATTAAAATGATGGGCTGGGTGTGTGTGTAAAAAATGATGGGCCCCGGGTGTATGCCACTGGTCGGAGCACCTTATTTTAAAACATGGATGGGACTGAAACAGGTCTAGATAAAAACATCCTTTTTTTTAAACATGTACGTTTCTTCCCATTTGAAAATCACTGTTGGAGGTGCTAATTTTGGGCGCTCCCTAGCCCTGCCCCAAACACCCTCACAACACGTCCCTTTGCTATTTGGATGAACTGCAGTATGAAACGTCCAAGTTCTGACTTTCCAAAATTGGGATTGGACGGTTTTGGTAGATGGACATTTTTAAAGGCATTTTGAGACGTCCATCTGCTTTGAAAATGAGTGCCATATTATCGGTTGAAGATATACGTATAAAGGAAGTCATTTATTTATTCTATCCCAGCAGGATCACAATCTATCCAATGTACCTCATGCTTGGATTCACAAATAAGTTTATTTATATTTTATTCAGACTCTATTCAGACCTTAAATGGAATGGTTCAAGAATAAGACATTTTCCTTCATGAAAACATGATCCTACAAATATACAGGGGTCCTTTTCCTAAGGCGCACTAGCTAACGCGTCCATAGAATATAATGGGCGCATTAGCGTTTAGCATGCGGTAAATTGGCTAGTATGCCTTAGTAAAAGCCCCCCCCCCCCCATTTGCATACAGGGCTTAAGAGCATAAGAACATAAGAAGTTGCCTCTGCTGAGGCAGACCAGAGGTCCAACTCGCCCAGCGGTCCGCTCACGCAGCGGCCCATCAGGCCCAGTGCCTGAACAGTGGTCTCTGACTAATTTTATAATTTACCTCTAATCCTGTCCCTATAACCTTACCTCTACTCTTATCTGTACCCCTCAATCCCTTTGTCCTCCAGGTACCTGTCCAGACCCTCTTTGAAGCCCTGTAGCGTGCTCTTGCTTATCACATCCTCCGGTAGCGCGTTCCATGTATCCACCACCCTCTGGGTGAAAAAGAACTTCGTGGCGTTTGTTCTAAACCTTTCCCCTTTCAATTTCTCCGAGTGCCCCCTTGTACTTGTGGTTCCCCTTAGTTTGAAAAATATGTCCCTGTCCACTTTTTCTATGTCCTTTGTATGATTTGATATTTATTTCGATCCCTATAATAGGATCAGTTGCTTGTATTCATATTATTTTCAACTGTTTCAACTCATTCTAGCAAATGGCTGATTAAAGAAATGCAGATGAATAAGGTGTGGATTCAAATTACTAAATAAATAGATAAAAATAATGATCTGCTACAAAGAACTACAAATGTATTGCATTTATGCAATTCACTCCCCCTGCCCCTGGGGATGCTTCTCTTCTCCAAAATATGTCTCCTGTTGCACTTTTGCACTTAACACATCCCAGTGGGTAAGCCATGCGCGTCTCCCAGCTGGTGCATACACTGGAGCTGGGCAATGTACAGAAGACCCCGTTTTAATGCATATCAGCTTGATTTTGCCAGCCTGAAAGATGTAGAAAACTATTGCCTTGATGTGTCCCAAGAGAAAAATAATATTTATTGTGTTTCATGTTGGTTAAGGGACAATTTGGGGAGGGATACTGAGAATAGATCTCAAGAAACAAAAATCAATCAGTATATGTCCCATAAATGTCAACACAAATATGACTTTTGGAGCATGACTTCCGCAAACCTAAAAACACCTAAAAACCAGGCTATTCTCAAAACTGTAACACTTCCCCCCTCTTAGGCCTCTCACCTTCCCCCTTTACACCTAACTCTTTAATCTCCCCACTGTAGTTCCTCTCTCATCTTTCTTCCTGTAAACCGTGCTGAGCTCCGCATTCGTGGAGATGGTGCGGTATATAAACCCAAGATTTAGTTTAGTTTAGACTGATCAACACACAAATGTAGTCAATTTTATATTTTACACAACTGCGATAGTGGTTATTAGCGCAGGGAGCAAAGCTCAATGCCCCACACTGCTCCCATCGCTCATTGAGTTCTTATGACATTCTGCGTGGCTCCATGCACTAATAATCACTATTGTGGTTTAGTAAAAGGTGTTTGTGGGAGGGGGGGGATAATATTTTAAGAAAATACTTTATATGAATGTTCAAGTCTTGCAAGAACATCGATAACTATGGAATTCCAGTTCCAACCCTAAAGTGTCAAGGATCATGTTCACATTGAAGGAATAGCTTATATCTGAAAAGTGCAGGAATTTTATTGATCTCTATTCTTTCAAGTACTTATACAGTATTTAAAACAAAACAGAAAAATTAATTCTTCACTCAATATGTAATTAATCTCTGGAATTCTTTCTCGAGAATATGGTAAAAACAGTTAGCTTAGCAAGGTTTAAAAAAGGTTTGGACAATTTCTAAAGGTCCACAAGCCTTTATTAAGGTGAACTTGGAAAAATCCACTACTGGGAGAAGCAGCATAAAACCTGCCAAGTACTTGGACCTGGATTAGCTACTGTTGGAAACAGGATAATGGGCTTGTTGGACCTGGTATGAGGATGCTTATGTGCTTATCTATCTTGCCTATTATAAGAATTATCCAAACCACACAAAACCATTCTTAAGACAATAAACAAGCAATATGTCACTGGACTCCGAGATTTGTCATGTATTACTGTATAGCATTTGTAATGCTACATTAAGTTAGAATAATGCATTTATAGCATGAGCAACACATTTTCCCCATTTTGATTGAATATACAGCAGGCTCTGTGAACAGCAGGTAATTTTTGCATATGGCATTTGTCCACTATGGGCATGATTCTACATATGACACTTAAAAAAATCTGTGCCTGCTAGAACGGAGCTAAGCGTGATTCTACAAGGTGTATATACCTTCTATAGGATCATATTTATGAGGGGGTGCTGAAAAGTTCTCAGGCCAACCAATCAACGTCCTTCATTCTAAGCCTTATTTTGCCACTGTAGCTCAAAAGTGTTATCTTATTTCGTTAAATGCCAATTTGCAGAAATGAAATTCTATGTTTTGACACAGTTTCAGATCATTGATTGAACCATATCCACGTCATTTTCTTCTTGGTTGGGCTAAGAACTTTTCAGCACCCCCGTGAAGTGTGAAGAATTTCAATCTCGGGGAACCAGAGCTGAGATTGTGATGTCATAATGCCTCATTCCACCAATAAGAGCCAACCTCATCAGTGATGCCACAATGGCTTGATTGTCCTATACTTGGCTCGCTTTTATTACATATCAGGGGGTGCTGAAAAGTTCTCAGCCCAATCAACCAACTTCCTAAATTCTGAGCGTTATTTTGCCACTGTAGCTGAAAAG